>NC_045445.1:57794854-57841227 GCF_002776525.5 Piliocolobus tephrosceles
ATGTCTTCTTTTGAGAAATGTCTGTTCATATCCTTTGCCCACTTTTTGATGGGGTTGTTTGTTTTTTTCTTGTATATTTGTTTGAGTTCTTTGTAGATTTTGGATATTAGCCCTTTGTCAGATGAGTAGATTGCAAAAATGTTCTCCCATTCTGTAGGTTGCCTGTTCACTCTGATGGCAGTTTCTTTTGCTGTGCAGAAGCTCTTTAGTTTAATTAGATCCCATTTTTCGATTTTGGCTTTTGCTGCCGTTGCTTTTGGTGTTTTAGACATGAAGTCCTTGCCCATGCCTATGTCCTGAATGGTACTACCTAGGTTTTCTTCTAGGGTTTTTATGGTATTAGGTCTAACATTTAAGTCTCTAATCCATCTTGAATTAATCTTCGTATACGGAGTAAGGAAAGGATCCAGTTTCAGCTTTCTACTTATGGCTAGCCAATTTTCCCAGCACCATTTATTAAATAGGGAATCCTTTCCCCATTTCTTGTTTCTCTCAGGTTTGTCAAAGATCAGATGTCTGTAGATGTGTGGTATTATTTCTGAGGACTCTGTTCTGTTCCATTGGTCTATATCTCTGTTTTGGTACCAGTACCATGCTGTTTTGGTTACTATAGCCTTGTAGTATAGTTTGAAGTCAGGTATCATGACACCTCCAGCTTTGTTCTTTTGACTTAGGATTGTCTTGGCAATGCGGGCTCTTTTTTGGTTCCATGTGAACTTTAAAGCAGTTTTTTCCAATTCTGTGAAGAAACTCATTGGTAGCTTGATGGGGATGGCATTGAATCTATAAATAACCTTGGGCAGTATGGCCATTTTCACGATATTGATTCTTCCTATCCATGAGCATGGTATATTCTTCCATTTGTTTGTGTCCTCTTTTATTTCACTTAGCAGTGGTTTGTAATTCTCCTTGAAGAGGTTCTTTACATCCCTTGTAAGTTGGATTCCTAGGTATTTTATTCTCTTGAAGCAATTGTGAATGGAAGTTCATTCATGATTTGGCTCTCTGCTTGTCTGTTACTGGTGTATAAGAATGCTTGCGATTTTTGCACATTAATCTGTATGTACAGACATGTGTCCCTTAATGATGGGAATATGCTCTGAGAAATGTGTCTTTAGGTGATTTGCTTGTTGTATGAACATCATAGAGTGTACTCTCACAAACCTAGATGGCATAGCCTACTACAGTTGTATTGCTACAATTGCCTACAGTATTCAGTATGGCAAACATAGTAAAGGTATAATAAAAATACAATATAAAGATTTAAAATAGTATATCTGTGTAAGGAAAATTTACCGGAAATGGAAGTTTCAGGACAAGAAGTTGTTCTGAGTGAGTCAGAGTAAATAGTGAGTAAATGTAAAGGCCTAGGACATTACTGTATAGTACTGTAGACTTCATAAACACCGTACTCTTAAGCTGCACTGAATTTATAAAAATCCTCTTTCTTCAATAATAAATTAACATTAGCTTACTATAACCCTTTTACTTTATGAATGAATAAATTTTTAACTGTTTGACTTTTTTGTAATAATACTTTTGCTTAAAACATAAAAACGTTGTACAACTATACAAAATATGTTTAATATCTTTATTATATACGCTGTTTTTGTTTTAATTTTATTTTTACTTTTAAAACTTTCTTGTTAAAAACTAAGACACAGACACACATATTAGCTGAGGTCTATATCAGGTCAGGATTACCAATATCTCTGACTTATACCTCCACATCTTGTCCCACTGGAGGACCTTTACGGGCAAAATAACACACATGGAGCTGTCTGTCATCTCCTATGATAACAATGCTTCCTTTTGGAATCCTCCTAAAGGACCTGCCTGAGGCCGTTTTACAGTTAACTTTTTGTTTAATAATGGAGCAGAGATATCAACCACTGTATACTGTGAGTGAGCAAAAGTTGGCAATTCGAAAACAGTCAAAACAAAAACAAAGCAAAACAAATACAGTATAAAAAAACGACTCAATATCCAGTCATGATGAAAAAATAGAAAAGGGAACTTCCTCAAGCTGTAAAGGACAACTATGGACAAATCTACGGCTAATATTCAGATTATTTTCCTCTATGGTGAGAAACAAGGTAAGAATATTCACTCTCAAAACAAAATATGTAGAAAACACTGTTGCTCTATTCTTAAAGCCTTCCATGATTACTTATTTTCTGCTTGGCCCCTCCAACTTGTCTTTTGTACATGGATAATTTTGCAGTCATTTCTTGATTTGGGCAGAGTTTTAGCTCTTTCTCTCTGCAATTTCCTTGTTTTTAAGATTAACTCCTAATTTGCAGCCACTCTGCTCATCTCCAGCTCTGTCCTCTGACACGTGAAGCCCATACAAATTTAGCTATCTGCTGCTGGGTTGTCTGGGAATGTATTTCTGCTGTTGATCTATAATTTAATTCTAGTATGGTCAGAAACATTGTCTCAATGATTTCACTACTTTGTAATGAATTGAAGTTTTCTGGCTCAATTTATGGCTACTTCATGTGAACTTGAAACAAATGTGTGTTCTTTTGTTGGCTAGGTATTCTATACATTTTCAGTTCAGTCAAGTTGATTTGTTGTATTGTTTAAGTCTTCTATAGTTGTCCTTATTTTCTTGTTACTTGTTCCATTGATTACAAAGAAATGAATTTTGAAATTTCCAATGACAATTTGGGATGTGTCTGTTTATCCATGCAGTTATATCAGTTTCTCTATATATATTTCAAGCGCTATAACTAGGTGCTTATACCTTTAGGATTATTATATACTCTGGATGAATTAACTTATAATTATTAGGAAATATTGTTCTTTTACATGAGGATTTTTTTTTCCTGAAATGTACTTTGTCTGATATTAATATAGCTACTCTATTCATTTTATGAATAATGTTTGCATTATATTATCTTTTTCATGTTTTTATATTAGAACTATATTTTTATCTTTAAAGTACATGTTTCAGGTCATATCATTAAGTCTTTTTAAAAATCAATTCTGACTACCTTTTAATTAGAGTGTTTAGACTACCTTTAATGCAATTATTGATACAGTTGGGTTTAAAACTACCACTGTGTATTTTTCAGTGTATCCCATATATTTTACTCTAGAGTGTATGATATGTACATTTACATTTCATAGTCTAACTTCAAATACCATTATATAACAATGCATAAGATTATTATAAGATTATGCTTCCTGCTTCAGTATACATTATAAATGGCACAATAGTTTGATATTATTTTTATTTTGAACAATTAATTATCTTGTAAAGAAATTTAAAGTGAGAAAATAGTCTTTTACGTTTACCCATGCATTTGTTATTGCTGTAGCTCTTCATTCCTTGCTATAGAAAACAAATTTCCTTCAGGTATCATTTCCTTCTGCTTGAAGAACTTCTTTTAACGTTTTGGTAGTAAAGATTTGATAGCTGCAAATTCTTTTAGCGTATTTTTCTTTGACAGAGTATTTCATCGTCATATTTTTCCCTGAATATAGACTCTTGTTGGAGAGTGTTCTCTCTTTCAACACTGTGATGATATTATTCACTGTCTTCTGGATTGCAGATATTCTGAACAACAATCTGGCATTATTTTTACCTTTGTCCCTCTGGACAGGTCTTTTCTACAAAAATGTCAAAGCAAGTTCCAATTACGTGTATGTTTGGTTGCTGAATATTTTTCCATGTGTCACTAAGGCTCAGTTCAGATTTTTCAGTTTTTTTTTTCCTCTCTGTACTTCAATTTGAAAAGTTTCTATTGCTTTGTCTTCAAATTCATTGAGCTTTTCTCCTATATTGTCTTTATTTAAACCCATTCAATATACCTTTATTTTAGACATTGTGTTTTTCATCTATAAAGTCCCATTTGGTTCTTTTTCTATATTCCATTTCTCTTTTAATGGTGTTTTTTTTTTTTCTCTTTTATCATTGAGCATATTTATAATAGCCGTTTTAAAGTTTCTATTTTTTTATCCCATCATGTCTGTGTTTTCAGGTTCTGTTGTTATTGACTGGTCTTTCTACTGCTTATGGGTCGTGTTTTTCTTCTTCATGTCTATTCTTTTTCAAGGACATTGTAATTTTACTTTGTTGAGTGATAGCTTTTGTTATGTTGTCTTACAATGCTGTTATATTTTATGGCAGGCAATTATGTTACTAGTGCAACAGCCTGATCCTTTTGAGTTTTCCTTTTAAGCTTACTAGAGTGGTTCTAGCATAGCCTTTTATTTTATTGCTAATTTAGCCTCCCTACTAGAGCAAGACATTCCCTTGGTCTCTACTGAATGACATGACTGTTCAATTGCAACTCTCCAATGTATAATCTCCACCTTATAGCTCCTCAGTCATTATTTGCCTTGCCTCATATTGTTTCATTCTATGCATAATGTTCAGCAACAAACAGACATAGATCCCTATGCAGATATTTATAGTTCTTTTCGGTGAATACCCTTCCTTTCCAGTATGGAGCTCTGTAAATTTTAGCTCCAGCAATCTCCCAGGCCCTGACTTCTGTCTCTTCAAATCAGTGAAACTCGGCTATGCTCTGCCTGGGATTTCCCTTTGTATATCCTGATCTGGAAAGTATCTCATTGGTGTAGAGCCAAAGTGATTATAGGTATCTCTTTTGTTTCCCTTGTCTCTTGAATCCTAGTCCTATGCTGCTGTTTGATCAGTTTCTAAAAATGGTTTCATACGTTTTGGTCAGTTTTCCATTTGTTTATGTTAGGAGGGCAAGTGCGGTTTCAGTTATTCCATTATGACTTGAAGCAGATGTTTCTTATATGCTTTTGATTTGTGTTGGAGCTACATGAAATGGAGAAAAACATTATCTTTCAAAGCTGAAACTTAAGCTTGTGTATTAAACTTTCTTTTCACAACTATTGATAAGACTACCTGGAAAGGAAAGTTGCCTCTATAAGAAATACTAACTGTATCATTGTAGTCAACAGTGAAAGTGAAAAAGAAATAATTTTTGGAGAAAGCATTAAAAAGTAAAGAACAATGTGTGCAGACATTTCAACCCAAAATATCATAATTTCCAATGGAGGGTGAAACTGATTCTGTTATATAAGAGGTAGAATTAAACTTTAATTGAGTTTTTATATTTATGGATATTTTAAAATATAGCTAGTTTTGTTTCTTATCTTCCATAATGTTATCATTAGAATTCTTGAATTATATGATTACCTCTGGCATTTTCTATTTATAATATTTGATGATTACATGAAATAATCAAAGTGTTCATTATGTCTGAGATACTGGACTAGATGATTTGTAAGATAAATAAAAATACTCAATCTGTGCCTTCCATCAGATTATAACCTAAATTGGGAAATAAGGGAAACACATGCATACAAAAAAAGTGAAAGAGGTAGATTTTATGAGTGATTAAAATATGAATAATGAAAGGGACATGAAAATTTTAAAAAGTGACTTTTTTGTGATGGAATCTGGGAAGGCTTCAGTGAGGATTTGGTTTTTGATGTGGGCCTTAACGAATGGATGAATTGGGATTTTTGTTTTTGTTTTTTTTTTTTAGACGAGTGTGAATAAAAGGGTGTTCTGGTGGAAAATGTCTGTCAGAGCCTTTGATGCTATGGTATTTTGTACATATATTTAAAAGTTTATGGTTACATCTGTATATATGCATTTGTACATTTTTAATAAAATAATATTAGAAATTATTTGAGCTTATAGGTAAAATTGGACTATTAAAATATATCCCAAGGAACCTAATAATAAAAATGTTAGAACCTGGCAGATGTCACTGCTCTTTGATCTTGTTCTTTGTTTATTCTCTTTCCACTCATTAAACTTTAGCTGGAAGACTTTCCATAGAAAATGATCTCTATAAGGTACACACATTTTTAGTTTTCTTAAAAATGTTGTTAACAGTTTGATTTGTCACAGTGATAATTTTTCCATGTTATTAGGCTAGGTGGAGTCTGAAAGATACTAAGAATTAAACACACACACAGGCACACATACACACGAACAAATTACTGAATGCTAATTATGTCTCAGCCACTATGTTAAACAGTTTATGTGAATTATCTCATTCAAATCCTCACAACAATCCTATGAGATAATTAGTACTATTATTTGCATTTTATGTGTGAAAAAACTAAGGCACATAAAATTTCAATATGTTGCTCAAGATCACAGAAATAGTAACTGACAGAACAATCTTTCTTGTGCAACAATTCTCATTTTTCACTGTCATACTACATACTAATATGCTTTTGTTAGGTAGCTAATATCAATAACATCTATTAAGAATATACTATGCAGCAGGCATTGTTCTAAGCACATCGAATGCATTATTTTATGTAATTCTCACCTCTAGTGACACAGAAATTCTCATACCCATTTTAGAGATGAGACAAATGAAAAATAAGAGAGATTAACTCACCCAAATAAGACTTAGGTTAACTTACCCAAGTTCACAAGCATGGGGAGTTCTCAAATAGGATTAAAAAACCAGAGCAGTCTCATTCTAAGGCTAGTGTTCTAAAGCACTTTTATTTATTGCCTCATATTCTATTATTTTTATGAACTTAAATACAACTTCTGATGGAGCATACTGTGTAATATAAAATTTTCTCATGACAATTAAAATATAAATAGACCAGCATCTGGGTAATGCTGTGGAAGAAAGTACAGCTATCAATATTTCAATTGCTACATCCTCCTTGTAGGAAGTCTAGGCATGTTAGACTCCTGCTGATTTGGTTATGATATAATTATTGCAGGAACAGCTCTGTGAAAACCCTCAAGTCTCATCTTGGTGAACAAATAAGAGTCGCTGATAGAAACCCTTTTAGTATTCTTGCACCAGGAGTATTACTAAAATTAATTACATTTTCAAGGATAATAAATTGAGTAATCTTTTATTTACGTCAGTAATTTGAAAACCAGGCTTCTGTTTATAAATAAACATTTCTTGCAAAATTTCCACAACAAAAAATGAACTCAGATACAATTAGATTGGTAGTTCTCTGAAATCACAGCCCCTAATTTTTAGGATATGCTAGAATACAATTTTCTTCAACTGTCATGTCAATTACATACATCTTTGGTACTTACATTTCATTCAGATGTAAATTGATTTCGTATTTGCAGAATATTATGAGAATTTTGAATAAAAAGAAGGTTCCCAGATGCAAATTTACTGAGCAGAATGTCTCAGAAATTTCAAAAGGTTTTGAATAAACATAGTTTTGAGTGTAAGTTTAATGTTATATAAAAAAATTTTATTTTTCTTTATTTTAGTTTTTACTTTAGTCTTTATTTTAGTTTTTATTTTAGGCTGCTGCTACAAAATTAAAAGGGGTTTTTTTACAGGTTTGTTTAAATGAAACCACAGCAAGGAGAAATTTCACCATTAGACACAGCAATTTCTTGAATATGCACATCTTTTCTATTTTAAAAATGTGAATTTTATATGTATCAGACAAAATATAAATATGAATTAAAATTTTAGTGTGCTTTGAATGGATAATATTTAGTATATATATGTTAGAGAAGTATATATTGCAATTTTAATAAATTCTTATGGCACACCGGCTGGAAAAAATTAAAGATCTAAAACAAGTAGCTGGCTTACATTTTAAAAATTAATATACTAGAATCAAATTTTAATGCAACCATTTTGAGGCATTTTAATAATAACGTGAAATTTGAAAGACAACAGATAAATATATATCAAAACTCCAGTGTAGTTCAATAATTTGCTGTAGATTAAATTTGAAAAGGAAAAGCTGAATTTTACAGTCATCTTCCTACCTCCCCTTGCTTCTTACATGGTGAAAAATATGAGTATTTTAAAATGATGATCACAAAGCTATGTAAAAGCTTTACATTCTCAGAGATTTTCCTTCCAAGTAGATAACAATATGAAGAAACAAACTGACCCTTTTGTCACAGTCATGATTTATATAAAATGTCATGAAGGAAAATATATGCAAAGAAATTATCAAAATCAGTTCTTCATAGATTTAGAATATGTAATATTCCTCGTGTGCGCCTATAAATGTCACGGTTTTAGAGTTAGTGCTAATGAGTGGGGTGGGGTGGGAGGAGCAGGAAGGAAAGGGAGGAATGAATTTGCACTCAATTTGCATTTAAGCTGAGAATGTTTTAAAGCCAGACAGTTAGTGTTATAGAATTGTAATTTATGATCAGTTTGTTATCTTTACACATTTTAGCAAGACACCTTAAGTCTGATTGATGAGAACATGCTTAAAAAAACCTTTGAAAAATTAAGGGATAAAAGCAAAATAATGAAATATCTGACTGCTTTGGAATAAACTTTGTTCTGACCTCAAATATGCCATTTGGTACACAGAATATTATTACTGTGACTGGCAGATAGCCAATTTCACCTAGTAAGTTCACAATGCATCATTTTAAAGCTCATTAGTATCTCCATATTAATATATTTTTGCAGATTCTTTCCTTCCCTCCATCATTTAATCTGCCACATTTCTGGTAAGTGAATATTGTTTTATTCACCAGTTTATATATTTATTTTCATGAGAGATGTATAGATTGAATATTAGCTTCAGGATAAAGAAATAGATGCAATATTAGCATCTTTGTGGATGCCATATGTTGAGTTGTGACATAGTATATAAAGCCTGGTACATAAAGCATGGCCAGTAACTTCCAGGACGTTGAAGAGGTCAGTAATGTTTCTCAATTCCTCAGTTTCTACTACTATGGGTGGTAGGAAATCGAATCATTTTTGCTTTTATAACAGTCTATATTTTCAATCTCAGAAACCTATTTGCTGTCTTCGTATGTAACTTGTTTTGTTCATATACACTCATATAATTTATCATTATTTGGTTGTGTGTTGGCTTACATGTTTATGGTGTATCTTTATCACAGTTTGTAAAGTTCATAAAATCAGAGATCTCTCTTGTTCACTGTTGTATTCTTGTTGAATGAGTGAATCGTGGATATAAGCTACAAGAGCAAAAGCGAAAGATTGTCAATGACAGAAATACAGCTAGTGCATAAATATGGATAAACAGTTACATTTGTCTTATTTTTATGTATTTATTAATTACATATGTATATATATTAAAAGCTTTTGGAATGCAAGTGGTTTTTGGTCACGTAGATAAATTGTATAGTGGTAAAATCTGAGATTTTAGTGCACCCATCACCCAAGTAGTGTACATTGTATCTAATATGTAGTTTTTTTTCCCTCAGATGTTTCCTGCCCTCTCCCTTCTGAGTCTCCAAAGTCCATTATACCATTCTGTATATCTTTGCATACCCATAGCTTAGCTCCCACTTATAAGTGAGAACATATGGTATTTGGTTTTCCATTCCTGAGTTACTTCACTTAGAATAATGGCCTCCAGTTCCATCCAAGTTGCTGCAAAAGACATTATTTCATTCTTTTTTATGGCTGTGTAGTATTCCATGGTGTATATATGTGATATTTCCTTTATCCACTCATTGGTTGATGGGCACTTAGGTTGGTTCCATATCTTTGCAATTGTGAATTTTACTGCGATAAACATATGCATGCAGGTGTCTTTTTCATATAAAGATTTCTTTTCCTTTGGGTAGATACCCAATAATGGGATTGCTGGTTTGAATGGTAGATCTACCTTGAATTCTTAATCTCCATACTGTTTTTCAGAGGTTTAACTAATTTGCATTCCCACCAGCAGTGTAGAAGTGTTCTCTTTTCACCACATCTACACCAACATCTATTGTTTTTTTAAACTTTTTATTAGTGGCTACGATCACTGGGTTAGAGTGATATCTCATTGTGGTTTTAATTTGCATGATTAATGATGTTGAACATTTTTCATGTATTTGTTGGCCATTTGTATATCTTTTGATAAATGTCTATTCATGTTATTGGCCCATTTTTTGATGGAATTATTTGCTTATTTCTTGCTGATTTGGTTGACTTCCTTGTAGATTCTGGATACTTGTCCTTTGTCAGATGCATAGTTTGCAAATATTTTTTCCCATTCTGTGGGTTGTCTGTTTACTCTGATGATTAGTTATTTTGCTGGGCAGAAGCTTTTTAGTTTAATGAAGACCCATTTATTTATTTTTATTATGTTTGGTTTTGGGGTCTTAGTAATAAATTCTTTGTATAGGCCAATGTCCAGAAAAGTTTTTCCTAGTTTTTTTTCTAGAATGTTTATGGTTTCAGGTCTGAGATTTAAGTCTTTGATCCATCTTGAGTTGATTTTTGTATTAGGTGAGAGATAGGGATCTAGTTTCATTCTCCTACATATAGCTTGCGAATTTTTCCAGAACCATTTATTGAATAGGGTGTCCTTTTCTCAATTTGTGTTTTTGTATGCTTTGTCAAAGATCAGTTGGCTGTAAGTATGTGGCTTTTTTCCTGGGTTCTCTATTTTGTTCCATTGGTCTATGTATGGACTTTCATATCAGTACCATGCTGTTTTGGTAACTATAGGATTGTAGTATAATTTGAAGTCAGGTAATGTGATACCTCCAGATTTGTTTTTTTTTTTTTTTTTTTTGCTTGGTGTTGCTTTGAATATGTGGACTCTTTTGGTTCCTTGTGAATTTTAGGATTGTTTTTTCTAGTTCTGTGAACAATGATAATGGTATTTTGATGGGCATTGAATTGAATTTGTAGATTTCTTTGAACAGTATGGTCATTTTCACAATATTAATTCTTCCAATCCATGGGCATGGGTTGTATTTCCATTTGTATCATCTCTATTTTCTTTCAGCAGTGTTTTGTAGTTCTTCTTGTAGAGACCTTTCACCTCTTTGGTTATATATATTCCTATGTATTTTTTTTTAAAGCTATCTAAAAAGGATTGATTTCTTGATTTGATTCTCAGCTTGGTCGTTGTTGCTATATAGCAGTGCTACTGATTTTTTACATTGATTTTGTAACCTGAGACTATACTGTACTCATTTATCAAATCTAGAAGTCTTTTGAAGGAATCTTTAGGATTTTCTAGGTATACAATCATATCACTGGACAGGAAAGATAAATTGACTTCCTCTTTTCCAATTTGGATGCACTTTATTTCTTTCTCTTGCCTGATTTTTCTGGCTAGAAGTTCCAGTATTATGTTGAATAGAAGTGGTAGAAGTGGGCACTCTTGTCTTCTTCCAATTCTTAGGGGGAATAGTTTCACCTTTTCCCCATTCAGTATGTTGTTGGCTATGGGTTTGTCATATATAGCTTTTATTATTTTGAGGTATGTTCCTTCTATGCCTAGTTTGTTGAGCGTTATCTCAAAGAAATTCTGGATTTTATTGAATGCTTTTTCTGCATCTATTGAGATGATGATGTTTTTTGTTTTCATTCTGTTTGTGTGGTGTATCACATTTATTGACTTGCTTATGTTAAAATATCTCTACAACCCTAAGATGAAACCGACTTTATCATGGCATATTATCTTTTTGATGTGCTTTTGGATTTTGTTTGCTAGTATTTTGTTGAGGATTTTTGCATCTGTGTTCCTCAGGATATTGGTCGGTAGTCTTCTTTTTTTTATGTCCTTTCCTGGTTGTGGTATCAGAGTGATACTGGCTTCATAGAATGATTTAGGAAGGATTCCCTTTCTTAATTTTTTGGAATAGATTTAGTAGGATTGGTACCAATTCTTTGAATGTCTGGTAGAATTCAACTGTGAATCCATCTGGCTTTGGACATTTTTTGTTGTTGTTGGACATTTTTTAAATTACTGAATCAATCTTACTGCTTTGTTGTTGGTCTTTTCAGGATTTGTATTTCTTCCTGATTCCAGCTAGGAGGTTTATATATTTCTAAAAATTGATCTATTTTCTCTAAATTTTCTAGTTTGTATGCATAGAGGTGTTTACAGTAGTCTCAAATGATCTTTTATTTTTCTTTGGTCTTGACTGTAAAGTCAAATTTTCATTTCTAACTGAGCTTATTTGAATCTTTTCTCTTTGTTAGTTAATCTAGCTATGATCTATCAATTTGGTTTATCTTTTCAAATAACAAAACTTTTTTTTGTCATCAATCTTTTGAAGTTTTTGGTTCTAATTTTATTTAGATCCTCTCTGATTTTTGATATTTCTTTTATTTTCTTTTTTTTTTTTTTTTTTTTTTTTTTTTTGAGACGGAGTCTTGCTCTGTCGCCCCGGCTGGAGTGCAGTGGCTGGATCTCAGCTCACTGCAAGCTCCGCCTCCCGGGTTTATGCCATTCTCCTGCCTCAGCCTCCTGAGTAGCTGGGACTACAGGCGCCCACCACCTCGCCTGGCTAGTTTTTTGTATTTTTTAGTAGAGACGGGGTTTCACTGGGTTAGCCAGGATGATCTCGATCTCCTGACCTTGTGATCCGCCCATCTCGGCCTCCCAAAGTGCTGGGATTACAGGCTTGAGCCACCGCGTCCGCCTTGATATTTATTTTCTTCTGCTAGCTTTGGATTTGATCTGTTCTTGTTTCTCTAGTTCCTTGAGGTGTGACATTAGGTTGTTTTTAATAATTTGTGATTTTTCAGACTTTTTGATGTCAGCATTTAGTGCTATAAACTTTCCTGTTGGCACGCTTTTGCTGGACCCCCAAGGTTTTGATAAGTTGTGTCACTATTATCATTCATTTCAAAGGATTTTTTAATTTCTATCTTGATTTCATTTTTAACCCAAAGTCATTCAGGAACAGATTGTGTATTTTCCATGTATT
Source organism: Piliocolobus tephrosceles (assembly GCF_002776525.5). NCBI lineage: Eukaryota > Metazoa > Chordata > Mammalia > Primates > Cercopithecidae > Piliocolobus > Piliocolobus tephrosceles. The sequence continues at coordinate 57,807,525 of NC_045445.1, forward strand.
TGTATAGTTTTGAGAGTTCCTTTTGGAGTTGATTTTCAGTTTTATTCCACTGTGGTCTGAGAAGATATTTGATATGATTTTGATTTTCTTAAATTTATTGCGACTAGTTTTGTGGCCTATCATATGGCCTATCTTGGAGAATGTTCCATGTGCTGATGAAAAGAATGTATATTCTGCACTTTTGGGGTAGAATGTTCTGTAAATATCTGTTATGTCCATTTTTTCTAGAGTGTAGATTAACTCCAGTGTTTCTTTCTGGACTTTCTGTGTTGATGATCTTTCTAGTGCTGTCACTGGGGTGTTGAAGTCCCCCACTATTATTATGTTGATGTCTATCTCCTTTCTTAGGTCTACTAGTAATTTTTTCATGAACCTGGGAGCTCTAGGGTTAGGTATATATGTATTCATGATTGTAATATCTTCTTGTTGGATTGAGCTTTTCACCATACAATGACTTTCTTTTTCCTTTTTTACTGTTGTTACTTTAAAGTCTATTTTATCCAGGAACAGCTACTCCTGCCCACTTTTCATTTCCATTTGCATAGAATTTATTTTTCCCATCCCCGTACCTTGAGCCTATAAGAAGCTTCACATGTTAGGTGAGTATTTTGAAGACAGCGGATATTTGGTTTGTGACTTTTTATCCATTCTCCCAATGTGTATCTTATAAGTGGAACATTTAGACCATTTGCATTCAATGTTAATATTGAGATGTGAGGTACTGGTCCATTAATCATGTTGATTGTTACTAGATACTTTGTTTTCTTCACTGTGTTTTGTTCTTTATGTCATGTGAGTTTTATGCTTTCAAGAGGTTCTGTTCTGTTGCATGTCAACCTTTTGTTTCAAGATTGAGAACTCCTTTTAGTGTTTCTTGTAAGGCCTATAGGATAGTGGAAAATTCCCTCAGCATCTGCTTATCTGAAAAAGACAATTTCTTCTTCGTTTATGAAACTTAATTTTGCTGGATACAAAATTCTGGCTGACAGTTCTTCTGTTCAAGGAGGCTAAAGATAGGACCCAAATCCCTTCTGGCTTGTGAGGTTTCTGCTGAGAAGTCTGCTGTTAGTCTGACAGTTTTTCCTTTATAGGTTACCTGATGCTTTTGTCTTCCTGCTCTTAGAATTCTTTCCTTCACATTGACTTTAGATAGACTGATGACTGTATGCCTTGGTGATGTCATTTTTGCAATGAATCTGCAAGGAGTTCTTTTAGCTTCTTCTATTTGGGATGTTTAAATGTCTAGCAAGGCCAGGGAATTTTTTTCTAAGTTATCCCCTCAAATAAGTTTTCCAAAATTTTGCTTTCTTTTCTCTCTCAGGAACACGTGATTCTTAGGTTTGGCCATTATACATGATACCATATTTCTTGGAGACTTTGTTCATTTCTTTTCATTCTTTTTTCTTCATTCTCATCTGATTGTGTTAATTCAAAAGCCTTGTCCTCAGGCTCTGAAATTCTGTCTTCTACTTGGTCTAGTCTATTGCTGAAACATTCCACTGAATTTTGTAATTCCCCAAATGTGCTTTTCATTTCCAGAAATTCTGATTGTGTTTTCTTTATAATATCCAGATCTCTAATTTTTTAATTCATATTTTGAATTGTTTTTTAAGTTTTTTTATGTTGGCTTTCAACTTTCTCTTGTATCTCATCGGGTAGCTTAATAATCAACCTTTTGAATTCCTTATCTGGCATTTCAAAGGTTTAATCTTGGTTTTGACCCATTGCTGGGTAGCTAGTGTGATCTTTTGGGGGTGTTATAGAACCCTGTTTTGTCACATTGCTAAAATTGTTTTTCTGGTTCCTTCTCATTTGAGTAGACTGTATATTCTAATTACTCTTAACTTTGTTTTTGATTTGACTGTGTTTTTTAATTTATTTTTTCTCCCTTAAGGATGTGGCTTTAATATTTATAGTTTATTGTAATCTAATTCAGCATTTGTTGCTTTCATGGGTGAAGACTCTATATAAGTTGCTTGTTTATAGAGAGTCTTTGTATAATGGCTTTCTCAGATGCTGGTTGTAGTAGCAATGTGCTCCTTGTGTGAACAGATTCACTGTCTCCTGTGGGGTTGGAATGACAGAGGTTTCTTGAAGCTTATCTCATTCTCCAGTGATGTGCACTTATTTATTCATTTATTTGCTTGTTTATTTATTTATTATCCAGTATTTTATTTATTGGTTTGAACACTTCATGCTTCAGGCCAGTAGTGGAGGTTTCCACAGGTAAAAACTGATTGTTGCTAAAGCAAATGGGTAAATGCAAATACCCAACAGTTGGCAGCAGTTCCAGCCTTGTCAGAGGTGTTTTGGGAGCTCTTAGTGAAATGCACTGAGATCTTTTCAGGGGTAAGGGAGGGAGCCACCTCAGTTTCCATGCCAGACTAGCAGGAAAGCGATCCTCCTCTCAGTCACCCTCCTGACCCAGTGTTCCAGCTACTCAGATCATACAGTCACCTCTTTTCTTCTGTAGAAATGCTGATGTATCATGGAGGTTGAGTGGGATGGTGATTCTACCCCTCATACAAACCTGAATCGGGAGGGCCCTCCTCCGGTGGGGATCCAGTCACCATGAAGTGTTCCAGAAAGGCTATCTACACGTGCACCCATGCCGAGCTCCCATGGGAGAAGCCCCAGCTGTGTATGCAGTGGTAGATGATGGGGAAAAGAATTCCCCTTTTCTTTTTTTTTCTTTTTTTTTGAGATGGAGTCTTGCTCTGTCGCCCCGGCTGGAGTGCAGTGGCCGGATCTCAGCTCACTGCAAGCTCCGCCTCCCGGGTTTACGCCATTCTCCTGCCTCAGCCTCCAGAGTAGCTGGGACTACAGGCGCCCGCCACCTCGCCCGGCTAGTTTTTTGTATTTTTAGTAGAGACGGGGTCTCGCCGTGTTAGCCAGGATGGTCTCGATCTCCTGACCTCGTGATCCGCCCGTCTCGGCCTCCCAAAGTGTTGGGATTACAGGCTTGAGCCACCGCGCTCAGCCAAGAATTCCCCTTTTCGAAGACCATTCATGAGCACCGGGGCTGCCTGACTGCTGAAGAGCTACAGACTCCTCGCTGAGCCCAATACTGCACCTGTGGCTCTGCTGAAGGAAACTTTCTGCAAGTGGAAAGTTCTGGAACTGCAGGCCTATTTGAATTATTTTGTCGCACCGAGTGTTCTCTTTATGTGGTGCACTCTCCCTTTTCCTAGGAGTAGCAGACCCTGAGAAGCAAACTACTATGAATGCTGCTGCTTTTCTGGGTCTAGCCACCCAGTGGGGCTGCCACACATCAGGCTGATATTGGGGGATGTCTGAAAGGGATCCAGTGATGTGACCTGTCCTCAAGTCTCATAGCAGTGTGTACCAGCACAAGCTCCTATGGGGATGGCAGGGCAGTGATGGAGACTGTGAAATTTCTTAGTTATAAATAGCATTAGAGTTTTGAATTTCTCAAATACTGGTTGTAGTATTAATGATCTAGTCAAATGTGCAGACTCAGGACCTCTGTATTAGCCAGGGTGATGCAGGCAATGGTGATAGCTGAGGTCACACACAAGTTTTCTCCTTTCTGGGCACTGTATTATTCTACCTGCAGATGCTGTCATGGACTGGGTTGGTTGGCCTCCAGCCAGGAGTTGGTGCTTACAAAGGAGCCCAGCTGTGGTGGTAGTGGTGGGATCTGTGCTTGCCTTATGTTACCTGGGGAGGTTTTCTGGTGTTTCAGGCAATGGGTGGGGCCAGAGAGGTCCCAAAAGTTTCTGTCTTTTGTGTTAGGCTACCAGGGCCTGTTGAGGGGTAAAGCCAGGTAGGGGCTGGATCAGGAAAGTCTATGTGTCAGGACTCTCCATGTGCAGAGCAAGCAGCAGCCCCAGTGAGCATTGGAGGGCAGTTCTCTGGCTGCTGGGGTAATGTTATAGGGAAGAGTGCAGCTTCCTTTCTGTACAAAAGAGTCCACATTGGAAGTGGGAAGTAGCAGGCAACAGTAAGCCCCATCCAGCTCCCACACACATTGCAAGGCAGGTCTCACACCAGCTGTGTTCCGCTAGCAGCAGTTAGCCAGGCTCCAGGCAGTCTATGTTCAGAACTCAAAACACCCCAGGCCATAAGCCTTCCCCATGGAAACAGAAACTGAGCCATGCCCTACTTGGTCTGCCCATGAGGCAGGGGCGCCCAGCTCCTGTGCCCATGCCTGTGGCACATTTTCCACCCAACCTTCAGTTTTGCACAAGGGAGTTCATCTCCACTCAAGATTATATTGCAAATCTCAGTTGAGAGCTTCTCTCAACCAATGACCACTGCCCAAATTAGTTGGAAGACTTCTAGGTGGTCCCCTGTGAGGTAGAATCAGGAGTGGCCTCCCCCCATCCTGCTAGAGACTGGGAGTGCATGCAAAGCATATCCAGATGCCACTTCTTCTCATATACTCCCCACTGCTCACTAAATTAGCTCCAGTGCTAGGTAGGGTTAAGACCCTCCCTTATGGCCTGCATTGCCAAGTTCCCCAGTGAGAGTGTATATGCCAGAAGCTGTTTATCCGCATCTCACACTATGGGGACTTACAGTTTTTCACCTGGTTCATGGTGTAGGCTGCAGTCTGATGCTTTTATCAAAGGGCCTGTGGTTTCTTTCAGTCTTCCTGTTAAGTTCCTGTGTTGTTTCTTGGAAAAAAGTTTGCAGTGTGAGTCTCTACACACTATTTTATCTTTCCCAGTGGGAGAGGCATGCTAACACTGCTTCCAATCCACTATCTTGGAAAATAACACATCTTATTTATACTTAATAAAATTTATAGTCCAAATATGGAGATACTTCTTCATAGGAATATGAAATTATACATACATGCATAAGGTAACATAAAACATCTTTCAACTTGGTTGCCTTTGTCTTTATCCTTGAGATATCAGCCAGGTTTCAGTGCACTCACTAGCATACACAGTAAGTACCTAGCAGTATCTGCAATAATATAGGTCTTCTAAGAAAATGGGTAGATAACTAGAAATTGAATATGGCAATTCCTCAAAGACCTAAAGACAGAAATACCATTCAATCCAGCAATCCCATTACTGGGTATAGACTCCTCCCCCAAAATATAAATAATTATATTATGAGACACATGCATGCATATGTTCATTGCAGCACTATTTACAATAGCAAAGACATGGAATTAACTTAAGTGTCCGTGAATAATAGACTGTATAAAGAAAATGTGGCATATATAAACCATGGAATACTATTCAGTTGTAAAAAAGAACAAGATCATGTCTTTTGCAGGGACATGGATGGAGCTGGAGGCCATTATCCTTAGCAAACTAATGCAGGAACAGAACGGCAAATTCATGTTCTTAATTAAAAGTGGGAGCTAAGTGATGAGAACACATGAACACATAGAGGACAACAACACACACTGGGGCCTTTTGGAGGGTGGAGGATGGAACAAGGGAGAAGATCAGGAAAAATAACTAATGGGTACTAGGCTTAATATCTGGGTGATGAAATCATCTGTACAACAAACCTCCATGACACAAGTTTACCTATGTAACAAACCTGCATATCCTGCACATGTACCCCTGAACTTAAGATAAAAGTTAAAAAAGAAAGTAACAGGAAAAAAAATAAAAACTAAAAATAATGTGTATTGACTTTTGCTGAACATGTTTTTTCTCCCCTCCTTACAAATGCCCCATTTAAAATGTCAGTAAAGGAATATAAATTGTAATGAATTTGTCACACCACCAAAGATGAGAGGAATATGTGTGCATTTCTGGATTTGTAAAGGCACATACATTTTATTGGTGGATAAACTATATCAAAAGTTACTTCCAAGTACAGACACAGGAGAAAGCTACAGAATAGATGGAATTTCATAAAAAGGCTGCAAATTCAGAGTAAGCAGGTACAAGGAGTAACAAGTGGAATGATTATTAAAATGATTGTTTTGGGGCACTTTAACCAGTCAGGCCCTCTTTATGTGCAGATATGAAATTTAACCTTCAGGGGCCGGGCGCGGTGGCTCAAGCCTGTAATCCCAACACTTTGGGAGGCCGAGACGGGCGGATCACGAGGTCAGGAGATCAAGACCATCCTGGCTAACACGGTGAAACCCCATCTCTACTAAAAATACAAAAAACTAGCCCTAGCCGGGTGAGATGGCGGGCGCCTGTAGTCCCAGCTACTCCGGAGGCTGAGGCAGGAGAATGGCCTGAACCCGGGAGGCGGAGCTTGCAGTGAGCTGAGATCTGGCCACAGCACTCCAGCCGGGCGACAGAGCAAGACTCCGTCTCAAAAAAAAAAAAAAAAAAAAAAAGAAATTTAACCTTCAGTTATAATAAGAGATCTAAATTACAAAAAAAGAGACAGGAATACTAAAAATATCCACTTATTTTTAACAGGAATGGAACTTCACAGTAAAACCCTCCTCATTTTGGAATGAGGGATGGGAGTGCCTGCTCACTTTTCAGCTACCAGCTATAAAGCAAAGGCAATCTGTCAATGATATACTCTCCCTACATACACAGAGCTGATGGTGATCTCTTTCATTCAGAGAAGGAAAACACTGAGGAAACATATATATGTAAACACACAGGAAACCTATGCTACTTAGTCATTAATTCATGTATATGAATGAGCAACTAAGAATCTGTAGGTATTTGAGAAAAAAACATTTTTTTTTTCTTTTTGGTAGGACCAACAGGAACAAATGGAATAATTATTCTTAGAAGAATCACATAAAATCTAAAGAACAAAAGATAAAAATTCTATCCTCAGAAACATTTAAGAAATAATACAACTGATAAAATGAGAATAGGCTGCTGTGAAAAAGAAGCAAATATAGAAAAAAAGGTATCTTTGAAATTAAAAGTTTTAAATACCAAACTAAGAAATGTCAATCAAGGAGTTAGAAGAAAAAATTGAGGCACAGGCAAAAATAATGGAACAAAATATCCGAGATAGAAAATATAAATTTATAAAATCAATGCAAGTGTTCCAATATTTGTTTGTAAATTTGGATGAATAAAAAACAGATATTAATAAAACAGAGGGTAACAATCAAACTAATAATAGAAAAAAGTTTTCTCTAGAAAGGGATCCTCCTAGAATTAAAGAAAGACATATGTTTGCGGATTGAAAGGGACTACAAAACAGGGATAAAACTCAAACACCAAGAAGAGAATATCTTAGAAGTATGTAATCACCTGACAGGTTTATCTTGCCCACTGCCCAGAAAAACCAACATACTGAGAACATCAGGTCTTTGTAATAGAGAAAGAGTTTAATAAATGCAGAGCCAGCTAAGTGGAAGGACAGGAGTTTGCTATTATTCGAATCAGCCTTCCTGAAAATTCAGAGGCAAGGATTTTTTAAAGATAGTTTGGTGGGCAGGGGGATAGAGTATGGGAAATGCTGATTTTTGGGGTCGGGGATGAAATCATAGGGAGTTGGAGCTTGTCTTCTTGTACTGAGTCAGTTCCTGGAAGGGAGACACAGGATCAGATGAGCCAATTTATTGGTCTGGGTGGCACCGGCTGGTCTATCAAAAGGTAGGGTCTGGAAAACACCTCAAACACCAATCTTAGATTTCCTAATATTGATCTTATCTATAGCAGCAATTGGGAAGGGAAGGTTAGGAATCCTGTGGCTTCTGGCTGCATGACTCCAAAGTTATAAATTCTAATCTTGTGGCCAATTTGTTAGTTTTGCAAAGGAGGTTTGATCCCCAAGCAAGGAGGAGGTTTGTTTTGGGAAAGGGCTGTCATCATTTTTGTTTTAAAGGTAACGTATAAGTTCCTCCCATCGTCAGCTTGACCTATGTCCAGGAATGAAGAAGGGCAGCTTGGAGGTTAGAAGCAAAATGGAGTTGGTTAGGTCAGCTGTCTTTCACTGTCATAATTTTTCTATGTCAAATTTCTCACACTGTCATAAGTTTTGCAAAGATGGTTCTATATATGCCAAGATAAAATATATATATTTACAAAGAAATATAAATCAGATTTGCATCAGAGTTCTCAGTAGTTACAATGGAAGCTGGAAGAGAATAAAACAATGTATTGAGTTTCTGAAGGAAAATGATTTTGTACTTGAAATTTGATACCTAGATAAACTAGCATTTATATACAGGGATAATGAAGATATTTTAAGACATACAAAAATCAGAAAATATATCAGTAACATACCATTTATAAAAGACTGACTTGAGGTTGTACCCAAGTAAAATTTAAAAAGAAGCAAGATAAGGTATCCAAGAGACAGTTGACTCAAGCAAGAAATGTGAACAAAAGGTATCATGGGATGAGAATGCAGTGGCCCTACAGTTGGATGGTAATTACACAATTCTAATGTTGTAAATGCTGGTTACAGGCTTTTGATTTTACCTATAAGTAAAGTTCTGAAACTTTACCAAACAGGAGTTTTGAATTCTATTACTCTTGCATACATAATGGGAAGTCATCTAAAATTGATGTGCAGGAATTGCCATCTTTACCATATTGAATCTTTGCATGCATGTACATGCCATATCTCCCCTTATATTTAGTTCTTCTTTTACATCTTATAATAAAGACATAAAAGTTATAATAAAGTATTATTATATTTCTCTATAAAGATCTTAAATGTTTTAAAAATCTTTATTCTTAACTGTTTTTATTGGTAAATATTATTTTAACATAACACTTTGATATTTTTGTTCCTGTTGGGAATTCAGCTGATGTATTTATTGATCCAGTAGCCTTACTGAATTCTTTTATTAATTCCAATAAATTTTATATAGATTTTCTTGCATTTCCTAATTAGAGAATCATTCTGCATGTAAGTCTTTATAATTTCATTTCTTTCATTTTCATTATCTTACTGTATTTTCCTTGTTTTTGTCTTAATGCACTGCCTTGGATGTCTGATGCCATATTGAATAGAAGCATTGAGAGTAGGCATGCTTGTCTCATATTGGATTTAAAATAACTGTTTCTAATGTTTTAACGTTAATGATTGTGTTTGTTTCTAGCTTTTTGCTAGATGCCTTTTATCGGGTTAGTGAAGTTACCGTGTATTCATAGTTTGCTAGGTGGTTTTATAGTAAACAAGTATTGGATACCATGAAATAGGTTTCTGTATTAAATAATAAGATTATATAGTGAATGTCATGAATTACATTTATAAATTTTCAAATATTAAATAATCAGTCTTTGCATTTAGAATTAGCTGAATTTGATATGATTCTTCAAAACATTTTTAATGCATCTTAATATTTAGAACACAGTCGATTGTTGTTATTCACAGTAGTTATTTTCTATAAAGTCACCATGAGCATCAAATTAAGCAAAAACTGAATCATTGCTCCTAGTGAGTCTCTGGCAATATTTTTGTGACTCAATCAACACATAACCTTATTTTATGCATGTTTCTGTTTAAAGACACTTTATTGTCTATATATTGGTGATTCACCAACATTGAGTTTAAGGCCAACAGGACTGTAAATCATGCCTGAAAAAGCTTATCTATATTTACTTCTTAAAGCACATCAAAGCTTTCTTTTATTATTATTATTTTTTGTTTCTTATTGAGATGGAGTCTCGCTCTGTTGCCCAGGCTGGAGTGCAGTGGCATGATCTCGGCTCACTGCAAGCTCCGCCTCCTGGGTTCACGCCATTCTCCTGCTTCAGCCTCTGGAGTAGCTGGGACTACAGGCACACACCACCGCGCCTGGCTAATTTTTTTGTATTTTTAGTAGAGTCGGGGTTTCACTGTGTTAGCCAGAATGCTCTCAATCTACTAACCTCGTGATCCGCCTGCCTCGGCCTCCCAAAGTGCTGGGATTACAGGCTTGAGCCACCGCGCCCGGCCAAAGCTTTCTTATACTTGGGAACACTAGACTATACTTCAGCTTTATGCTTGGAGGTCAATTTAAACAGTAAACTCACCAATAAAAAGCACAAACGTGAAAAATGTGGCAGTATACAGAGCACTCAAAGAACATTTATTTGCAGTAAGAGAGCTGAAGCAAGAAGCCAGAACACTCTGGGAATATGCATATTGGATGTTGCAAATTTTTCACAGCTCTGTGCACGTCCATCAATGATCTTGAAAATGCCCTAAATATTAAATTGGATGTTACAGATAAATTTTAGGGAATAAGCAAATTTGCAGATATAGAACCCACGAATAATGAGAATCTACTGTGTTTCCTTTTAGATTTTTTCATCTATGCTCGGAAGTGAGACTGTCTCCTTCACTGGTTTTGATAATAGGCTTACACTAGATGTATTAAATGAATAGGGGCAATATTCCCTTTTGTCTTATTTTCTGGAAAGGTTTGCATGATAATTATTATATAATCTTTGAGTTAAAAAGTTTTACATTTGAAAAAATTGTACATAATGTGTCCATATTTCAGGGTACAAATGATTTAATACATTCATATAATTTTGTACAGATTAAATAAGTATAATTGGGACATCCATCAGCTTAAATATTTGCCTTTTCTTTATGCTAGAACCATTTGAATTGTTCTCTTCTAGTTATTTTGAAATATACAATAGATTATTGTATATAATAGTCTACCTACTGATATATCAAACACTGGGTTTGATTTCTTCTATTAAACTATGTATTTGTACACGTTAATCAAACTCTCTCATACCTCCTTCTCTCCTATCCTTCCTGGCCTCTGGTAGCAACCAATCTATTCTCTATCTTCATTAGATTCACTTTTGTAGCTCCCACATATGAGTGAGAATATGTGATATTTGTCTTTCTGTGCTTGGCTTATTTCACTTAACATAATGGCTTCCAGTTCAATCTATGTTGCTGCAAATGACAGGATTTTATCTTTTTATGGCTGAATAAAAATTCGTTGTGTATATATACCATGATTTCCTTATCCACTCATCCATTGATGGGTCCCAAGGTTAATTCAACATTTTGGCTACTGTGAATAGTGCTGCAATAAACATGGCAGTGCAGATATCTCTTCAGTATACCGAATTTCCTTCTTTTGGGTATATATCCGGTAGTGGAATTGCTGGATCATATGATAGTTCTATTTTTAGTTTTTTGAGGAACCTCCATATAGCTTTCCATACTGACTGTGGTAATTTACATTTCCACAAACAACATATGAACATTTCCCTATTTAAAAATATATATTTTTTGAAACAGGATCTTGCTATTTTGGCTAGGCTCATCTTGAAGTCCTGGGTTCAAGTAATTCTTTCATCTCAGTTTCTCCAGTAATTGGGACTACAGATGCACACCACTGTGTTCAGCTGAGCATTCCCCTTTCTCCACACACTTTCCAGTATCCTTTATGCCCTGTCTTTTTACTTAAAAATATATATATGATATATATATATATATATTACACATATATATATGAGATATATATATATACACACACACACACACACACACATACACATTGAGATAAAGTTTCAATCTGTTGCCTAGGCTGGAGTTCAATAATGTGATCATAGCTCACTTCAGCCTTGACCTCCTGGGCTCAAGCAATCTTCCCACCTCAGCCTCCCAAGGAGTTAAGACTACAGGCACATGCCATCGTGCCTGGCTAATTTTAAAAATTTTTTGTGCATAAAATCTCACTATGTTGCCCAGGATGGTTTGAACTCCTGGACTCAAGTGATTCTCCCACCTCAGCCTCCCAAAATGTTGGATTATAGGCATTAACCACCATGTCCAGCTCCCTGTCATTTTATAAAACCTACGTTTACTTGGGTGACATGATATCTCATTGTGATTTTGATTTACATATCTCTGACAATTAGTGATATTGAGCATTTTTTCATATACCTGTTGGCCATCTGTATAACTTCTTTTGATAAATGTCTAGTCAGCTCTTTTGCCCATTTTAAAAATTAGATTATTCGTTTATTTCTTTATTTTTTGCAGTTGAGTTGTTTGAGGTCCTTGTATATTTTGGATATTAATCCTTTTTCAGATGAATAATTTGTTACTATTTTCTCTCATTCTGAGAGTTGCCTTTTCACTTTGTTAATTGCTTCCTTTGTCGTGCAGAAGCTCTTTAGCTTGATCTAATCTCACTGTTCTCCTTTTGCTTTTGTTGCCTGTGCATTAGACATCTTAGCCCCAAATATTTGCATAGATCTATGTCCTGAAGCATTTCCCCAATCCTTTTGTCGAATAGTTTCATAGTTTTAGGTCTTACGTTTAAGTCTTTAATCCATTTTGATTTGATATTTTTATATGGTGAGAGTTAAGAGCCTAGTATCGTTCTTCTGTATATGGCCATTCAGTTTTCCCAGCACCATTTGTTGAAGAGGCTGTCCTTTACTTATTGTATGTTCTTGGCAACTTTGTTAAAAATGAGTTAGCTGTAAATGCATGAATTTATATCTGGGTTCTCTATTCTGTTCCAGTGGCCTATGGGTCTGCTTTTATGCCAGTACCATGCTGATTTGTTTACAATAATTTTGTAGTATATCTTGAAGCAGTGTTATGCCTCCAGATCCGTTCCTTTTGCTCAGGATGACTTTAGCTATTTGGAGATCTTTTGTGGTCCCACATAAATTTTGAAATTGCTTTTAAAAGAAATTCTGTGAAAAGTGTCATTAATATTAATAAGTATTTCATTTAATTTGTAAACTGCTTTGGAAAGTATTGTCATTTTAACTATATTATTGCTTTTAATTAATGATCATGGAATATCTTTCCATTGTTTTTGTGTCCTCTTCAATTTCTTGCGCCACTGTTTTACAATTTTCCTTGTGTAGAACTTTCACATGTTTGGTTAAATTGATTCCTATGTATTTATTTTATATTCTTTGTAGCTGTTGTAGATGGGATTGCTTTTGTGATTTCCTGTTCAGATTGTTTATGTTGACATATACAAATACTACTGATTTTTGTAGGTTGATTTTGTATCCTAAAACTTTATTGAATTTGCTTATAAGTTATAACCGGTTTTTGGTGGAATCTTTAGGTTTTTCTAAATATAAGATAATGCCATCTGCAAACAAGGCTATTTTGACTTCTTTTTAATTTGCATGCCCTCTATTTCTTGTTCTTGCCTAATTTCTCTGGATAAGACTCCAAGTATTCTGTTGAATAAAAGTGGTTAAAGTGGGAACCTTTATCTTTTTCTAGATCTTAGAGGGAAGGCTTTCAATTTTTCTCCATTCAGTATAATGTTAACTAGGAGTTTGTCATATATATATATATATATATATATATATATATTCTGATTCTTGATTCTGTTAATGTGATGTATCACGTTTACTGTTTTGCATATGTTGAACCGTTCTTATATCCCTGGGATAAATTACAGTCGATTGTGGTGAATGATGTTTTTAATGTGCTGTTCAATTTGGTTGGCTAGTATTTTGTTGAGGATTTTTGCATCATTGTTAATCAGGGGTATTGGCCAATAGGTTTCGCGCGCGCGCGCGCGCGCGCGCGTGTGTGTGTGTGTGTGTGTGTGTGTCCTCGTCCTGTGTATCAGTGTAATGCTGGTGAGTTTGAAGTTATTCCCCACTCTTCAATTTGTTTTGAAGAGTTTCAGTAGAATTGGCATTAGTTGTTCTTTAAATCTTTGGTGAATTCAGCAGTGAAAACATCAGGTCCTGAGCTTTTCTTTGATGGGAGACTTTTTATTATGGCTTTGAAAATATTACTCATCTTTGGTTTGTTCAGGTGGTGTATTTCTTAATGGTTCAATATTGGTAGGCTCTGTGTATCCAGGAATTTACACATTTCTTCTAGATTTTTGAGTTTGTTGGGATATACTTGTTGATGATAGTCTCTAATGATTCTTTATACTTGCTAACATGGTCTCAGTTGTTATGTCTCCCTTTTTGTTTCTGATTTTATTTATTTGGGTCTTCTCTATTTTTTCTTAATTAATCTAGCTAAAAGTCTGTGAATTTTCTTTATCTTTTCAAAAAACCAACTTTTTATTTCATTCTTTTGTATGTTTTTAATCTCCAACTGTATTTATTTCTGCTTTGATCTTTAATGTTTCTTTTCTTCTGCTAATTTTGGGTCTGTTTTTTTTTTTTTTTTCTTGGTTTTCTAATTCCTTGAGATACATTGGTAGGTTGTTTATTTGAAGGTGTTCTACTGTTTTAACATAGGCATTTATTGCTGTATACATCCCTTTTAGTCCTGCTTTTGCTGTATCTCACAGATTTTGGTATGTTGTATTTCCATTTTTATTTGTTTCGGGACATTTTAAAATTTTCTTCTTGGTTTGTTCATTGACCTGTTGGTCATTTCAGGGCATGTTGTTCAATTTTTATGTGTTAGCATTGTTTCAAAGTTCCTCTTATTATTGACTTCTAGTTTTATTCTATTGTGGTCAGAAAATATATTTGATATGATTCCAACTTTTTTGAATTTGTTGAGACTTGTTTTCTGGCCTACGGTATGGTTTATTCTAGAGAATGTCCCATGTGCTGATAAAAAGAATGTGTATTCTGCAGCAATTGGGATAAATGTTCTGTAAATGTCAGTTTGTACTATTTGGTCTAGTGCATAGTTTAATTTTAATGTTTCTTTGTTGATTTTCTGTCTGAATGATCTGTCTATTACTGAGAGTGGAGTATCGAAAGTCACAGTATTATTGCATTGCAGTCTATCTCTCTGATTTAGACCTATTTATGTTTGCTTTATATACCTAGAATCTCCAGTTTTGAGTGCACATTTATAGTTGTTATATCCTCTTGCTGAATTGAACCCTTTATCTTTATATAATGACTGTCTTTATCTCTTTTACAATTTTTGAGTTTCAGTCTTTTTTTTTTTTTTCTGATATAATATAGCTACTCCTGCTCTTTTTTGGTTTCCGGTTGCATGGAATATCTTTTTCTAGCTGTTCATTTTCAGTCTATGTGTTTCTTTATAGAGCAAGTGGGTTTCTTGTAGGAAGCATACCATGGGGTCTTTTTTCTTTACCCATTCTTCCACTCTATGCCTTTTAATTGGAGAATTAAATAAATTTACATTCAATGTTATTATTGATAACTAAGGACTTACTACTGCCATTTTGTTACTTGTTTTCTGGTTGTTTTATAATTCTTTTTCTTCTTTCCTTTTTATATTGTCTTCCTTTGGGGTTAGGTGATTTTTTCTGGTAGTAGATTTTAATTTTTATTAAATCTACCATAGATTTTGCATTTTGCTTGCCATGAAACTTACCAAGAACATCTTATTAATATAACAAATTATTTTGCTGAGTGTGGTGGCTCACTCCCATAATCCCAGCACTTTGCGATACTGAGGTGGGAGGACTGCTTGAGCCTTGGAGTTTGAGATCAGGTTGGGTAACGCAACAAGACCCCATCTCTACAGAAAAAAAAAAAAAAAATACCAAGTGTGGGGGTGCATGTTTGTACTCCCAGCTACTGGGAAGGAGGATCATTTGAGTCCAGGAAGTGGAGGCTGCAGTGAGCCATGTTCATGCCGCTGCACTCCAGCCTGGGCAACAGAGTGAGATCTTGTCTCAAAAACAAAAAACACACAAAGTTATTTTAAAGAGCTAACAACTCTTCATACTTCTTCATTCTTTTTTTCTTTTTCTTCTCTGACTCTGTATTTTCAAATCTTCTATCTTCAAGTTCACTGATTTTTCCTGATTCATTCTGCTGTTGAAAGCCTCTAATTTTCAGTTCAGCAAATGCATATCTAATTTCCTAGATTTCTGTTTGATCTTTTAAAAATTATTTTTATCTCTGTTAAATTTCTTCGATAAATTCCTGAATTACTTTTTTGTGTTATCTTGGAAATCAGTGAGTTTCCTTAAAACTGCTATTTTTTGGGGTGTATACCCAGTAATGAGATTGCTGGGTCAAATGGTATTTCTAGCTGTAGATCCTTGAGGAATTGCCACACTGTCATCCACAATGGTTGAACTAATTTACATTCACACCAACAGTGTAAAAGCATTTCTTACCCAAAGGATTATAAATCATTCTTCTCTAAAGACACATGCACACGTATGTTTATTATGGCACTGTTTACAATAGCAAAGACTTGGAACCAACCCAAATGCCCATCAATGATAGACTCGATAAAGAAAATGTGGCACATATACACTATGGAATACTGTGCAGCCATAAAAAAGAATGAGTTCATGTCCTTTGCTGGGACATGGATGAAGTTGGAAACCGTCATTCTCAGCAAACTAACACAAGAACAGAAAACCAAACACTGCATGTTCTCACTCGTAAGTGGGAGTTGAACAATGAGAACCCATGGACACAGGGGGTGGGGTGCATCACACACCTGGGCCTGTCGGGGGTGTGGAGGACTGGGGGAGGGATAGCATTAGGAGAAATACCTAAGGTGGATGCCGGGTTGATGGGTGCAGCAAACCACCATGGCATGTGTATACCTATGTAACAAACCTGCACATTCTGCGCATGTACCCCAGAATTTAAAGTTTAATTTAAAAAAACCCACTATTTTTAATTCTTGTTTAGATAATTTACATATTACCATCTCATTAGGGTCAGTCACTGATTCCTTGCTCTTTCCATCTGTTAAGGCTATAGTTCCCTGTTTGTTGTTGTTTCTTGTGGTTGTATATCTATATCTTTGAATTGAAGGACTAGTTATTTATTCCAGTCTGTCTTGTTTTGGTATTTAGTAGATATGTTTTCTTAGATGTTGTTTGTAATTTATCTACTGATTTGTTAAAAAATGTTCTACTAGTTTTTTTTTTTTTTTTTCTTTTTGGCATTAGATGGCTCTTGAATCCCAGGTTTTCCTTGGTTCTAGTAAACAGAGTGCAGCAGGCTGTCCTGAATGGAATGAATGTCCTACCAAATGAAATATAGTGGTATTGTGGGAAGGTTGGCTTGGGGGTTCCTGCCCAGGGGACCTGTGGAACAATCCTCCTACAACGTGGTGCTGCTGAATAGCTACTGTAATTTACTATCTCCTCTGGCCAAGTTATAGAGCAGAAATTCCAAGATTGGGGATGGTAGTCCTACCTTCCCTCTTTGTCTCTGGCTATCCTCCAGGATATTTCTCAATTCTGGTACTCCCAAATGCTTCTTGTGGTTTGAGGCAGGGATAGTTCTCCTTCTAGCATATTCAAGATGGTGAGGAAGCTGGTTGTCCACCTTGATCTCACTTTTTCCAGTGGAGAAACTGTGAGTCAGAGGAAATTTTCCATGCACTTGGTGTTGGGAAGATTGGGAGGAGGGGCACTGAAGACGTGGAAATGTGATTATTTTATTGTCTGCTTGGAATTTTTTTTTTTTTTTTTTTTTTTTTTTACTTCTCTGTAACTTCAGGAACAGACCATACTCATATTTGAGTTTTGGGATATTGCTGGTGATAATCTTAGCACTGTATATTCATTTTTGCTTTTCTGTGGGGGGACAGTGAAGCCAGGTTACATCTATGCCATCATTTTTTGATGATCCTTGAGTTTTTATGTAATTCACCTATAAAAATGCCTGCCTAAAGAAGTGTGGTGGGTTGTTGGTTAGTTTGTTTTTGGGTGTATTTCAAAGTACAAATGCAAGATTTTTAAGTAGCTTTTTGTTCAATCATAGCTTATTTTCTGTTGGTTTTGGAAAATTACATACTTTAGAAAATTGGTTTTTTATTAATTTTTTAAAAAAAATTTGAGATGGAATCTCACTCTGTCATCCAGGCTGGAGTTCAGTGGCACAGTCTTGGCTCACTGCAACCTTTGCCTCCCAGGCTTAAGTGATCCTCCCACTTCAGCCTCCCCAGTACCTGGGACCACAGAGGGCCACCACCACACCCAACTATTTTTTTTTTTTTTTTTTGGTAGAGACAAGGTTTCACTATGTTGCCCAGTCTGGTCTCGAACTCCTGAGCTCAAGCAATCTACCTGCCTTGGCAAAGTGCTGGGATTACAAGTGTGAGTCTGTGTGTTTTAAAAGAATTTTTGTATAAAGTTGTTCATGCTCTCCTATAATTATGTTCTATTTTTCTTTTATAGTAGATTTTTATTTTGCCTCTAATCCTCAAAATTATTAGAGTTGTAGAAGGATTAAAAATTAGCCCAGTATTTAGTGTGAAAGTATTTAAATATAAACCTAATAAAAATAACAAATACTGCTATAGTACATTTATGAATTTCCAATCTTGATCTTTCTGGGTTGTCATACTGTAAAACACTGCATAAAGTTTTTTTCCCCTTTTTGAAAACTGTGTAGCACTTATAGCAAAGTGATTATGACATATCAAAAATTTCATATTTTAAAAATATCTATATTCTCTTGTGTGTTAGATGTTAAAAACAAATAACCAAATAATTTATTCTTTATTCTAGAGAAAGGGTTAAGGAAATATGAATTAATTCAAGTTGATTTTATCTACTTTCTATAAATATTGATTAGTAATTTATAAATTACACATGGACTGTGATATTTCTCATTCTATTATGGAGTAAAATAAAGTAAATTTAGCATGTTCTTGGGAAGAAAGAGAAGTTAAAGATTTGTCTTCTTTTATTTTCAAGTATTTACAATGAGTATTGGAGAAGATTTTAATAAACACACAAAGAATGTAAGGTGATATTTTGTAGTGGCTAACAACATAATGTCAGGCCAGATGTGGTGGCTCATGCCTGTAATCCCGGCACTTTGGGTGGCCGAGGCGGGTGAATCATGAGGTCAGGAGTTCGAGACCAGCCTGGCCAACATGATGAAATCCCGTCTCTACTAAAAATACAGAAAGTAACTGGGTGTGGTGGCAGGTGCCTGTAATCCTAGCTAATTCAGGAGGCTGAAGCAAGAGAACTGTTTGAACCCGGGAGGTGGGGTTTGCAGTGAGCCCAGATCATGTTGTTGCACTCCAGCATGGGCGACAGGGGGAGGCTCCATCTCAAAAAATTAAAATAAAATAAAATAAATAAAGTAACATAATGTCAAACCGGACTACCTCTGTTGTATTCCTGACCAGGTTACTTCTAGACTGTTTTTCCTTGTGTAAATTACTTAATTGGACCTAATGTAATCAGATAATGGGAATCTACTTATTAATTTGCAAATTTTATTTATTTTTAAAATATCAACTAGGACCCTTGGATTACCAAATCTAATCTCTGAAAGTCTCCCGCATAGACAATTAAAATTACAGGAAAAACTATAAATTAAATAGTATGTAAACGTAATCAAAGAATTGTATCTAATTTCCCTTCATTAGAAAAAATACATAAAATTAATCAAAAAGACTATATTAAATTTTTACTGACTAATTCCTTGAAAAATGCTGCTGTTAATAAGAGGACTTAAAATGGTTGACTCTCATTATTTAAAAACATCAATTTAATGACTTACTATATAGATATCATCAAATATTTCCACTATATATATTTCAATTCTGCATATGGAATATATAAAACTAACAGAGAGGGTTACCACCTTATGTTCCACCTTTTAAGGGGAAGAGCACCGACTATTGATTGTAGGAAGACATTGAAATAGTCTAATCAAGCAGCAATATTGTACCTAAATATCAAGCGAATTTAATATATCCTAATGGGAACCAATTTTTTCATGGAGACAATTGTGTCAGATGTATATTTCAAAGTGCATATGGTCAATTTAGTGCCAAAACTTTAGATATGATCTACTTGTTGTAAATATACCATTGATTCAATCAGAAGAGGTCTATCACAAACTATAAGATTATATTGTTAGCAAAAATCCAAAACAGGATCTAAGCAGAGCAAAGAGATAGGACAGTAAATTGTTTCATTCAAAATCAGAATTTGAAAGTCTGTAATAGAAAACCACCAAAGTACGTTACCTGGAGATCATAAGGAAAATAAAAAGACAATCAAAATTATCTCCAGAAAGTGGAAGTTATGCTATCATTGTGTGGGGGTGAGCATTGAAAATAGAAAAATACAGCTTGACCAAATTTTATGAATATCATTTCATGAAAACAAAAACATAATTTGTAAAAGCAAGTATTAATAATATTAATAGTAGTAATACTTAAAAAGAAAACAACAGGCCATGAAGATGAAAGCTGAGGGCACTGAAATAGGAAAAATGCTTACAGAAAATAGCTGATGCCTATTTAATGCTAATAATGACTGGCAAGGTAAAACTTGCAGTAATGTGAATTGGACCAGAAGATCAGAGTGTAACATATAATACTCCAAAGTATGCTAAATTAGAAGAAAGAACAGATATGTTGGTGGCTTTAATAAAAGATAATGTTGGCTGAGCGCAGTTGCTCATGCCTGTAACCCCAGCACTTTGGGAGGCCGAGGTGGGCAGATCACAAGGTCAAGAGATCGAGACCATCCTGACCAACATGTTGAAACCCCAACTCTACTAAAAATATGAAAATTAGCCGAGTGTGGTGGTATACACCTGAAGTCCGAAAGCTACTCAGGAGGCTGAGGCAGGAGAATCGCTTGAACCCAGGAGGTGGAGGTTGCAGTGAGCCGAGATCGTGCCACTGCACTGCAGCATGGGTGACAAGAACAAAACTCTGTCAAACAACAACAACAACAGCAACAACAAAATAATGTTGAATATATAGAATGAGAAGAATCTGAAGGTAAATATGATGAGTTTGGATACAAAAAGAAAAAATGCAGAGGGAAACCTGTTGGTCCTGCATCTATATGAAAGGAGGTTGATCAGAGGGAGAAGAAGAGGATGAGGATGAAGATCTTTCTAAATATAAATTAGATGAAGATGAGGATGAAGATGATGCTGATCTCTCAAAATATAATAATGATGCCAGTGAAGAAGACGATAGTAATAAAAAAAATCTAATAGAAAAAGTCACTCAGTGCCTCAATCTTCACATTCACTATCTTCATCATGTTCATTCTCCAAGTTCAACGTCTAGGTCCAGGTTCCCTTCAAGAAGTTCTAATTTGCAGTCAAGATCTTGTTCCAGTTCCAGAGAACATTTAAGATCTTCTGGGTTGAAATCAAGATCCAGCTCCAGGTCCCACAGGGGCTCACTAAACAACCCTGAGCCCAGGGCCAACCCTTACAGAACACGATTACTTTACCCAAGCACCACCTAGATCATCCCATTCTGGTTCCCATTCAAGTTCATCTAGATCATCCCATTCTGGTTCCCATTCAAGTTCAAAAAATAAATAAAGCATTAAAATTTATGTCTTAATGAAATCTAATACAGTGCATGAATCACATTTTTAAGGACATTGGTGTTTTTGATGGTCAGAAGTGCTACATCTGCTAGTAGAGGTACATGCCTTTCATCATGTTTCAGAACAATACAGCTGTGTTTATTTGTGAAGTTAAAAGTAAATAGCATTCTGTTAATAAGCCATAATGTCCCAAAATAGATGCTCTGTCATTCATGGTTTACAACCATTTGCTTCATTTAAAATAATCTCAGCTGTAACAAAGTATTGTTTCCTAATTAAACTCATTTTTCTCATTTCCACATATATCCTGTCTGCTGGCTAAGACAAGATTATCTGGGTTTGCCTGAACTTTTGGGCATGGAGGCAAAACTGGTAAACTAGTTGGAAACAACATGTTTATGTTACTCTGGGAAAAGAAGTCAACCTGTTTATGTTGTTAACCTATGTCAAAGTGATTCTTAACAAAAAAAGTTAAACTAAGTTGTAAAGCAGCCAAGTGGAAATGTGTTTATTTTGAAATTTCCTGTACTAAGGGTGCCATAGAATCATTGTCTTTCTTTTATCCAGCTTTACTTTTTTGCACTATCACATTTAATGGAAAAGAATCTTGTGACTTGCAGAAGGAGAAAGGTGTGATTCATTTTCCTTTTTTTCTTTTCTTTTCTTTTTTGTTGAGACAAGAGTCTCACTCTTCTTGCCCAGGCTGGAGTGCAATGGCACAGTCTCGGCTCACCGCAACCTCCACCTCCCGGGTTCAAGCGATTCTCTTGCCTCAGCCTCCCGCGTAGCTGGGATTACAGGCGTGTGCCACCACGCCTGGCTAATTTTATATTTTTAGTAGAGACGGGGCTTCTCCGTGTTGGTCAGGTTGGTCTCGAACTCCTGACCTCAGGTCATCCGCCTGCCTCGACCTCACAGAGTGCTGGGATTACAGGTGTGAGCCACTGCACCTGGCCTCATTTTCCTTTCTGACACATAATTTGGGGCAAGAAAGAAAGTCTAATAGTTTATCTCTTCTTTTCTGATATGGTTGGTTGATAAGAAAAACATCTTATCTAAACATGTTTATCAATATTTTAGGAAGGTTTGTGTGATATTCTTTTAAATCTAGTTATCAAATGTTATAGGGTAGAAAAGGCAAAATCATAGTTAATGAGCAAATTGAAGTAAACTTTTGAAGTATATTTCTCTTTTGATGAAAGGCCAATGGAGACACTGTGAATTTAAGTGAAGATTTGCTTCAAGATGTTTAACTATAAACACACCACATGAAATTTTCTTCTGAATAACAAATGAATGCCTATCTCTGCATGATGTAAGCAAAAATTGTTATTTTTCCTATTCATTTGAGACTAACTTATGGCTTAAAATGCTTTCAGAGTTTATTTCTCAAAATTAAAGTCTGGTCACATGAAGAAAACACATGTTTTTCTTTGTTTCCTTTTTAGTGTAATTTCAATGACATTATTACATGATGGCCTATGGTGGAATTACCACATTTCGTTAGCTCTATTCCAGCCCACTATGATCTTAAGCAAAATGCTTAAGATTGTCTAACATCCATGAGTAACATAATTTGGAGATAATAAATTGTGTTTATTATTTCAAGTGTTATACTTGATGTCATCACTGTTAATCACCATTTTTACCCTAGCATGGTAGTGCACATTTTGAATTCTGAATAAGTGAATTAACATATACTTGATATAGTGCTTTTTAGTATCATATATGCACATGTATATACTTTGTTTTGCAGGTATCCCCAGATACTTGATTTTTGCTTTCTACTCAACTGTGTTTGAGATTATTTCCTCTCAGCTAGTGGTACTGCTTGTTTTGGTATGCACTTTCTCATTAGTGATTCTAGTTCTAGCTTGTTATATTATTGCATTCACAGCAAAGCATTCCTTACTGGAGGTTTTTAATTCAAAGACTCCTCTATCTCCCCTTTTCATTTAACTTTCCTGGAAAGGAATTGCCTGTGATAGGGATATATTTCAGTTCTCTCAGCTGAGAATTTGGCACAACCATTTAGAATTTAATCAGAAATTCTAATTTAACTGCATTGGAGTTATACAGTTAACTATACTACACTCAATATTTTAGGTTCCTTAAATTAAGGATATTATAATGGGGTATTCCTTTGTTCTAAAGAGCTGGTACCTTTATTCTATGAGTTTGAGTGGAAGCTGCCACAGAATTGGGATTATGATTTAAAGTGAGGTTCATAGTACCTGAAAAGTATTATGACGTTGTGCAATACACCTTTTTTTTAAAGGAATAATAACTCCATTTTTTCGAAATGATATATAGGTATAATTTAAACATTCAATCAATACAGAAGAGTATGAAGAGGAAAATGTAAACATTTTGCACAGAATTTCATCATCTAGAAATAACTATCATTGATAGTTGGTGAGAAATATTTCAGACATATATCTCATCTATATAAATATACAGATAGAAAAGCAAATAAAAGTAAATCTAGATATGAAAGGATAAAAGAATGAGTGAATGGATTGATCAATAGATAAATGGAAATATGTTTTTCAAAGATGTATTTTTATATATATTTATAATATTTATATATACATAAACCATAAGTACTTTATAAACTACAGTATGCAAATAATCTCTGTATATAATTTTAATTTTAACAATTTCAAGCTTCTTTTGCTTGAGTTTAACAAAAAGGAACATAAATGCAGCTGAAGAAATTGATTTACTTAAGGTAAATTTTTCTTTATTGCAAATGAGATTAGTATTTAAAACATATTCTAAATTTAAGAGAAATGATTTTGAAAGCCTTTAAATTTGTGTAACTGTCTGACAGGTTCATCTTGCCCGTGGCCCAGACAGAGTCAATTTATCAAGACAGGGGAATTGGAATAGAGAACGAGTTTAATGCATGCGAGGGTGGCTAAATAAGAGGAGTTTTACTGCTCAAATCAGTCTCCCCGAAAGTTCAGAGACTGAGTTTTTTAAAGACCAAAAAGGGGTTAGTCAGTTAGGACTTCAGTGACCTGATTGGTCAGGTCAGAGATGACATCATAGGCGGTCAGAGCTGGTTCATCTTGCTGGCTTCTGTTCCTTGGTAGAATTGCATAACTAACTTAACCACATTACAGATCTGGGTGGCACCAGGTGATGCATCAGAATGCAGGGTCAGGAAAATATCTTGAACACCAATCTTAGGTTTTACCATAGTGATGTTATCACTAGGAATAATTGGGGAGGTTCAGAATCTTATGGTCTCTGGTTGTATAACTCCTAAACCATAATTTCTAATCTTGTGGCTAATTTGTAAGTCTTATAAAGGTTGTCTGGTCCCCAGGCAAGAAGACAGTTTGTTTCAAGAAAGGGCTGTTATCATCTTTGTTTCAAAGTTAAACTGAAAACTAAATTCTTTCTATAGTTAACTCAGTCCAAGGCCAGCAATGAACAAGGGCAGTTTAGGGTTAAAGGCAAGATGGAGTTGGTTAGGTCAGTTCTCTTTCACTATCATAATTTTCTCACTATTAGAATTTTTCAAAGGCGATTTCATTAGGGTTTTCTCTTTGACAACCAAAATGAGTGACTGAAGCTTAATTATTAATCATCAAGGTTTATTAAGCTACTTTTAGGGCACAACTGGGGAAAACATGAGCCACAGCTACATCTGTGGCTGTTTTCCCAGAGAGGTTGTCAGGAGGTTTAGTATTTACACATTTCATTAAAGGGATGAGGGGCGGCATGTAGAAATAGGGACAGGTAGCCAGTTAGGTAAATACTTACGTTCTTGTGAGACTTTACTTAGTGCCCACTAAATCTACATTTTACTTAAGAATGTCTGATAAGAAAAGGGGCAAAGACAAAAACCACATGATTATCTCAATAGATGCAGATAAGGCTTTTGACAAAATTCAACAGCCCTTCATGCTAAAAACTCAATAAATTTGGTATTGATGGAATGTATCTCAAAATAATAAGAGCTATTTATGACAAACCCACAGCCAATATCATAATGGGCAAAAACTGGAAAAATTCCCTTTGAAAACTGGCACAAGACAGGGATGCCCTCTCTCACCGCTCCTATTCAACATAGAGTTGGAAGTTCTGGCTAGGGCAATCAGGCAGAAGAAAGTAATAAAGGGTATTCAATTAGGAAAAGAGGAAGTCAAATTGTCCCTGTTTGCAGATGACATGATTGTATATTTAGAAAACTCCTTCTTCTCAGCCCAAAATCTCCTTAAGCTGATAAGCAACTTCAGCAAAGTCTCAGGATACAAAATTAATGTGCAAAATCACAAGCGTTCTTATACAACAATAACAGACAGAGAGCCAAATCATGAATGAACTTCCATTCACGATTGCTTCAAAGAGAATAAAATACCTAGGAATCCAACTTACAAGCGATGTAAAGGACCTCTTCAAGGAGAACTACAAACCACTGCTCAATGAAATAAAAGAGAACACAAACAAATGGAAGAACATTCCATGCTCAGGGATAGGAAGAATTAACATTGTGAAAATGGCCATACTGCCCAAGGTAATTTATAGATTCAATGTCATGCCCATTAAGCTACCAATGACTTTCTTCACAGAATTGGAAAAAATTACTTTAAAGTTCATATGGAGCCAAAAACAGGCCCACATTGCCAAGACAATCCTAAGCCAAAAGAACAAAGCTGGAGGCATCATGCTGCCTGACTTCAAACTGTACTAGAAGGCTACAGTAACCAAAACAGCATGGTTCTGGTACCAAAACAGAGATATAGACCAGTGGAACAGAACAGAGCCCTCAGAAATAATACCACACGTCTACAACCATCTGATCTTTGACAAACCTGACAAAAACAAGAAATGGGGAAATGATTCCCTATTTAATAAATGGTGCTGGGAAAATTGGCTAGCCATATGTAGGAAGCTGAAACTGGATACCTTCCTTACACCTTATACGAAAATTAATTCAAGATGGATTAGAGACTTAAATGTTAGACCTAAAACCATAAAACCCCTAGAAGAAAACCTAGGCAATACCCATTCAGGACATAGGCATGGGCAAGGATTTCATGTCTAAAACACGAAAAGCAATGGCAACAAAAGCCAAAATTGACAAATGGGATCTAATTAAACTAAAGAGCTGCTGCACAGCAAAAGAAACTACCATCAGAGTGAACAGGCAACCCACAGAATGGGAGAAAATGTTTGCAATCTACTCATCTGACAAAGGGCTAACATCCACAACCTACAAAGAACTCAAACAAATTTACAAGAAAAAAAAACCCCATCAAAAAGTGGGTGAAGGATATGAACAGACACTTCTTGAAAGAAGACATTTATGCAACCAACAGACACATGAAAAAATGCTCATCATCATTCGCCATCAGAGAAATGCAAATCAAAACCACAATGAGATACCATCTCACACCAGTTAGAATGGCGATCATTAAAAAGTCAGGAAACAACAGGTGCTTTAGAGGATGTGGAGAAAGAGGAACATTTTTACACTGTTGGTGGAACTGTAAACTAGTTCAACTATTGTGGAAGATAGTGTGGCAATTCCTCAAAGATCTAGAACTAGAAATACCATTTGACCCAGCCATCCCATTACTGGATATATACTCAAAGGATTATAAATCATGCTGCTATAAAGACACATGCACACGTATGTTTATTGCAGCACTATTCACAATAGCAAAGATTTGGGGCCAACCCAAGTGTCCATCAGTGACAGACTGGATTAAGATAATGTGGCACATATACACCATGGAATACTATGCAGCCATAAAATGGATGAGTTCGTGTCCTTTGTAGGGACATAGATGCAGCTGGAAACCATCATTCTCAGCAAACTATCACAAGAACAGAAAACCAAACACCACATGTTCTCACTCATAGGTGGGAATTGAACAATGAGAACACTTGGACACAGGAAGGGGAACATCACACACTGGGGCCTGTCATGGGGAGGGGGTAGTGGGGAGGGGTAGCATTAGGAGATATACCTAATATAAATGACGAGTTAATGGGTGCAGCACACCAACATGGCACATGTATACATATGTAACAAACCTGCACGTTGTGCACATGTACCCTATAACTGAAAGTATAATAAATAAATAAATAAAAGAAAAAGGGAGTAAAGAAAGTCAATTATGTACACGTCTCTGGTAGGCAGAGGAATGAGTTCTGACTTTGTTCTGTACCTGGGAAGACAAATCTGTAATGACATTGTCAGTGTGGAATGGAACAGACTTTAGTTTTAAGAGCTACACTTAGATCTAAACTTACAAATAGCATGTCTTTGTTTCTTAGAGGCCAGTCAATAACTTACTTATGAATGATCAAGGAAGCAGTCCCTCCCAGATGCCCGAGGTCCTTTACCTTTCCATGGCAATCTGGCTGATGCATAATGTTAGTAACAGCCATACATTTGGAAGAGAGTGTTGCAATGATCTTCCCTTTTGCATAAGAAATTTGGGGGAACCTGAGATTTTGAAGTTTTTCTTTATATCATTTTAAATATTTCCATGAGTTTTAATCTTAGGCCACTTCTCTTGTCTACCTGTAAGTAGTAGACAAGTACCTTGCCTCCTGTTACCTAATTTGTTATTTAAATGGTTATTATTTTTATATTGTTAAGGATTATAGCCTTTACATTGTCTTCTGTGTTTTTAGTTTTAACAAGTCTTAGTGGCAGTACCTAGGCAAAATAGATTTCAAGAGTAAAACTACAAGAAGAGACAAACAAGGTCACTATATAATGAAAAAGGAGTCAATTCAGCAAGAGGATGCAACAATTTAAATATATATGCACCCAACATGAGAGCACCCAGATATATAAAGCAAATATTATTAGAGTTAAAGAGAGAGATAGGCACTAATACAATCAGAGCTGGAGGCTTCAACACTCCACTTTCAGCATGGTAAAGACCTTCCATGCAGAAAATCAACAAACATTGGACTTAATCTGCACTACAGACCAAATGGATCTAATATTTACAGAGCATTTCATCAAAGAGCTTCAGAATACACATTCTTTTCTTCAGCACATAGATCATTCTCAAGGTCAAACCATATGTTATGTCACAAAGCTAGTTTTAAAATGTTCAAAAAATTGAAAGAATATCAAGTATCTTTTCTGAGCACAATGGAATAAAACTAGAAATTAATAGCAAGAGGAATTTTTAAATCTATACAGACACATGGAAATTAAACAATATGTCTGTTTGACCTGAATGAACTGATTAGCCAGTGGGTTAGGGAAGAAATTAAGAAAGAAATTGAAAAATATTTTTGAAACAAATAATAATGGAAATACAACATATGAAAATCTATGGGATACTGCAAAAGCAGTACTGATGTGGAAGCTTATAGCTATAAGTGCCTATATCAAAAAAAGGTAAAAACTTCAAATATACACCCTAATGATGCATCTTAAAGAACTAGAAAAGCAAGAGCAAACCAAGTCCGAAATTAGTAGAAGAAAAGAAATAATAAAGATCAGAGAAGAAATAAGTAAAATGGAAATATTACAAAGATCAATGAATCAAAAAGTTGTTTTGTTGAAAAATTAAACAAAATGACAAACCTTTAGCTAGACTAACTAAGAAAGAAAGTGAAAAGATAAAAATAAATAAACTCAGAAATGAAAAAGGAGACATTACAACTGATACTGTAGAAATTCAAAGGATCTTTACAGGCTCCTGTGAACAACTATAGGCCAATAAATTAGATACTCTGGAAGAAATGGACAAATTCCCAGACACGTACAACCTACACAGATTGAACCAGGAAGAAGTCCAAAACCTGAATAAACCAATACCAACAAATGAGATCAAAGCCATAGCAAAAGGTCTCCCTGTAAAGAAAAGCCTGGGACCCATTGGCTTCACTGCTGAATTCTACCAAACATATGAAGAAGAACTAGTACCAGTGCTACTCAAATGATTTCAAAAAATACAGGAGGAAGGAGTACTTTCAAACTCATTCTACAAGGCCAATATTACCCTGATACCCAAAACACAGAAAGACACATCAGAAAAAGAAAAAGGCCAATATCTCTGATGAATATTGATGCAAATATCTTCAACCAAATACTAGCAAACCAAATTCAATGATACATTATAAAGATCATTCATTATGACCAAGTGAGATTTATCACTGTGATGCAAACATGGTTCAAAATAATCAATGTGGTACATCATATCAACAGAATGATGAATAAAAAGCATGTGATTATTTTAATGATGCTGGAAATCATTTAATAAAATTCAATATCTCATTCTGATAAAAACCCTTAAAAAACTGGGTATAGAAGGACCATACTTGAAAATAATAAAAGCTGTATATGAGAGACCTACAGCTAATATTATACTAAATGGAAAAAAAAAAAAAAAACCCGGAAATCCTTTCCTCTAAGATCTGGAACACGACAAGGATGCCCGCTGTCACCACTGTTGTTCAAAATAGTATTGGAAGTCCCAGCTAAAACAATCAGACAAGAGAAAGAAATAAACGGTGTTCAGATTGGAGTGGAAGAAGTCAAATTATCTTTGTTTGCAGATGATATAATCTTATGTTTGAAAAAAACCTAAAGACTCCACACACACACACAAAAAGTTAGAACTAAAAAATTCATTAAAGATGTAGGATACAAAATAAACGTGCAAAAATCAGTAGAATTTGTATATGCCAATGGTGTGCAATGTGAAAAAGAAATAAAAATTATGATTTACAATATCCACACATAAAATTAAATACCTAGAAAGTAACTTAACCAAAGAAGTAAAAAATTTCTGTAATGAAAACTATAAAACACTGTTGAAAGAAATTGAAGAGGACACCAAATAATGGAAAAACATTTCATGTTCATGGATTGGAAGAATAAATATTGTCAAAATGTCCATACTATCCAAAGCAATCTGACAATTCAGTGCAATCCCTATCAATGCCGTTCTTCACAGGAATAGAAAAAACAATCTTACAATGTATATGGAGCCACAGAATACCCAGAAGAGACAAAGCTATCCTAAGACAAAAGGACAAAACTGGAGGAATCACATCACCTGACTGCAAATTATAGTGCAGAACCGTAGTAAGCAAAACAGCATGGTACTGGCACAAAAGTAGACACATACACCAATGGAACAGAATAGAGAACCCAAAAACAAATCCACACACTCATAGTAAACTCATTTTTGACAAAAGTGCCAAGAACATACACTGGGGAAAAGACGATCTCTTCAATAAACAGTGCAGGGAAAACTGGATATCCGTATGCGGAAGAATGAAAGTAGACCCCTATCTCTTGCCATATACAAAAATTAAATCAAAATGGTTAAAGACTTAAATCTCAGACCTCAAACTATGAAACTGCTACAAGAAAACATTGGGGAAATTCTCCAGGACATTCGTCTGGGTAAAGATTTCTTGAGCAATACCCAACCAATGCAGGACACCACAGCAAAAATGCACTAATGGGATCACAGCAAGTTAAAAAAGCTTCTGCACAGCAAAGGAAACATCAACCAAGTGAAAAGACAACCTCTCAGAATGTGAGAAAATGTTTGCATCCTACTCATCTGACAAGGGGTTTATTACCAGAATATATAAGGAGATCAAACAATTCTACTGGAAAAAAATCTAATAATCTTACCAAAGAATGGGCAAAAGATTTGATAGACGTTTCTCAAAAGAAGACATACAAGTGACAAGCATATGAAAAGGTGCTCAACATCATTTATCATCAGAGAAATGCAAATCAAAACTACAATGAGATATCATCTCACCCCAATTAAAATTACTTATATCCAAAAGACAGGAAATGGCAAATACTGCTGAGGGTGTGGAGAAAGAGGAATGCTCATGCACTGTTGGTGGGAGTGTAAATTAGTGCAATCACTATGGAGAACAGTTTGGGGGTTCTTCAAAAAAGCAAAAAATTGAGCTACCATATGATCCAGTAATCCTACCACTAGATATATACCCCAAAGAAAGGAAATCAGTATATCAAAGAAATATCTGTACTTCTATGTTTTTTTCCAGCACTGTTTACAACAGTGAAGATTTGGAAGCAACCTAAGTGTCCACCAGCAGATAAATGGATAAGGAAAATGTGGTATATATACACAATAGAGTATTATTCAGCCATAAAAAATAATTAAATCCATTCACTAGCAATAACATGGATGGAAATGGAGGTCATTATGTTAAGTGAAATAAGCCAGGCACAGTAAGACAAACATTCCTTGTTCTCACTTATCTGTGGGATCTAAAAATCAAAACAATTGAACTCGTGGACAGAGGGTGGAAAGATGGTTACCAGAGGCTGGGAAGCATATTAGGGGACTGGGGGACAGGTGGAGATGGTTAATGGTTATGAAAAAAAAAAGCTAGATAAAATGAATAACTCCTACTATTTGATAGCACAACAGGGTGACTATAGTCAAAAATAACTTAATTGTACATTTAAAAATAAATAAAAGAATGTAATTGGATTGTTTGTAACTCAATGTGTTATAAGTGATTGAGGAGACAGATACCCCATTTTCCATGACATGATTGTTTCAAATTGCAGGCACGTATCAAAACTTCTCATGCATTCTGTAAATACATACACCTACTACTATGTACCCAAAAAATTAAAAATTGACAACAAATTCCCACAAGTGTTAATTGTATTTTGAAATAGCTTATGTGATCACTGGATACAGATAATCTCCTAAGCAATTATATACCTTTTCCACAGCCATTGCTTGCAGGGTGGACAAAATATAGGGGAGGAATGAGGAGGAAGAGAGAGATGAGGAAAAACAGGTTACATGCTTTCAACATCCCTGATGGGATGACTAATGCAGTTGTAGAGAGATCTGAGGAAGAGGAAGTTGATGTAGATGATGATAGATGATGATACTTAAAGTTATTAGACATTAACCTGAAATTAGAGTCGTTTAATAATAAAAGTGACTGAGAAGTTATGAAATTAGAGTGAGTTATCCCCCAATACCCAAAAGGCAGTAGATGCTGCAGAGAAAAATAGATAACAATTTCTGGAAAAAAAAAGTTCCACATGTTTTTTCATACTTTAGTGAGTTGAGACTTCTGAATCCAATTAATTATAGGCTTTTATAATATTTTATTATTTAAAACTTCAAATATACACAAAAGGGAACAATCTAATGATACACATGAAGCCATCAGCTGTCATCAAATGCCAATATTTTGCCATTTTAAAAATCTATTCCTCCATTTTAAATACAATATATTTTTCTTTTTAACTTTCAACTTTTAAATATTTTATATTCACAGAAAAGTTGTGAGAATAGTACCGAAGATGTCTGAATACTCGTTCACCCAAATTTTTCGAACGTTAACATAATACCAAATTTTACTTGATCATCCTCTCTATGGATACATACTGTCTTTTTAAAATTTGTTTGATGATAAATGGACAGGATGCCCTCTGACTCCTAAATACTACAGTGTTTATCTCGTAAAAAGAAAGACATTCACTTATATAACCACAGTAGAATTGCCAAAATCAGGAAATTAATAATGATACAATGTTGGTGTCTAATCTTTACACTTTATTAAAATTTTGCCAGTGCTATTCACAGTAGCAGAAAAAACCCCCACCAATCCAGCATCATACATTGCATTTAATTGTCTCTCTAGTTCTCTTTACTCCAAAAGTGCTCTTCAGTCATGGTGAAGACATTTTGTCCCAGGTTTTCCATCATCTTGATATTTTTGAAGAATGTTAGTCATTTTGTTTCTCAGTTTGGGTGTGTTTGTTGTTTCCTCATGATTATATTCAGTTTATGCATCTTTGTCAGGAATACGAGAGAAGTGTTATTGTGTCTGTTTCAATGCATCCTATCAGATGGCACCATTAGAAATGATGTTAACTTTGGTAACTTGGATAAGATGGTATCAGGCAAGTTTCCCAATTCTGAAGTTACTATATTCTTTGTAATCAATATTTTGGAGAGATATTTGAGATGAAAACCAGATACTGGTTTTCATTAAACATGCACCCACTAGATTTATTATCCATTGATGATTCTTGTCTGAATTATTACTTCCAAAGATGGATGAAAAATGCTATTAATAATTTTATACATCTGTAATTCCTTTTGCATTTACTAATTGTCATTTACTATTTCAATAACAGCTTTCCCTAAACATCCATTTATTTGTTTTTGTATATCAGTATTCTTCTTTTAATCTACAGGTTATTAATCATTGTTGTCATTATTTATTTAATGCTCAAATTGTCCTGCAGTCAGAAGTCTTGGAAACTAATATTTAGAGACCAACATTTGAACACTAGGTACTCATTGCTTCTGGGTTGCCATTGCTTTAGGTCCTTCTGATAGATCTAGAAAGTGTGTGTGTATGTGTGCACACACATATATGCATATGTGCCTATCCATCTATCTGAAAAACCATGAGTTCATACTGTTATCTCCAATTCTGATATAAAACTACAAAACTCATTCTAACCTCCACTCTTTCCAGATTTGTAACTCACTTCTCCAAAAGTAAGAAATCTATCTCCATTTCTCTGCAATATATTCCACTTGTTGCTCAATCCTACAAGACACACACACACACACACACACACACACACACACACACACACACACA
>NC_045445.1:57841237-57884142 GCF_002776525.5 Piliocolobus tephrosceles
ACACACACACACACACACACACACACACACACACACACACACACACACAGTTTCAGAATTGTTAACCCATAGCACTGGGAAAAACAACAACCCTTTTAACCAGAGTCTAGTGTTCAGAGTGTGTATGTGTGTGTGTGTGTGTGTGTGTGTGTGTCTACAGCCCAGAGGTGTAGAGCCAAAATACTATGTTAATAGGTTAATTAGGTTAGTTTTTTTTTTTTTTGAAATACCAGTAAGTTCTCTTTTATTCTGTTTGTTTATATTTCCTTTTGTTTTTATTTTCCTCATCGTGATTGGTTTTACTTTTCAAATATGTGAAATGTTGATATGATTCCAGAGCTGTAAGCAAAACTATATGGGAGAGAAGTGTTATCTTCTATCCCATTCTCACTCTGCCACCCTTTCCACTTCATTCTCATGTACTATTTAGAGGTAACAAATCTCTTTTCTATCCGATTTGTCCTTCTTATGTTTCTTTTTGTGTAACTGAGTAGATATACGTTGTTTTATTTCCCCCTTTTTCTTAAGCAAAAACTAGCATACCTTTGCACATTACATAATATTTTATTATGTGGCTCTACCAGTTTTCTAGGTATAGCCATTTAGATTGTTTCCAATATTTTACAGTTGCATACAACACTGCAAGGAAGAACCTTATGAATATGTATTTTCCTGTTTCTGGAATTGTATCTTTAGGGTAAAGTTCTAGATGTTGGGTTTGGATCAAAAGGTAAATGCATATGTAGCGCTCGTTAGACATTACTGAGTTCCCTTCCATTGATGTTGCATGAGTTTGCATTCCCATCCACAATATATGAGAATGATGGTTTTCCTACAGTTCACCAATAAAATGTATTGCTGTAATTTATATTTTTTGCCAGTCATGTAGGTGAAATATAATAATGTACTCATAATCTGCATTTCTATAATGATGAATAAGATTGAACTTCTGTTCATATGTTTAAGGGATGTGTGTATATATGTGTGTGTATATATATATATATATAGAGAGAGAGATGGTTATAGATATAGATATAGTGACTTGTCTATTCATGACTTTTGCTCATTTTCAATTGGGTTTTTGGATTTTTTTCTTCAACTTTTAGGAGTTGTTATAAAGATAGAGCTATTAGCCCTTTAATTGTGACATATGTTGAAAATTTTCTCCTAGTTTGTGAGTTATGTTTTGATCCTGGGCTTGGAGTTTTCTTGATGGCTTTAAAATTTTTGTATTAACAAATTTGTTGATCTTTTCTTTTATTTAGTCTGGATTTGAGTCATAGGTAGACATTTTTTCCCTATATTCAGATTTTATTCTAGTACCTGTATAGTTTTATTTTTTATATTTAAACCCCCTGATCCATTCAGAATTTGTTGTTGGGAAATAGACTTTTTGTCTTCTTCTAAAATGACTAAATGGTTGTTCCCACACCATTAAAAAAATAAGTTTGTCTTTATCCCAGTGATTTGAGATGCCTACATTATTATATACTAAATTTCCATGTGTACTTTAGTCTGTTTCTGGACACCCTATTCTGTTACACTGGATTGTTGGTCTATTCATGCATGAATACTCTATGGGTTTAATAATAGAAATCTATGGTATGTCTTAATGTATGGTAGGCTGATCTTACCTTTTAAGTTTCTATTTTCAGTGTTTACTGTTTATATTTGGATGTTGTTTTTCCACATAAACTTTAGTATCAACATGATTGGATCCAGGAAAAAATGCTGATATTTTTATTGAGATTGTTCTAAATGTATAAAGTAACTTATAGAGAGAACTGACAGTTTATCATATAGTGTCAACTTATCCAAGAAAAAGGGATCTTTATCTCTTTGTTTGAGGTATTTCATTGTATCTTTCAAGAGTATTTTAACATTTTCCTCATAAAGGCTTTCCATATTTTCTATTAATCCCATTCTTAAGTGTTTCATCTTTTTGTTTTTTTTCTGTAAATGGGGATTTTTCTACCATTACGTTTCCTAGCTATTATTGTTTTTATTTGTAAAGCCTATTGATTTCTGTGTAATGATTTTACATCTTGCTACCTTACTGAATTATTTTGTTATTTTTAGTTTTGAATCTCTATTTTTTCCAGATATACTATCATATCATAGTTTTTATTCTTGTATTTCTCATTACCTTGAATTAGTTTATCTTGCCTAATTGCGTTGAGTGATATCTCTGTCCAATATTGAATAATAGAGGAGACAGTGGAGATCTGTATTAGTCTCTTCTCATGCTACTAATGAATATATAGCCGAGACTGGGTAATTCATAAAGAAAACAGTTTTAATTGGCTCACAGTTCTGCATGGCTGGGGAGGCCTCAGGAAACTTACAATCATGGCAGAAGGGAAAGCAAACATGTCCTTCATAGGGCAGCAGGAGAGAGAAATGCAGAGCAAAAAGGGGGAAAAGCCCCTTATAAAACCATCAGATCTTCTGAGAGCTCACTCACTATCATGAGAACTACAGCATGGGGGTAAGTGCCCCCATGATTCAATTACCTCCTACCAGGGCCCTCCCATGACACATGGGGATCATGGAAACTACAATTCAAGATGAGATTTGGGTGGGGACACAGCCGAACCATATCAGCATCTTTGCATTATTTTTTATTTTAGTTGAAATGGCTCTAGTGTTTTCTCATTAAATAAGATGCTGACTTTTGGGCTAAAAAGACACAGGTAGAGACAAAGAGACTAGTTATAAGTCTATGTCAGTAGATCAGATAGAAATCATTCGGTTGGCCGGGCGTGGTGGCTCAAGCCTATAATCCCAGCACTTTGGGAGGCCGAGACGGGCGGATCATGAGGTCAGGAGATCGAGACCATCCTGGCTAACATGGTGAAACCCCGTCTCTACTGAAAAATACAAAAATCTACCCAGGCGAGGTGGCGGGCGCCTGTAGTCCCAGCTACTCGGGAGGCTGAGGCAGGAGAATGGCGTAAACCTGGGAGGCGGAGCTTGCAGTGAGCTGAGATCCGGCCACTGCACTCCAGCCTGGGCGACAGAGCGAGACTCCGTCTCAAAAAAAAAAAAAAAAAAAGAAAGAAATCATTCAGTCAGAATGATGGTAGTGGACATACAGAGAAGCAGACAGATTTGAGATATATATTCTAGGTATCAGCAACTACTTGGGTAAGTGTATTATAGAATAGAAAAAAAACCCTTAAATTCAAGCAGGCAGGTGTGTATACTGTCTCCCATATAGATTGTAGGATTCTTGGTAAGAAGCAACTGTAGTTTTGTAGTTAAAATATCATGCTTTGGAATAACATTTCTTGGATTTAAATATAGGCTTCAGGATTTACTATATAGCCATGAACAAGTTATTTCTGAATTTTCTATAATAGTAATACCTATTAATAATCTAGGTATTATTATTATGTTTTATACAGATATGGGAGAAAATAAAAAAATGAAATAACAAAAACCAAGCATAAATAATAACAACCTACAGCAGAGTACTTGTATATATAAAGACACAATAAATGTTAGCTATGATGATGATGATGACGATGATGATGATAGTTCTGTATCATTAATACAGCTTGGTATCTATCAAGGAATCCAGAAATACCATTCAACCAATGATTAAGTTTAAAAGTCCCTCTTTATTTAAGATATCTATTTTCCATCATTGTCTCATATCACAAGTTCTGGTAAGTATTCTGATGTAAGTGTCAGATTAAGGTTTAGGTTTTAGAACAAATATTTTGAAAGATGCAGTAAACTAAAAGTATTCTAAAAAACCTCAGACTATTTCTCTTGAGAGGTTATGTATTTGATAAATATACCAGGTAAAACTATAGTGTTAAAACATAGTTTCATCAATTAAAATGTTTTATTTGTGTCAATGTACAGCATTCAGCCCAAAGCCGATATCATTTGTATAAGAAAAATGGAAAAATTTTCTCTGATACCAAATTAACAAGGACCTTTAAATGGACTCTTGTTTATTTGGGTGACTAGGAGATAAGAGTGGAAATGATCATTATGTACTTTTTGTGAACTTAAATAATAATTCCATTTCTGAATAATGAGTTATATTTTGTCATCATTTACTTGGTTAATTTCCCATTAAGTAAAGTTTATTCAGGATGCCTTTGGTGGGAAGAATTTTAATTAAGAAATACTATGAAAAAATCTTTACTGTCTAGAAATAGCTCATTACTTTTTAAAAAACAAAAGTAATGTAAAGTTATTATGATTGTTATATTTTTAAATCTAGATATAGTTTTTTTAGCATGTTTTTCTCTTAAAGGATAGTGCTACTAAGCTCATTGTTGTTCTCAAAAATAAATCTATTCACGGTTATATTTAATGTTGTGTTTTAAACATATTTGCACATTTCATATAGACAATAAATATGCAAAATGATTTCAAAATTAGTATATCTTTACATATCGTCTGTATTTTATAGCCACATACAGTATGGTTATTTATTGCCTTTGAGCTGATAGTCATTAAATTTAATGTCAAGAAAATAAAGAATGAGAGTCAACCTGCTGTAGTTTTGACTATGATGATTCTGATTGAAGTCATTGGGTATTTGGTGCATTAAATGATGACAGTCTGTAAACTTTGAGATTTTTGAATGAAAGAAACACATTTTGTAAAATATATTTTTGAAATATGTATTCTTAGAATATATCTTTAAAGATTATTATTCAATCATCTTTTTTGATTAATCAGAAGTCCATTAATAAAAGGCATTATTAGGTGCTTCTCATATCATATTGTACGTAGACACTGAATTTCACTCTGCTTGTAATATAAATATTCTTGTATTAGTCATTGAAAGTATTATGTATCCTAGTTCAGAGTGGTTATCTCTAGCAAACAGAAAGCTATTTCCTTAGCTATGATTATGCTTAATGGTTCATAAATGTCTGCACAATAATGCTCTTGTTTACTTATCCTTCTTGTTTATTTTCATCATGACTAGTTATTCTTTAAGGCCCCTTGTATGACACAAATTTGTCATTCTATATCCCTAAACTGGAATGTTGAATTTATATTAGATGATCTTGCTGCCTGTACTACAATCACTTTTTAAATACTGTAAAATAAAGCAGCCCAGTTTTTAAGTGGATTACAATATTGCAGTTAAAAAGAAGGGTATAGATGCATATTACCTTATTGACACCATTCTGATCATGCTGAAATTCAATTATAAACAACCAATATTATTTTAAAATAAATAGAAAAGGCAATATCTTTATGAAGGACTGTCACAAAAGCTATCTTTCATGTCATTTTTAAAGCAACCATAACATATGTGATTACCTTGCAATCAAAACATTTTTTTTGTCATTGTTATTGCAGAAAGGATCCAGAAAACAATTATTCCTAAAGCAAAAATTGGTGTTGTAACTTTGACTTTGCTATTGGGTGCTGGAGGATGTTTGGTTTTGGAGAAAGGTCATTACAACAGAAGACAGATCCCAAGAAAGAATGAGAGTACAAAAAGAAAGAAGGTCATCTTTTTGCAGTTTTGACTGAATGGTTTTGTATGATGGTTTTGATTGAAGTCATTGGATGTTTGGTGCCTCAAATGATGACAGTCTATAAAGTTTGAGGGAAATTTTCAATGAAAAATTAACCAGGATAAGAATGTAATCAAGAAGTAAACTTACATAAAACTAGAATCCTATATGAGGTTGACTATCATACCAGACAGCTCGAGTATGGTTGAGTGCATTACTAGGAAATACATAGACATTCAGTTTGAATCAGTAAAACAGGACTCAGAATACAGATTTCTGGACCAAAACTCATTCCTCATGAAGTTTTTCTCCTTTCAGTAAAGCAGATCTCATCTTCAGTTTAAGTCAATCACAGTTTTTCTACCCTCTAGTCTAGATTGCTTGGTTTGGGGCATGTAACCTAAGCTGGCGCAATCAGGGTAAAATGCTGTGACAGAAGAGTATTTTTGTTGTTGTTGTTCTGGAAAGCATGCTATGCATTGTGAAACCTGAAATTGCAGTAGTCATCTCACCACCAAAGTAAGCCAGCCTGAGGACAAAGGCAGCACACCAAAAGGGGCAGAGCTGAGAGTGTCACTGACCAAATCACAGCTGAAGCTCATCCTACCTTTAGACTTTCCTTTTACATGAGCCAATAATTTTTGTTTAAAGAATTTGAATTGTTTTCCATTGCTTACAACAGTAAAAGTCCTACCTGATTCAGAAGGTGTGTACTTCACCTCGTGAAGTTGGTAAATGATGATTTTTCTGATGATTGGATATGGGAAAACCTGAAGCCAAAGGAAGTCTAGATTTAAGAAAAACTTCATTGTCATTTCATAAGGAAGCTCTCTGGGGCCATTTACAGATCATTAAAGCAACATCACCATTACCACAAATGACTGGAGGGATACATTAGAGGAAAAAGAGGAACAAAAAACTAGAAATGCTTCTGAATTATGCAACCATGTTTCATTTATTTTTATTATTTATTTTTCTTTTTTCCTCAGTGATCCTCGCTCTGAGCAACCATGTCTTTATTATTATTATTATTATTATACTTTAAGTTCTAGGGTACATGTGCACAATGTGCAGGTTTGTTACATATGTATACTTGTGCCATGTTGGTGTGCTGCACCCATCAACTCGTCAGCACCTAACAACTCGTCATTTACATCAGGTATAACTCCCAATGCCATCCCTTCCCCAACTCCCTCCCCATAATAGGCCCCAGTATGTGATGTTCCCCTTCCCGAGTCCAAGTGATCTCATTGTTCAATTCCCACCTATGAGTGAGAACACGCGGTGTTTGGTTTTCTGTTCTTGAGATAGTTTGCTGAGAATGATGGTTTCCAGCTTCATCCATGTCCCTACAAAGGACATGAACGCATCCCTTGTTATGGCTGCATAGTATTCCATGGTGTATATGTGCCACATTTTCTTAATCCAGTCTATCATTGATGGACATTTGGGTTGGTTCCAAGTCTTTGCTATTGTGAATAGTGCTGCAATAAACATACGTGTGCATGTGTCTTTATAGCAGCATGATTTATAATCCTTTGGGTATATACCCAGTAATGGGATGGCTGGGTCAAATGGTATTTCTAGTTCTAGATCCTTGAGGAATCGCCACACTGTCTTCCACAATGGTTGAACTAGTTTACAGTCCCACCAACAGTGCAAAAATGTTCCTATTTCTCCACATCCTCTCCATCACCTCCAGGATCTATATTTTAAACAAACAAAACTCCCCAGATACTTCTTTCAGAACTGTTACTGGGTTGAGAAGAACTTCTGTATGGTATGAGTAAATTATATAAAATAAATCTAGCAGCCTAGTTGGTGATGTGAGATCAACACCAAATATAAAGGCGAAAATATGTGAAAATATAAAGCAAAGGCTAAAATAAGTAGAGTAAATGGAGGATGCAGGGTCTGAATTGAAGTTGAAAAAGGTGGAAAAGGAGGAGTTGGGGGGCAGGAAGGGAAATGGTGATGTCCAGGCAAGGAAAAGTAAGAGCTGTGATGGCCTGAAAATGAAACAAGAGCAGTAGGCTTTTACTTCAGTGAAGTTTGAACAGATCAGACTAGAGAGACGGGTGAAAAATAGAATTCCACTTGCTGGCTTCTTAATCTTTGATCAGATTTTTTAAAACATTAATTTATTAATTTGATTAGACACGACTGTTAAAATCATGTTTCATATATAAGATATTAAAATGCTTTTTACTTCGTGAAATAACATTGTTATAATTCCGCATATGCATCTTTGATATCAGTCTAGCATCATTACAGCCACGTTTTGGTCATTTAACAAGGTTTCCTAAAGCATTTCTTCTTCTGTTCTGCTAAATAGTTTGAGATCCCACTTTCCGAATCTATGTATGCCACTATCAATTTTTCCAAAACAAGTACCATTAACACAACTGAAAATAATCTTGTAGAAGTATATTGATAAGCTCCACTGTTTTCCAACTTTTACTGAACTGCCTTTTACCTTTTAAACACATTTTATTGTGAAATATGAAATACACATTAAAATTCCATAAAACATAAATGAAGTTAGATGAGTAATCATAAAGTGAATTTCAATGTAACTGCCACCAAAGTCAGGAAATAGAACATTGCCAGCCCCACAGAAAATCCCTATGTGCCCCATTCTGATTATAACTCCTTCCTTCCCACCAAGAAATAATTGCTATTATGGTTTTTCTGATATTTCTTTGCTTTTCTTTATGGATTTGCCACTAATACATGT
This sequence comes from Piliocolobus tephrosceles, assembly GCF_002776525.5. Classification (NCBI taxonomy): domain Eukaryota; kingdom Metazoa; phylum Chordata; class Mammalia; order Primates; family Cercopithecidae; genus Piliocolobus; species Piliocolobus tephrosceles. The sequence goes on from NC_045445.1 coordinate 57,849,473, forward strand.
CTCCCTAGAATTTTATAGTTTAGATTTGCCCGTATTAAACTTTATATGGGCGGGGCACAGAAACTCGCATCTGTAATCTCAGCATTTTGGGAGTCTCAGGTGGGAAGGTCATTTGAGCCCAAGAATTCAAAACCAGCCTGGGTTACATGGTGAGGCCTCTGTCTCTATAAAAATATATAAAATAAATAAAAATAAATTAGGTGGTCATGGTGGCATGCACCTTGGAATGGCATGCATTCAAAGTATTCCCAGCTACTTGGGATGCAGAGGTGTGAGGATTGCTTAAGCCTGGGAGGTCGAGGTTGCAGTGAGCTGTGACCACGCCACTGTACTCCAGCCTGGGCAACAAGGTGAGACCCTGTCTTAAAAAAATTTATATGAAAGTTATATTGTATGTGCTCTTTTTTTGGTCTTGCTCCTTTTTTGTTCCACATTATGTTTTTAAGACTCATCTATGTTGTTGCAAATAGCTGTAGTTTATTTTCATTGCTCAATAGTATTCAATTGGATGAATATGCCACAGGTTGTTTATCCATTTTACTAGTAGTGAACATTTGGATTGTTTTCCATCTTTAGCTATTTTGAACAATGCTACTCTTTATTTTATTAGGTTGATACAAAAGTAACTGTTACTTTAATCATTAAAAGTGGCATTAACCACTTACAAAAAAAATAGAAGAAAATCAGGAATAGTCTAATTGCAATAAATGCAATTACTTTTGCACCAACCTAATACATGTATTTGGTGCATGAGTGGAATTGATGAGTCATAGAACACACAGTATCTTCAACTGTAGTAGATAATGCCAATCTAGATTTTAAAATGTTTTTCATACTCTCATTAGCAGTGTATGAAAAGTCTGCAGCAATGCTTGGAATCTTTTTGGAGTCATTGTAAGTTTCGCTGAGCAGGTGGGTTTGTTATGACTTGAATTTGTGGTATAAATTGGCATTTCCCTGATGACCAATAAGGTTGAACACCTTTTCCGATGTTTATTGGTCATTTCAGTATCATTTTTTGAAAAGTGCCTGTTCATAACTCTTACCCGTTTTTCTGTTGGGTTGTCTTTTTTTTTTTTTTTTTTTTTTCTAAGTGGTAAGTGTTTTGATATATCTGGAATATGAGCCTCTTGTTAGTCATACATGTTGCAAATATCTTTTCCACTCTTGGTTTACCTTTTACTCTCTTAATGGGTTCTTTTGTTGAATAGAATTTCTTAATTATACTGTAATCCAATTATCCTTCTTACCACTTGTGGTTAATGATTTATGATTCCCATTTAAGAAATTCTCTCCCATCCCAAGGCCATGCCGATAACCTCATATGTTTGTCATCTAGAAACTTCATTGTTTTATTCCTCACACCTAGATATACAATTCCTCATCTTTGGTTGTTGCTGTTTTTCAGCTGTAGCTATTGAGTTCCTTCTATAGTTGTACTAAACAATTACTTTTCTGGGAACTATTTCTAATTTTCTTGTATTTTTTGTATTCTCACTTTTCATATTTTTTTAATCACCTTAAGGAGTTTGATGTAAAAATAGTATTTGGGATAGTTAGTAAGTCTGAATTATCACAAACCTACATATCTGAATTTTAAGCAAAATTATTCTCTCAGCATTAGTACTGAGCTATCATCCTAATGACTTATAGATTTTGTAAATGCTTTTAATGGATAAATGACAATGTATAATCATTCTGTGTGTTCCTACTCACCTACCCATTTAACAAATGGTTATTATATTACCAGTGACTTTAACTTTGGCATGGCCTTTAACACAGTTTATGAATATCTGGGAATATTTAAAGCATTAAGAATTGGGACAAATATGTATTTTCAGTTGTATACTTGAAGAGTGTTGGCTTGATTAACTCTTTTGCTCTGACTGTTCTGTTTTGTTTCTTTTAAAACTACCGTCATCCAAACATCTATCCCATTTCATGAAGGGGCAGATATTCCCTATAGCATCCTTTATGCATTTGTGCATTCAATTGATTGCAGCTGTATCCAGAAGAAAGGGAACAAATGTTTTGCTGATTCTACTGCCAAGAAGTAGATTAAATTTGGAAACATATCATTGATGAACAATTAAAACTCAAAAACATGGGATTTGCTATAAAGCCAGGAAGCAAAGATAAGAGACTTCAGTCATGGTTCTTGTTTAGGTGACTGGGGTCTGAATATTTAGATTGATCAGTTAATGAAAAAAGGCTTATTTCTATGTCATTTTTGTTAATTTTATAAAGATTTGATTCCTTCCTATAGTAGCATTTCTAAATGCTCTGCTTTGTCAAATTCATAATTTATACACTTTAACAGCAAGAACCATCTGTTTGAAAAAGGCTTACGTGTGAAAGTTACATGGATATACACACAGAATTGTATATAGAAGTGTGTTTATAAAATGACAGTAATAAAGGGGGTTTTCTGAATTAGGTTTTGTGAAATAAGAATGAAAATTCATTGTATTTTAAATGCATATATCAAAATAAGTTCTGAAAACAAAAACGTTATTTGGTTTACATGTTTTCTGTTTAAGAATTTTGAGTATCATTTATTTTAGAATAACTAGGTCTCAGACATGGAAAGAATCACTAAAGCTTCTTTTCAAATTATGCTCTTGCCTTGATTCTCTTCCTATGTTGTTGAGTTAGGCTAATTTAACAAAAATGCCGTGATTATCTCTATTTGAGGGGTTTCTTCTCCAGTCAGAAGAAATCTGCTATGGATCATTGTGCTGTCAAAAATCCATGCCACTTGATGAAGGCACTGGCAACAAGAGAGCCTTGGATGTCAGTTGAGGCTAGATGGATATCCTGGAGGTTTCTCAGAGAAATCTGTCAAATACTTGGCAGAGTAGTCACAATTTTTAGCAGATTTCATCAGCACCACTCTGTCAGATGGAGAAACATTTAAACACCATCCGGGTATGTTGAACACTAGAGCTGCAGAACTGGAAGTATCACATACATTTGTGAGAGAACATTGAGATGCACTTGTAACAATCATCAAACAGCTGCAATCAACACCCGTGTCATGGGAACACATTTTTCTCCAGGCTGCATCATATCAAAACAAAACTGCATTGCTAGAGGCCAATGGGAAAACTCTGTGAATGCCAGGATTTAGATAATTGGGTAGATTTTTCAGAGTCCATTTGATTAAAAAAAAAAAAAGGTATTGAATGTTGCACACATGCATGCCTGCAAGTGGTTCCCGCTCCTACTTTAGAGTTAGTGAATAGCATTTTAGTAAATGCCTAATTTTGTTCTCTTAACAGCTCACTTTTGACCTCTGCCTTCCTTCCCAATACTTTAGCTATTTTTCAAGGCCAAGTTGGCATAACAGAACATAATTATATCTTTTCCCTGAAATCTGTGTTGTAATTTGACTTTTGTGGATTGACCTGGTGTCAGGGTCAAATAATAGTATTATAGGGCTCTGAAGACACGGGCCTACTGCAGATAATAGGTTGTTTCTGGAATGGGCTCCTTACATCTGTTGTATCATCCTTTAAAAACCTTATATCAAAGTGAGGAGATGAACTTAAACGAATATTAAGATAATTAGGTAGTACAACTCTAAACAACCTACTTCTTCCTTAACTTTTAGAATAAATCAAGGCAAACGATTATTTTTACCTGCATTGTCCATCTATGTGCTTTAATTCTACATCTAATTTATTTTTATTTCTAACAAAGTTTTCTGCCCTTTCTTTTTCTCCTTTTTACTTCCATCGATCTCCTTGTTGCTGTGCACTTCTACTTCCCTAGTGACCCATATAAAAATACATATTGAAGATATATAATTATAAAAATGATTAGTTCTTGGTTGCTTGCACTGGAATATTAAACAACGTTTCAGAGTTAACTTTTCCTTTAACTCATTTTTTGTTTCTGAAGAAGGTTGTCTAATTTTGCAAAAATATTACATTTCATGTGTGATATCACTTTTACATATAAAAGATGTTTATTTTAAATGTAATGTAATATGTGTCAATAATAGTCCCATCTAAACACTGAAATAGCAGTAACTAAACATAAAAATGTAAATACATTAAAATTTTCTACTTGTTGAATAATAATGAAGCTCTTTCACCAAGCTGAGGTATAATCATATCAATGACCAAGTTATCCAAATTAATGCATGATAGTAACATAAGAGGCCTTTGGATAAATACACTAGAAAATTGAAAACATTTTAAGATTGAGAAAACATACACTTGTGTGGTACACCTAAATCTCAAAGAAAGTGATTTTATTCACGCTAAACAATTCAGGAAACCTTAATCATAAAAAATGAGAGATTATCTTCTAAAATAAGTAGAAAATAGATGCTGAATAAATTAATTAGAAAATTGATACATAAATAATTTTTATTTATAGTGATGAGAAAAATATAAAATATTAAAATATAGGGGAATAAAATTCACTATTTTATCTGGACTTCATTCTATATATATGTATACACACACACACACACACACATATATATATATATACACACACACACACACACCCCCACACACACACACACATACACACACACACACATACACACACACACACACACACACATATATATTTAATAAGGAAAGTGTAGGACCTAGGTGAAATTCTAAGAAAAACATTTAGGGAGTATTGACACAGTTAAACTTAGGCAATACAAATAAATTAGTGATAATGACAAAGATTGAATTAGTTTTACAGAAATCCCAATGTTCTTTACCAGTAAAAATTATTTCCAGTTATGGACCATGGAAAATGAGATCACTGTTAATGTTAGATAAAGACTTACATTAGGCCTGGAGCGTTGGCTCATGCCTGTAATCCCAGCACTTTTGGAGGCCGAGGTGGGCAGATCATGAGGTCAGGAAATCAAGACCATCCTGGCTAACATGGTGAAACCCAGTCTCTACTAAAAATACAAAAAATTAGCCAGGCGTGGTGGCGGGCGCCTATAGTCCCAGTTACTCGGGAGACTGAGGCAGGAGAACAGTGTGAACCCGGGAGGCGGAGCTTGCTGTGAGCCGAGATCATGCCACTGCACTCCAGCCTGGGCAACAGAGCAAGACTCCGTCTCAAAAAAAAAAAAAAAAATGTAGATTACTATTCAGTGGAATCAAAGCGTATAGTGCACAGAAGATGAAGAGTGGCTTTCACTCCCAACTCCTGGGCATGTTCCTATGTCAACATGATTGCCTAACTTGACTATTCTATGTATATATTCAGTTAAGCTTGAGATTTGCATGGATCTATATCTGAGGAATGAAAAATATAGGTGAAACTTCTAGGCATTTAATATATCATAATAGATAGCTAAATAGTAAGTATAGAGCAAAGATAAAAACGATATAGTGTGTGCAAGTAGGAATTGGCAAGAAATTAGTTTGGAAACTCTGAGGATATCCAACAAACAATTCATTTAGCTGGTAATCAATTCTCTAGGTTGGAGGCATGGTGGAAAGTGCTGCTCTTAATAGAAGAACAGAGAAGAAAAATCAGACTAGCTTTTTAGTTGTTCTCAGTAATTTAGTCAATCATTAGTTCAGAATAGGAGTTTCTTTTAAGGAATTTAAAATTAGGCAGACAAATTCAAATCTTTATTTTACTATTTGTGAAAACTTGGACAATACATTTTTATAAATTTTGAGATTGAAAAGAATGTTTGCATAGTTATATTTCAAACAAAAACTGTAGGATATAATATAGTAAACGCTTATGTACTCTTCGTCCATATTTGACAAATATTAACGTTTTTATTATTTGATTCAGATTTATTTATAATAAATAAAGTGTTGCCCTGCCCTAATTTCATTCACCTCCTATCATCCACTGAAAAAGCTACCCTGGAGTTGTCATATATCCATCCCATGCAGGACTTTATACTTTTTTATTATGGTAAAAACAAAATTAGCAAAATTAACCATGTTTAACTGTATACTTCAGTAGTATTAAGTATATTCACATTGATATAAAACAGATCTCCATAACTTTTTCATCTAGCAAATCTGAGATTCTGCACCCATTAAACAACTCCCCTTTTTGCCTTTTCCCCAGCCCTGATAACCACCATTCTACTTTTTGTTCATGTAAATTTGATTACTTTAAATACCTCATGTACGTGGAATTATACAGTATTTGTCATTTTGTGAATGACTTATTTCGCCTAGCATAATATACTCATGGTTCATCCACAATATATCATGCGACATAATTTCCTTCCTTTCTAAGGCTGAGTAATATTCTATTCTATATATATATCATGTTTTGTTTATCTATTCATCCCTTGATGGACATTTGGATTGCTTCTAACTCAGCTACTATGAATAGTGCTGCTATAAACATGGGTATGCAAATATCTTTTTGAGATTATTCTTTAAATTTTTTTGAGTATGTACTTACAAGTTGGATTGCTGGATCATATGGTACTTGTATTTATAATTTTATGAGGAAACTCCATACAGTTTTCCATAGCAATTGCATCATTTTACAATCCCACAAACAGTGAACAAGGGTACCAATTTTTCCACAACCTTGTCAACACTTGGTATCTTTTGTCTTTTTGATAGTAGCTATTCTAAGCAGTGTGAGGTAATATCTCATTGTGGTTTTGATTTGCATTCTTCTGATTAGTGATGTTGAGCATCTTCTCATATGCTTATTGGCCCTTTGTATGTCATCTTTGGATATATATATATTTATTCAAGTTTTTTGCCTGTTTTAAATCAGGTTATTTGACTTTTTGTTAAGTTGTAGGAGTGAGGTTTTTAAATGTATTTTGGATATTAATCCCTAATCGGAGATATGGTTCATGAATAATGTATCCTATTCTCCCATTCTGTAGGTTGCCTTTCCACTCTGTTGATTGTATCTTTTGTTTATTTTGTAATAGACCAGGTCTCCTGTGTTGCCTAGGTTGGAGTGCAGTGGCTATATGCAGGCACAATCCCACTACTGATCAGGATGGGAGTTTTGACATGTTTAATTTCCAAATTGGGCAAATTCCCTCCTTTTTAGCTAACCTGGTGATACCCTGCTCCCAGGATTTCACCAGATTAATGTTGAACTTAGTGTGGACACCTGATTGGCATAGTTCACTACAGCCTGATCTTACTGACTCAGCCTTTTGCCTCAGCCTCCCAAGTAGTTGGGACTATAGACGTGTGCCACCACACTTGGCTGATTGTGTCCGCTGCTGAACAAAATATTTTAAGTTTTATATAGTCCTATTAGTCTAATTTTCCTTTTGCTGTGTATGCTTTTGCTGTCATATCAATGATATCATCACCAAGTCCCATGCCATACAGCTTTTCCCTTGTTTTCCTCCAGGAATTTTATAGTTTTAGGTCTTATGCTTATGTCTTTAATCTATTTTAAAGTTAATTTTTGTACATTCTGTAAGATAAGGGTTCGGCTTCATTCTTTTGCATGTGGAGTTACAGTTTTCCTAACTGGATGGGACTGAAAGTGTTTTCTCTAACTATTTGTGGAAGAGACTGTTCTTTTCCCGTTGAGTGGTATTGGCACACTTGTTGAAGATCATTTGGTAATCTAAGCTGCTGCAGTGTTGTGTTCCTGTAAGCCTAGCTATTCAGAAGGCTGAAGTAGGAGTATCAGTTGAGCCTAGAAGTTTGAGACCAGCCTGGGCAACATAGTAAGGCCTTATCTCAAAAAAAAAAAAAAAAAAAAAAGGGACTATGACCATACTACTCAGAATGCACCAGATCCCATCTCATTGTATATGCAAGGGTTTTTGTTTTCTTTTTTTTTAATGGGATCTTTGTTCTATTTTATTCATCTATTTGTCTGTCTTTATACCAGTGCCACACTGTTTTGATTACTGTTGCTTTATAATATGTTTAATATGTTTTGAAATCAGGAAGTGTGAGCCCTTCAATTTTGTTCTTTTAAAAAATTGTTTTGGTTATTTTAAGTCTATTGAGATTCCATATGAATTTTAGGAGGAATTTTTCTATTTCTGAAAAAATGACAGTTGGATTTTGACAGGAATCGTGTTAAATCTGTAGATCATTTTGGGTATTATGCACATTTGAAAAATAATAAGATCCAATTCATGAGCACGGATTTATTTGTCTTTCCATTTCTTTGATTTCTTTTTCATCGACGTTTTATTGTTTTCAGTGTACACATCTTTCACTACCTTGGTTAAGTTTATTCCTAAGTATTTTATTCTTCTTGATGGTATTATAAATGGAATTGTTTTATTAATTTTCTTTTCAGATTATTCATTGTTAGTGTATAGAAACAAAATTGATTTTTGCATGTTGATTTTGTACCCTATAACTTTGCTGAATTCAGGCTTTCTGTGGAATCTTTAAGATTTTCTGCATATGAGATCATGTCATCTGTGAACAAAGATAATTTCACTTTCTCCTCTCCAGTTTTGGTGGCTTTTGTTTATTTTTATGGCCTAATTTTTTCATTCTAGGACTTCCAAGACTATGTGGCATAGAAGTTTTGATAGCAATCATCTTTACCTTGTTTCTCATCTTAGAGGAAAAGCTTTCAGTCTTCGTCATCGAGTATTATCCAAAAAAAGTAAAAATCTTTGGGCTTTTCATAGAGTGTATTATATTGAGATCTTTTTTCTATTTCTTGTTTATGAAGTGTTTTTATTAAGGATGTAGAATCTTGTCAAATGCTTTTGTTCTGCATCAGTTGAGATGACCATGTGGTTTTGGTTTTTGTCCTTCATTCTGTAAACGTGGTGTATTACATTTTTTAATTTTTGCATATTGCAACATCTTTGCATTCCAGGAATTAATCTTACTTAGTCGTGGTGTATAATGCTTTTGAAGCATTGTATAATTCAATTTTCTAATACTTTGTTGAATATTTTTTTGTCAGTCTCCATCAGGGATATTGGTCTGATAAGTTTTCTTTTCTTGTAGTGTCTTTTTCTGGCTTTTATATTATGGGTAATACTGGATTAGTAGAATCAGTTTGAAAGTATTCCCTTCTTATCAACTTTTTGGAAGAGTTTTGGGAGGATTGGTGTTGACTTTTATTTTAAATGTTTGAGAAAATTCTCCAGTGATGTCATTTAGTCCTGGGCTTTGTTGACGGGTGTGTGTGTGTGTGTGTGTGTGTGTGCATGTGTGTGTGTGTGTTTAATGTCATAAGAGGACTTAACATGTGATACACACTCTTATCAGAATTTTAAGTGCGCAATGTAATATTGTTAACTATAAGCACAGTGTAGTACAGCAGGATCCTAAAACTTATTTGTCTTATGTAACTGAAGCTTTATACTAACTGAACAGAAATTCCCTAATTCCTCCTCTCCTCAGCACTTGGCAACCACCACACTAGTCTTTGTTTCTATGAGGTTGACTATTTGAGGTACCTCACAGAAGTGGTAGTATACAGTGTTAATTCTTCTGTGTTTGGCTTTTTTCACTTCATAATGTTCTCCAAGTTCATATAGTAGGATTTCCTTCTTTGTATAGCTGAATAGTATTCCATTGTATGTATATACAATTTTTTTATCCATTCATGAATCTATGAATGTTTAAGTAATTTCCATATCTTGACTATTGTAAATAATACTGCAGTCTACATCGGATTGCATGTATCTCTTTGAGATCCTGATTTCAACACTTTTGGATATATACCCAGAAGTGGAATTACTGGATCATATGGTACTTCATTTACAATTTTTTGAGGAAACTCCATACTGTTTTCCATAGTGGCTGAATCATTTTATGTTTTCACCAATTACATCCTTGCCAATAGTTGTAATTTTTAAAATAATGGCCATCCATATTAGTCCATTCTCACATTACTATGAAGAAATACCTGAGACTGGGTAACTTATGAAGGAAAGAGGTTTAATTGACTCACAATTCCACAATGCTGGGGATGCCTGAGGAAACTTACAATCATGGTGGAAGGCAAAGGAGAAGCAAGCACCTTCTTCAGAGAGTGGCAGGAAGGAGTGAGTGCAAGCAGGGGAAATGCCAGATGCTTATAAAACCATCAGATCTCATGAGACTCACTCATTATCATGAGAACATTATGGGAGAAACCACCCCCATGATCCAATTACCTTCACCTGGTCCCGCCCTTAACACGTGTGGATTATTACAATGCAAAGTGAGATTTGGGTGGGGACTGAGAGCCAAATCATGATACCACCCTAACAGGTGTGAGGTGACAACTCATTGTAGTTTTTGATTTGCATTTACCTGATTATTAGTAATGTTGATTATCTTTTTATTTACCTGTTAATCAATAGGCACTTTTTGGAGAAATGGTTATTCAAGTCTGTTGCCCATATTTTAAAAATAAGGTCACTTGGTTTTTTGCTATTTATTTGTATGTGTTCTTTGTATACTTTGGATATTAACTGCTTTTCAGATATATAGTTTTCAAATATTTTTTTCCATTCTGTAGGTTGTCTCTTCACTCTGTTGATTGTTTTCTTTGCTGTTCAGAGGCTTTTTATCATGATGAAATGGCACTGGTCTATTTTTGTTTTAGTTGCCTGTGCTTTATTTCATATTGAAGAAGTCATTGCTAAGACCAATGTATGAAGATTTCCCGTTATGTTTTGTTGTGGGAGTTTTATATTTTCAGGCTTTACATTTAAGTCTTTAATCAATTTTTAGTTGATTTTTGTGTATGGGGAGTGTTAAGGGTTCAGTTTTATTCCTTTGCAAGTGTATAGTCAGTTCTTCCAGAACTATTTGTTGAACAGACTATCCTTTACCAAATTTGTAATCTTGATACCCTCATTTATCTCTTTCTCTTGCTTTCAGTGTATGTGTGTCTTTAAATCTAAGGCGAGTCTAAGGACTTATTATTGCCAATATCATAACTGTTTTCTCACTATCATGGAGTCCTTCTTTTCCTCTCTTGCTGTCTTTGTCTTTTTTTTTTTTTTTTTTTTTTGGTATTGATATACTTTAACTCCCTTCTTTTTCTTTTATGTAACTTCTGTAGGTTTTTTCTCCATGGTTATCATGGGGCATATGTAAAATCTTTTATATTTGTAATTGTCTGTTTTAAGCTGATAACAACTTAACTTCAATTGCATACAAAACCTCCGTGCTTGGGGCTCCCTTGTATGTGACAAATTACTTTTCTCTTGTTGCTTTCAAGATTCTCCCTCTTTGACTTAAGACATTTTGATTTTTTATAAAGTATCTGGATGTGATTCTCTTTGGTTTTATCACAATTTTGAAACTGTTGAATCTTTTTCTTTTTTCAGATTTCGGAGTTTTGTGCCACTATGTCTCCTAATACGCTCTATGCTTCTTTTTTTTCTTCCTCTCTTCTCCCTCTGTTGCCCTTATAATGCACATATTGCTCAACTTGGTCGTATCCCATAAGTCTCTTAGGCTATTTTGCTTTTCTTCATTTTCTTTTCTCATTTGCCCTTTGGCTCAATGATGTCAAATAAATTGTCTTTAAGTTACTGTACTTGATTCTGCTTGATTATGTGTGCTGTTGAACCCTTTTAATTTTTTAGTTTAGTTATTATTTTTTTACTTCAGAATTTTTCTTTGGTCCTTTCTTAGAGTTTCTCTTTGATGATATTCTCAGTTTACTAATCATTTTGCTAATTTTATTTAGTTATCTATCTGTCCTCTTTTGGCTCACTGAACATATTTATGACAGTTATTTTAAATTCTTTTTTTTTTTTTTTGAGTAGTTCATTGGTATGCATTTCTTTAGTGTTGGTTTCTGGAATTTTATTTTTGTTCCTTTGATTGGGCCACATTTATCTGTTTCTTTATATGCCTTGTTATTTTTTGTTGGGATTTGGGCATTTTGAAGAAAAAAAAAAAAAGCCACCTCTCCTAATCTTTATGGTATTGTCTTTGTACAGGGAAAGATCTTCCCCAGTCAGCCTGGTTGGAGGTTCCAGGACCTCTCATAACTTTCCATTCTCTTGGATCTCCTGATATTTCACTGTAGAACTGCAGCTCTAATGCACTACTTGCCCCTTTCTTCAGTGGCTTCCAAACTCTGCTGTTGTCCCATCAGCACTCCAAATCAGGCAAGACAGAAATACCTACCCTTAGGAAGCCCCCAGGGAGGTTAGAACATTTTATGCACTCTTTCATTTTTCTCCTCAGGGAGGAGCCCAGACATGAGGGATTTTCTTCTTGTTGCTGTGTGCTATGCAACATAGGGTGAGGGACAGAAACAGGTGCACCAAATGCAATGATTTTTTTCTACCACTTTCATTGGAATCCCTTCTTGGTTTTACAGTAACCTGGGTTCTATAGCTTCCTAACTAGTCTCTAGAGTTCTCAGTTATTCTGGTCCCCATATTGTTGTTAACTCAGGGTCTCTCTAGGGGAAAAAGGGTCTATAACATCCTATTTTGCTATCTGGCTGATGTCACCTCACATTTATATATTTTTAAATTGACAAATAAAAATTGTATGTATTTATGATGTACATGTTTTGATATATATGTATATATGTGTATATATGTATATATACATGTAAATATATACATATATATGTGCATTGTGGAATGGCTAAATCAAGCTATTTAAAATAGGCATTACCTAATATACAATTTTTGTGGTGAGTAAACTTAAAATCTACTTTCAAAACAATTTTTAAGTATGCTATATATTGTTATAAACTATAGTTACTATGATGTATAATAGGTCTCTTGAACTTATTTCTTTTGTCAAACTAAAATTTTGTTTCTTTTGACCAACATCTTCTTGATTTTCCCACCCCCCAGCCTGCAGTGACCATTATTTTACTTTCTATTTCTGAGTTCAACTTTATTAGATTGTACATATATGTGAGATCATGTGGTATTTGTTTTTCTGCACCTGGCTTATTTCACCCCAATTCACTCCAATTTATGCCTATTTCACTCCAATTTATGGCATATTTCACTTCAATGTATGGTCCAAGGAACAAGGTTTTTCTATGTTGCTACAAATGGCAGGATTTCCTTCTTTTGTTTAAGGCTGAATAGTATTCCATTGTGTATATATACCAACGGAATATTGGTATATTTTCTTTATTCATTCATTTGTTGATGAAGTTTACATTTAAAAAAATATGTATACATAAAGTATTTAATTAGTAGTCTTGCATTTTTGCATTTTACGTAAATGTTCTGTTGTACAAACACAGGTATCCTTCTGAAACTTTTCAACACGCTATGGTTTTGAGATTTATCCATGTAACAAATGTGGTTCTAGTTCATTCTTTTCTTATTGTTTTACAATATTTCATTGTATGAATGCAACTGTTTATTGGTTCATTCTTCTACTGATGGACATTAGAATATTTTTTCAGTCTTTCAGTATTACAAAAAAAAGCTACAATAAGAATGCTTCACATGTATGACTGTTCTCTGGGTTGTACACTTTAAAAGTAGACTACTAGAGTCTCAGATTATACATATCTTCAAATACACTAGATATCCTCAGACTTATCTCCCAAAGGGTATACCAATTTATGATCCAAGAAACAAGGTCCTCTTCTTCCACATCCTCACTTATATCTGGTATTTTGCATTTAATTTGGTGAACCTGATAAATATAATATGGTATCTCAACTTGCATTCACATTGTTAATAATGAGAATGAGCATATGTCTTTTGGCTATTTGCATTTCCTATTCAATAACCATTTCTGTTAGCCCAAAATTCTAATATATGAAATTTAAGATAATAATGTCTTAATTAAAAGACTATATTGAGGCTGCATGAGATGATATACGTAAAATCCCCAAATCTACACATTCTCCACTTTTCTGGATTCACTTTTTCCTTTAACATTCAAGAAATTTGACTTTATTCTTCTATTTTCCATATTGTTGGACTATCATCAGGCTCTGCAATATTTTGAGAATTTCTGAGAAAAGCATCTCTCTGTGTGTATATGTGTGTGTGGAAGGGGGTAGGGATGTATGTGAAAGAGTTTCTGTTCTCCTGATACCTACCACCTTCAAATTATTATTACAATTTGTTTCTTGATACCTGATGTCTTCTTACTTCCTGCAACTGCTATGTTGTTGTCTACATCATTCTAAGCATGGAAAATAATATCTTCATTAGTCTTCAATGCAAATCTATCAAAACACTGTTGTGTATAACCAAAATGCATGGGAAAATTTGGGGGAATGATGGGTAATTTTTGCCAAAAAGATAGAAGGTCTAGCACAAATTAGATATCACTATTTTCTGAATATTTTTCTTGTTATTTTTGAGTCTCACTGCTATGGTTTGACTATATCCCGTAAAGTTTATGTTTTGCAAACTTAATCCCAATGCAACAGTGTTGGTAGGTGAAGCCAAATAAGAAGTGATTAGGTAATTAGGGATCTGCCTCCATGAATGGATTAATGCTATTTTAGGAGTGGGTTATTACAGGAGTGGGTTATTGCAGGAGTGAATTAGTTTTCAAGAAAGTGGTCTTGTTATAAAAGCAAGGTCAGCCCCCTCTTGTTCTTTTGCTCTCTTACAAGTGCTGTATTGTTATTCTGCAGATGACATAGCAAGAAGGCCTTCACCACATATAAGTCCCTTGAGATTGGACTTCCCAGCTTCAGAATTGTAAGAAATACATATTTTTTTTTTATAAATTACTCAGTTTGTGGTATTCTCTTATAGCAATACAAAATGAACTAATAAATTCACTATCAAGATCCTGGTAACAAATCCCAGATTTCTTTTGCTCTGCAATGTACAGAAATAAATTTCTCTGTTTCTCAAAACTCTTAGATTATTCTGTGAGAAAGGATCTGGGGGCAAGGCAGGGATAGCTTGGGTTTTCAACTAAAAGGACAAATTATGAAGATTTTTAAAAAACAAAGCATGCGGTTCCATCTCACTTGAACATATGCAGCACCAATCCCCAACACATTCAAAAAGTACTAGAAAAAATATAGAGACAGAATATTTTATTGTACAAGAGTTCAAAGCAATTTAATAAGGCAAAAAAGTATTACAAAGCATAAAAAGTAAAAGGTAAAGCAGTTTTGATTAAAGGATATGATGAGTTTTTGATGTAAAAATTCCTACTAAAATATAATTTTTAAAAAGGTAAAAGCATGACTGTCATGCAAGTCATAAATAAAAGTTGAACATTTTATTTATCTCATTAATTAAAGACTGATTAAGATGTCAGGGGTATGAAGGGAAAATTGAGGAACAAAGATTTACATAGTAAAAGTGCTTCTGAAACAATTTTGACAATAGAAGCTTAACTAAAACACACATAGATTGAAAATAAAGGGCTAGAAAAGATACTTGAGGCCAATGGAAACAAACACGTGCAGGAGTCACTATACTTATATAAGAAAAAATAGATTTCAAGAGAAATCTATAAGAAGACAGAAAAATGGTCACTATATAATGATAAAGAGGTCAATTTTTTTTATTATACTTTAAGTTCTGGGATATAGGTGGAGAACTTGCAGGTTTGTCACATAGGTATACTCGTGCCATGGTGGCTTGCTGCACCCATCAACCCATTATCTACATTAGGTATTTTTCCTAATGCTATCACTCCCTTAGCCACCCACCCCTCTGAAAGGCCCCAGTGTGTGATGTTCCCCTCCCTGTGTCCATACGTTCTCACTGTTCAACTCCCACTTATGAGTGAGAACATGTGGTATTTGGTTTTCTGTTCGTGTGTTAGTTTGCTGAGAATGATGGTTTCCAGCTTCATCCACATCCCTGCAAAGAACATGAACTCATCCTCATTTATGACTGCATAGCATTCCATGTTGTATATGTGCCACATTTTCTTTATCCAGTCTATCATTGATGGGCATTTGGGTTGGTTCCAAGTCTTTGCTACTGTGAATAGTGCTGCAATAAACATATGCATGCATGTATCTTTATAGTAGAATGATTTACAATTCTTTGGGTGTATACCCAGTAATGGGATTTCTGGGTCAAATGGTATTTCTGGTTCTAGAACCTGGAGGAATCACCATACTGTCTTCCATGATGGTTGAACTAATTTATCCTCCCACCAACAGTGTAAAAACATACCTATTTCTCCACATCCTCTCCAGCATCTGTTGCTTCCTGACTTTTTAATGATCTCCATTATAATTGGTGTAAGATGGTATCTCATTGTGGTTTTGATTTGCATTTCTCTAATGACCAGTGATGATGAGCTTTTTTTCATCTGTTTGTTGTCTGCATAAATGTCTTCTTTTGAGAAGTGTTTGTTCGTATCCTTCACCCACTTTTTGATAGGGTTGTTTTGTTTTTTTCTTGTACATTTGTTTAATTTCCTTGTAGATTCTGGATATTAGCCATTTGTCAGATGGATAAATTGCAAAATTTTTCTCCCGTTATTTAGGTTGCCTGTTCACTTTGATGACAGTTTCTTTTGCTGTGCAGAAACTCTTTAGTTTATTTAGATCACTTTTGTGAATTTTGGCTTTTGCTGCCATTGCTTTTAGTGTTTTAGTCATGAAGTCTTGGCCCATGCCTATGTCCTGAATGGTATTGCCTAGGTTTTCTTCCAGGGTTGTTATGGTTTTAGGTCTTACATTTAAGTCTTTAATCCATCTTGAGTTAATTTTCATATAAGGTGTAAGGAAGGGGTTCAGTTTCAGTTTTCTGCATATGGCTAACCAGTTTTCCCAACACCCTTTATTAAATAGGGAATCCTTTCCCCATTGCTTGTTTTTGTCAGGTTTGTCGAAGATCAGATGGTTGTAGATGTGTGGCGCTATTTCTGAGGCCTCTGTTCTGTTCTATCGGTCTATATCTCTGTTTTGGTACCAGTACCATGCTGTTTTGGTTACTGTAGCCTTGTAGTATAGTTCGAAGTTAGGTAGTGTGATGCCTCTGGCTTTGTCCTTTTTGCTTAGGATTGTCTTGGCTATATGGGTTCTTTTCTGGTTCTGTATGAAATTTAAAGTGGTTTTTCCTAATTCTGTGAAGAGAGTAAATGGTATCTTGATGGGAATAGCATTGAATCTATAAATTGCTTTCAGCAGTATGGCCATTTTCGTGATACTGATTCTTTCCATCCATGAGCATGGAATGTTTTTCCATTTGTTTGTGTCCTCTTTTATTTCCTTGAGAAGTGGTTTGTAGTTCTCCTTGAAGAGGTCATTCGCATCCCTTGTTTGTTGTATTCCTAGGTATTTTATTCTCCTTGTAGCAATTGTGAATGGGAGTTTACTCATGATTTGGTTCTCTGTTTTTCTATTATTGGTGAATAGGAATGATTGTGATTTTTGCACATTGATTTTGTGTCCTGAGATTTTGCTGAAGTTTCTTATCAGCTTAAGGAGATTTTGGGCTGAGACAATGGGGTTTTCTCAATATACAATCATGTCGTCTGCAAACAGAGACAATCTGACTTCCTCTCTTCCTATTTGAATGCCATTTATTTTTTTTTTTCTTGCCTGATTGCTGTGGCCAGAACTTCCAATACTATGTTGAATAAGAGTGGTGACAGAGGGTATTCTTGTCTTGTACTGGTTTTCAAAGGGAATGCTTCCAGCTTTTGCCCATTCAGTACGATATTGGCTGTGGATTTGTCATAAATAGCTCTTATTATTTTGAGATGCATTCCATCAATACCTAGTTTATTGAGTGTTTTTAGCGTGAAGGGGTGTTGAATTTCATTGAAGACCTTTTCTGCGTTTATTAAGTTAGTCATGTAGCTTTTGTCATTGGTTCTGTTTATGTGATGGATTACATTTATTGATTTGCATATGTTGAACCAGCCTTGCATCCCAGGGATGAAGCCGACTTGATCATGGTGGATAAGCTTTTTGATGTGCTGCTGGATTTGATTTGCCAGTATTTTGAGGATTTTCACATCAGTGTTCATCAGGGATATTTGCCTGAAATTTTCTTTGTGTGTGTGTGTGTGTGTGTCTGCCAGGTTTTGGTATCAGCATGATGCTGGCCTCATAAAATGAGTTAGGGAGGAGTCCCTCTTTGTCTATTGCTTGGAAAAATTTCAGAAGGAATGCTACCAGCTACTCTTTGTACCTCTGGTACAAAAATTTTCTAGTTTATTTGCATAGAAGTGTTTATAGTATTCTCTGATGGTAGTTTGTATTTCTGTGGCATCAGTGGTGATCTCCCCTTTATCATTTTTTAATGTGTCTATTTAACTCTTCTTTCTTTTCTTTATTAGTCTGGCTAGCAGTCTATCTATTTTGTTGGTCTTTAAAAAATTCCAGCGGCTGGATTCATTGGTTTTTGAAGGGTTTTTCTTGTCTCTATCCCCTTCAGTTTTGCTCTGATCCTAGTTATTTCTTGTCTTCTGCTGGCTTTTGGATTGGTTTGCTCTTGTTTTGCTAGTTCTTTTAATTGTGATGTTAGGGTGTTGATTTTAGATCTTTCCTTTTTTTCTCCTGTGGGCATTTAGTACTATAAATTTCCCTCTAAACATCTCTTTAGATGTGTCCCACAGATTCTGGTACATTGCATCTTTGTTCTCATTGGTTTCAAAGAACTTATTTATTTCTGCCTTAATTTCGTTATTTATCCAGTAGTCATTCAGGAGCAGGTTGTCCAGTTTCCATGTAGTTGTATGGTTTTCAGTGAGTTTCTTAATCCTGAATTGTAATTTGCTTGTACTGTGGTCTGAAAGACTGTTACAAGTTCCGTTTTTTGCATTTGCTGAGGAGTGTTTTACTTCCAATTATGTGGTCAATTTTAGAGTAAGTGCTATGTGGTGCTGAGAAGAATATATATTCTCTTGATTTGAGGTCAAGAATTCTATAGATATCTATTAAGTCTCCTTGGTCCAGAGCTGAGTTCAAGTCCTGGATATGCTTATTAATTTTCTGTCTATTTTATATGTCTAATATTGACAGTGGGGTGTTAAAGTCTCTCATTATTATTGTGTGGGAGTCTAAGTCTCTTTGTAGGTGTCTAAGGACTTGCTTTATGAATCTGGGTGCTCCTGTACTGCGTGCATATATATTTAGGACAGTTAGCTCTTCTTGTTGAATTGATCCCTTTACCATTATGTAAGTTCCTTGGAGATGCTGGATATTAGACTTTTGTTAGATGGGTAGATTGAAAAAAAATTTTCTCTCATTCTGTTGGTTGTCTGTTTACTCTGAGGATAGTTTCTTTTGCCGTGCAGAAGCTCTTTAGTTTAATTAGATCCCATTTGTCAATTTTTGCTTCTGTTGCAATTGCTTTTGGTGTCTTCATCATGAAATGTTTGCCCATTCCTATGTTCTGAATGATATTGCCTAGGTTTTCTTTTATGGTTTTTATAGTTTTGGGTTTTACATGTAAGACTTTAATCAATATTGAGTTGATTTTTGTTTGTGACATAAGAAAGGGGTTCAGTTTCAATTTTTTGCATATGGCTAACCAGTTATCTCAGCACCATTTATTTATTAAGAAATTGCATTAGTTCATTTTCACACTGCTGTGAGGAAATACCTTAGACTAGGTAATTTATGAAGGAAAGAGGTTTAATAGACTCACCATTCCACGTGGCTGGGGAGGCCTCACAATCATGGCGGAAGGCAAAGGAGAAGCAAAGTCTTGTCTTACATGGTGGCAGGCAAGAGGGAATTTGTGCAGGGAAACTTCCCCTATAAAAACTATTAGCTCTCATGAGACTTATTCACTATCATGTGAACAGCACAGGAAAGACCTGCCTCTAGGATTCAATTACCTCCCACCAGATTCCTTCCATGACACATGGGAATTGTGGGAGCTACAATTCAAGGTGAGATTTGGGTGGGGACACAGTCAAACCATATCAGGAATACTTTCCTCATTGTTTGCTTTTGTCAAGTTTCTTGAAGATCACATGGTTGTAGATGTGTAGTGTTATTTCTGAGGTCTCTGTTCTGTTCTATTGGTCTATATGTCTGTTTTGGTGCCAGTGCCATGCAGTTTTGGTTGCTGTAGCCTTGTAGTATAGTTTGAAATTGAATGGCATGATGCCTCCAGCTTTGTTCTTATTGCTAAGGATTGTCTTGGATATTCAGGCTCTGTTTTGGTTCCATATGACTTTTAAAATAGTTTTTTTTTTTTTTTTCTAGGTCAGTGGTAGTTTAATGGTAATAGCATTTAATCTATAAATTGCTTTGAGCAGTATGGAAATATTCATGATACTAATTCTTCCTATCCAAGAGCATGGAAAGTTTTTCCATTTGTTTGTGTCATCCCTGATTTATTTGAGCAGTGGTTTCTTTGAGCCAGAATTTCTAATATTATGTTGAAATAGGAGTGGTGAGAGAGGGCATCCTTGTCTTGTGCCAGTTTTCATGGAGAATGCTTCCAGCTTTTCCTCATTCAGTATTATATTGGCTGTGGGTTTGTCATATATGGTTCTTATATTTTGTGGTATGTTCTTTCAATACTTAGTTCATTGAGAGTTTTTTTAATCATGAAGGGATGTTGAATCTTATCAAATGCCTTTTCTGCATCTATTGAGATAATCACGTGGTTTTGTCTTTAGTTCTGTTTATGTGATTGGTTACATTTATTGATTTGCATATGTTGAACCAATCTTGCATCCCGGAGATGAAGTCTACTTGATCATGGTGGATTAACTTTTTGGTTTGCTGTTGGAGTCAGTTTGCAATATTTTGTTGAAGATTTTTGCATAGATGTTTATCACAAATTTAGGCTGACGTTTTCTTTTGTGTGTGTGTCTCTGTCAGATTTTGGTATCAGGATGATGCTGGTCATATAGAATGAGTTAGGGAGGAGTACCTCCTTTTCAATTTTTTTGAATAGATTCAGTGGAAATAGTACCAACTCTTCTTTGTACCTCTAGTAGAATTCAGCTGTGAATCTGTCTGGTCCTGGGGTTTTTGGTTAGCAGGTTATTTTTTACTTCCTCAATTTCAGTTCTCATTATTGGTCTATTTAGGGATTCAGTTTCTTCCTGGTTCAGTCTTGGGGGGGGTATATGTGTCCAGGAATTTATTCATTTCTTCTAGATTTTCTAGTTAATGTGCATAGAAGTGTTTACAGTATTCTCTGATGCTTGTTTGTATTTCTGTGAGTCCAGTGGTGATAGTCCTCTCATCATTTCTTTGTTTGAATCTACTCTCTTCTTTATTAGTCTAGCTAGCAGTCTATCTGTTTGTTTGTTTGTTTGTTTGTTTGTTTGTTTGTTTCAGAAAAACATCACCTGGATTCATTAATTTTTTGAAGGGGATTTTGTGTCTCTATCTCCTTGATTTCTGCTCTCATCTTGGTTATTTCTTGTCTTCTGCTGGCTATGTGGTTTGTTTGCTCTTGATTCTCTAGTTCTTGTAGTTTTTATGTTAGGTTTTTAACTTGAGATCTTCCTACCTTTTTGATATAGGCATTTAGTGCTATAAACTTCCTTCTTAACACTGCTTTAGGTCCATCCCAGAGATTCTGTTACATTGTGTCTTCATTCTCATTAGTTTAAAAGATCTTCTTGATTTCTGCCTTAATATTATTTACCCAAGAGTCATTCAGGAATGGATTGTTCAGTTTTCCATGTAGTTTGTGGTTTTGAGTGAATTTCTTAATCTTATGTCCTAATTAGATTGCACTATTGTCTGAGATTGTATGTTATAGTTTCAGTTTTTTTGCATTTGCCAAGGAGTTATTTACTTTCAATTATGTGATCAATTTTAAAGTAACTGCCATGTGACAATGAGAATGTATATTTTGTTGTTTTGGGGTGGAGAGTTTGGTATATGTCTATCAGACCCACTTGATCCAGAGCTGAGTTAATTTTCTGTCTTGATGATCTGTCTAATATTGTCAGTGATGTGTTAAAGTATTCCACTATTATTGCATGGGAGTCTATGTCTCTTTGAAGGTCTCTAAGAACTTGCTTTATGAATCTAAGTGCTTCTGTATTGGGTGCATATATATTTAAGCTATTTAGCTCTTTTTGTTGAATTGAACCCTTTATCATTATGTAATGTCCTTCTTTGTCTTTTTTTTTTTAATCTTTGTTGGTTTAAAATCTGTTTTGTCAGACTAGGATTGCAATGCCTACTTTTTTCTGTTTTCCATTTGCTTGGTAAATTTTCTCCATCTCTTAATTTCTATCCTATGTGTGTCGTCACATATGAGATGAGACTCTGGAAGACAGCATACAGATGGGTCTTTCTTCTTTGTCCAGTTTACCATTCTTTGCCTTTTTAATTGGGTAATTTAGCCCATTTCAATTTAAGGATGGTATTCTTATGTGTAGACTTGATCTTGTCATCATGATTCTAGGTGTTTCTTTGCAGACTTGTTTATGTGGTTGCTTCATAGTGTCACTGGTCTGTGTACATCAGTGTGTTTTTGTCATGGCTGGTAATGGTTCTTTCTTTCCATACTTAATGCTTCCTTCAGGAGCACTTGCAAGGCAAGTCTGGTTGTAACAAATTCTCTCAGCATTTGCTTGTCTGAAAGGGATCTTGTTTCTCTTTTGCTTTTGAAGCTTAGTTTGGATGGATAGGAGATTCTGGGTTGGAAATTTTTTTCTTTAACAGTGTTGAATATTGGCCCTCAATCTCTTCTGACTTGTAGGGTTTCCACTGAGAGGTTCACTGTTAGTCTGATGGACTTCCCTTTTTAGGTGACCTGGCCTTTTTCTCTGGCTTTCCTTAACATTTTTTCTTTCATTTTGACCTTGGAGAATCTGATGATTATATATCTTTGGGATAATCTTCTCATGGAGTACCTTACTGGGGTTCTCTGAGTTTCCTGATTTTGAATGTTGACCAGTCTTGCTAGTTTGGGGGAAGTCTCCTGGATGATATCCTGAAGTATGTTTTCCAACTTGATTTCATTCTCTCCATCTCGTTCAAGCACCCTAATTGATCATAGATTCAGTCTTTTTATATGATCCCATATTTTTCATAGGTTTTGTTCATTTCTTTTCATTCTTTTCTCTGTATTCTTGTCTGTATGTCTTATTCCAAAAAGTCTTCAAGCTCTGAGATTCTTTTCTCTTCTTGGTTGATTCTGCTATTAAAACTTGTTACTGCATTGTGAAGTTCTTGTAGTGTGTGTGTGTTTTTTTTTTTTTTTTTCCAGCTCTAGAAGTTCAGTTATGTTCCTCTCTAAACTGGCTATTTTGGCTTTCAGCTCCTGTATTGTTGTATCATGATTCTTAACTTCTTGACATTGGATTACAACATGCTTCTTTAGCTAAGAGAAGTCCACTTATTACCCACCTTCTGCAATCTACTTCTGTCATTTTAGCCATTGGAGTCTCAACCCAGTTTTGAGCCCTTGCAGGAGAGGTGTTGCAATCATTTGGAGGAAAAAGGGCACTCTGGCTTCTTGAGTTTACAGCATTTTTGTGTCGATTCTTGCTCATCTTTATGGATTTATCTACCTTCAATGTTCGAGGTTGCTGACCTGTGGATGGGGTTTTTGTGGGTTTTTTTGTTGTTGTTCTCTGCTTGTTTTTCTTTTAACAGTCTGGCCAGTCTTCTGTGTGGCTGCTGTGGTTTGCAGGAGGTCCACTCCAGACCTCGGTTGCTTAGATTTTTCCTGTACCTGGAGGTATCATCAGTGAAAGCTGCGAAACAGCAAGTTTGGCAGCCTGCCCTGTCTTCTGGAAGCTCCATCCCAGGGAAGACATTGACCTATTGATGGCCTGCATGCACCTGTAGGAGGTAGCTTTAGACTCCAGTTGGGAGGTCTCACCCAATCAGGAGGAACAGGATTAGGGACCCTCTTAAAGAAGCAGTCTGGCCATGCCTTGACAAAACATCTGTATTGCGGTAGGGAACCACTTCTGCCCTGGTCAGCTTAGACTCTTCAAAGCCCACAGGCTGCAATGGCTGAATCATCCAACCAACCCAGGTGGTGGCCCTCCCCTCTCCTGGGCACTTCTTCCTAGAGAGAAATCGGAGCCCTGTCCATTAAGCGTGCAGGCCGGCATTGCTGGAAAGCCTGGCTGGGAGGTCCCACTCAGTGAAGAAGAATGGATCGGGGTCCCACTTAAAGAAATGGTCTGGCCATGGTCTGGCAAAGCCACTGTGCTACCCTGCTGGGGGGACCCTTCCTAGTCCCAAGTTTGGACTCTCCAAAGACCACAGGCTGAAATGGCTGAGTCGACCAAACATCAGAGATGGTGCACACTCCTCTGCCTGGGGGCTCCATCCAGTCTCTGGAAGGCTCCACTGTGTTACTGGTGTCTGGCTGGAATTTCAGGCCAGTGCCTCTTATCTTGTGAGGTGCCATGGGGCCCACAGAATGATGCTGCTTGGCTGCCTGGATTCTGGCACTACCCTAGGGATATGTGAAGACCTCCTGCCTTGCCTGAGTTGCAGACATGATTGTTGGGGATCCAAGGGCTAAAGTATGTAAAGATCCAGGGTCTCTGTGAATGCCTGAGAAGCTGCTCTGCCAAGGCTCCACACAGTTCTGTGTGTCAGACCCAAGCCTCTGGTGGCATGAGCTCATGAGGGGATCTTCTGATCCACAGGTTGGAAAGATCCATGAGGGAGCATATGGTGTTACAGGATCAAACAATCACTCGCTGCTTTCCTTGGGTGGGGGTGGGGGTTCCCTTGGCTCTGTGTGGGCTGTCACCTTACTTTGGTTTTCTTTGTTCTTCACGAGCCAAATTGTTTCCCTAATCAGTCCCAGTGCAAGAATCTGGATATTTCAGTTGAAGGTGCTGTATTCACTCGCTCTTTTTGTTCCTCTTCATGAGTGCCATGTAGTGCAGCTGCTTCTAATAGGGCATCTTGGCCCTTCTCCTTGTTTTCATTTTCAGAAAAAAATACTAAAGTATTTGGAGCAAGGGGTACAATATATCTAAATGACTTCAACTTTCTCTAAACAATTTAAGAAGATATACATATATATAATATAATTTATATTTAAATAATTTTATGTGTAATGTACATAATTATATAGAAATAATATATATATAATTTATATATAAAAATACATATTTAAAGATAGAAACTATAAACAATCAGTGAACCTGGATAAATAATATATATGTTTCTAATAGTATGTTAGAAACTTTTGATGTGAAATTATATAAAAATTATAATTTTTAAAATTATTGCCTGCTTACCTTTTCATAGATCTACTTTTTAGAAAGCCAATATTCATGCTGGTAGTTTGTAAATGGAAAAGGATTGGGGAGAGAGTAGAAACTTATTTTCCTCTGCCAGAAAACTCTAAGAGGCATTTTGATTTTTTTCCCTGATACGTACATAAAGGATTTGGCATGTAATAAACACTCGAATGCATTATATCATCGCAGATCTGTAGCTACAAGGTTTCTTTTCATCAGCTTTACAGTGGGCCTAAAATAAGTGCTTTATATGTCTAAGTTTCTCATGTGTTTCCTAAGGAGGATTTTATGGTTTTATTAAGTTGTATTGTTTCAGGGCTCCTGTTGTTATTGCTGAGTAACCATCTCAAACTGAGTGATGTAGACAATAGGAATTTTGTTATATTAATGGAATCTGTGAGTCAGGAAGTAGGAAAGGGCAGAGGGTGTATAGCTTCTCTCTGCTATACAATATTCAGGGCCTCAATAAAGAAGACTCAAAGGCTGTGCGTGAGTTGACAGTCAAAGACTGGGATTATTTCAAGGCTTGTTCGCTCACATGTCCTGCCCTAAAGGTGGAGGGCCTTGAAGCATAGAACTACCAACAGGAGCAACATAGTATTAGGAATTCCTGTATATCTTTTATCTAGATTCACTGATTGGCTTCTCTGTGTGGTTTGGTGTCCTCAAAGCATGGCAGACTCTGAGTAGTCAAACTTCTTCTATGGTGGCTTGGGACTACAGACAGGAGCCTTCCAAAAAGAAGATGGAGACTGCATCACTTTTTCTGACATTGCCGTGGAAGTCAAGAAGTCATGCATCTTTTCTTCTGTGACATCCTGTTGGTTACATGGGGGGTCAAAAGCCCATTTAGATTCAAGAGGAGAGTACATAGAACTTACCTCTCAATAGGAAGAATATCAAGTTTCTATTGTAGAAAAGCATGTGGGATAAGGATTATGTTGCAGACATTTGAAAAACGCAATCTGTCACATCAAGTCTTTTTCATTTCAAAATATCCCCACTCATCTGCCTCAGACTGTTTGCCTTTTTAACAGAAACATACAATATTACTGGTACTATATCGAATCTCCAAAAATCAATCTCAAAATATTTGGTTACAGGGAGTGACCAAAAGAATGTAAACATACTGAGTGTATTCTGAGTACATTTTTAAAAATTGGAAATATATTCCCATTCTACTGAATAAAAATGTCTGGGATGGGACTTGTCAGTCTGTAGTTTATTAACAGGCTTTCTAGTATCACCTGGGAGTTTGTTGAAAATTCAGAGTCTTAGGCTAGAAACAGTCTAACCAGATTCCCAGGTGATTAGTATGTGCTTTAAAGTTCGAGAAGCTCTAGTTTTAAGTAATTTTGATGTTCTTTCAGGCGTGAGAATCAATCCCTTTACAATAATTAAAAGTAATGGCAAAAACCACAATTACATTTGCACCAACCTAATAATATCATCAGAATGTGGTTGACTATGTAGGCCCATCTGTGGCAGAATCGTTTATTAAAGTGCTAGAAGTTGAGCCCCTAGAATCTACATTTTATTAAGCTTTCCATCTCAAGTTATTCTTTTGCCAACTTTGGTTTGAGAACTAATTCTCTAAAGCAATGTGAATTATTGCACGACTCTAAGCATTCTTATCATTCCAGCACCATTAGTATCACCTAGGATCTTAGAAATGCCACATTCTCAGATGCTACTCCAGAGCTACTGAATCAAAAACTCTAGGGGTGGGGCCCGGCAATCTTTGTTTTAGCAAGGTCTTTTGGTGATTCTGACAAACACTAAAGTTTGAGAACTGCTGTGCTAACATAGAGACGATGTACCCAGAAATAGCTAACATAAAATTATTAGCTTACCAGACAGGAGTTTGTTCTATTTCTGACACCAAAGATTTTTACTCAAATTTTCAAACTGTCTTAACTATCCTAGCTAAAATTATTTTTTTAAAAAACTATTTTGTATCATACCTGGCTTTTATAAGAAAACACATTTATTGTCATGCTTACATTTTGGCAGAGTACTTTTATTTAAATTTTAAAGTATGCATCCTCATTTTTCCAATTTGTCACATGCATTCCTAAATAGCATAGAATATTGCACATAATCCATTTCTATTATACCATTTTACTACTAAGGATGAGTGACAAGAGTAGCCCTTTCAATTCATATGTAAGGGACTGGTAGCCCACCTGTACCTGTTTTCTACCAACTGTTTAGTTGTCATGGGTATAACAGCCTGTCTGACAGCCTGAATTGATGCAGTGTTAATGAAAAGGAACACCTGGGCAGAGCAGAGTATCAGACTCTTGCCCCATCAGTTGAAACAGCTGTGGTCTACAGCGTGCCAAGAAAAGGTCAAGAAAGGCGAGCAAGCTGTGCAGAGAGAAAAAAAATAAAAACATAACAAAACTTATGTTTCTCTAAGGAAGCTGGCCCCAATGAATGTGAGAGAATGACTAAAATAACCCCAAATATGTCTCTGGAGATCAGGTTTAGAAAGAAATGCAACACTCTGAAGAAATGAAGTATATTTTTGAGCAGAGGAGGCCCTGCCTCTTTATACCCAGTGCATATGAAGCTGTGACATCATTATACTATTAATATTTATGCTGCACCATTTTCAAGGCTTTATAGAATTCTTGCTGTTCTGCATTAACACCTAGATAAAAAGCTGTGAGTTTGCTTTGTTGAATGATGTGGCTGATAGTATTGTACTCACATTTCTAAATGATAGATATAGCTGTGAAGAGAGGTTTGGAGATTTGATATCAAACTGTGCAAAAATTTGGGGTGGTCTAGATATGGCTGTTAAATCAAAGGATAATGAATGGCAGGATACCCATTTTGTAAAACTAGATGTATGTACATTGAAGAAAGACTGGAAGGATATACAGCCAGATGTTAATCATAGTTATATCTGGTTGGCAAGATTGTTTAGTTTTCCTACTTTTATGATTTTATATGTTGTATATAATAATGTATGACTAAGTATTACTTTTATTATTTTAAAAGGTGACTTAGTTTTGCTTTGTGAAAAAGGGGACTGAAAATTAGACATTTCACTATTGCTAAATTAAGTATAGTGCCTTTGCTAGTATAGTGGGTTCCTAGACCAGCAGCATTGAGATTACCTGGGATGTTAGAAATGCACCCAAGACCTACTGAATCAGAATGTTCATTTTTACAAGGTTCTCAGGTGATAACTATGCAGAAAAATTTTGGAGAAGCACTGAGATAGGGCATTAGTCTTAGAAAAGAGAACCATCCATGCTAAATTTGTTTATTTCCTATATTAGGTATTATATTCAACAAATTTCAGCATGCTCAAGATTGAAATAATAATAGAATTTTCAAATAGGACCAATCTACTTAATTTAAAAATTGCCTACTCATTGGGATGCATAGGTAAAGAAAAGTGAGAGTTTATGCTAGAAAATGTATTAAGGAGGAAAAATTAGACCAAATGCAGATTGTTTCTCATTCAGTTTTCTTTTCAATAACAATAATTTGGATTGCAGAGGTCCAGCACCTGGAAATAAAGTTTGCTGGCAACTAAAATTGATGGTGAATTTATGAAAACAGGAAGAATTCTCATGGTACCATTCTCTCTGCAATTTCAGGGGAAATAGCTCCATGAAAGCCTGGATTGCAATTATTACAGACAGTGGGTTTTCTATAGCCACAGCCGTTTATAAATCATTTGTAATTGCTAGTGTACTTATTATCAAAGTGTGAACCACAGCAAACCCAGACTCCTGTTTTTCTGTATGACTCATGCGTTTATTCTCTCCCTTTTTATGCTCCTCTATAAACTGTTGTAAAATACGGTGTTTCATTTTTATCCAAAATTATTTTATTCGGTAAACACTCTGAATACTAATAACAGCTGATATAATATAGATGTTATTGTAATGAGCCTGATTAACAGATGCATTCAAAATTTGCAGAGGTTGTTAGAGAAGGTGTATCGGTATTTCTAACTTTTAATACAAGATAATGACTTGTACTACTTTCTCTCCCCATCCCTCATTCTCTTTGTGTAAGTGTGAGTGTGTGAGTGTGGTGTGTGTGTGTGTGTTTGTATATGACTGATGAGAGAAACAGCAGGAAAGCAGAATGATATACAGTTTCTCCAATTGAATGTACATGTAAACTACCTGGGAACCATATTAAAATGAAGATTCTGAATATTTACTTAGCAAGATTGGAGTAGAAAGAACTACTCCAGGCTTCAGAGGCAAAACAAACCTCACCCAGCCAATTGGTCTTTAGTATGTTACTTCAATTCTATGATCAGTTTAATTACTGTATTTCATCATCTGTAAAATGAGGTTAAAAATTGTGAGGATTCAAAAAACAAAACCAAATTATATTTCTAAGGCATCTGATAGATTGAGAAACTCAATAGATGGTACTCATTTTATTATTGCTATTAGGTTGATGGTCTGGTATACACAATAAATTTAAGGAAAAGAAGTGTCAAATGAAACAGCTAACATATGTCGCAATGTGAAATCTCAAGCTTGCTTATATCTGGCCCTTTTGAGCTTCTTTGTCTGCAGGGATATCCCCCTGAACCATGAACTGACACAGAAGAAAAATGGAACACTATTATTTCAGCATTCTCAACTTCAGGCTAGTATCACTTGCCTGGATTATATCATTATCGGTTTTTGGCATCATTTTGTTCTCCTAATTGCAATGGATAGAAGTACCCACCTTTTTGGACTTCACTGCCTTCTTGCTTTCCTGGTTATAACCTCACATCTTTTAAAACAATTATTTTGATAAAAATGGAAATTCTCCCTCCAGCTGTCACTTGAAGCTACCTTGAAGTTCCAACAACACTCCAGTTCTAACTCAGGTTAATCTTGTGAAAGTCCTTGGGTTTATCATGGTTCTTGGGAAGAAAACCAGATTGTTTTAGGCTCACTAATAAATATATTAGAATAAATTTTAACAGATTTATTAGTCAAATATTTCAGTTCTTGGTTGCACATATTCAGCTCCACACAAAATCCCCTGTATATACACACAAAAATTTCCTCATGCACCCTCTATTTATATTACTATTCTAGAATGACACATTCAGCAGACAGGAAGGGGTAGAAAGGAAATTTGGGCTTTGTGAGTTGGTGGTTTATTTCCCAGGAGTTCCATTTCCTGGGATATATTTTATGCAATACAGGGTGAGTTCACAAGCACCCTTAATACGTCAAGGTGTTCTTAGTTAAAACTGTACTTTTTTCTTATTGAAGTTGAATGTCTGATTTCTACATTGATGTTTTGACATCTCACCCTCAGTGGTTGGTTTTGAAATCTCATCAATTGCATATTCATTAGGTCCAGAATGACTAGTTGAGCTCATTTTTCTTAGCTCTTTTGAACTTATTTCTAAGTTCTATTAAACTTTTCTTATACTTGTTCTATTTTCTGGCAAACTCTAAGTCACAATTTTCAATTTATATTTTCCATAATCACTTACACCTAATAACTCATTCAGTTTCATTTTATTTCTGATTGATTTACTGGTATGAAGTTATTATTCAATGTATGTTTATAGTATATCCATCTAAAATTTATCAGGGCTTACTAATCATTGTAAATATCACTAATATTATCAGTACTAATGTAATTGCTATTGCCTTATTGCTGATCATGAATACTATTGTTAATATACTGTTAGGGTTAGTAATAATTGCATGATACTTCATGGTGTGGAATATTCAGAGTATATTTTTAATTATATTGTTATTGTAGTTACTGTTTTCCAAAAATTGTCTCAAACATTAACAGTTTTATTTCAGTATTGATATCAGGGTCTGTCTTGATCAAGAAATATTTAATGAGCATCTACTATGTTTGAGATAAAGAAATACATACCAAGGATGGAAAGTGATATGATAGTCTGGGTCTTTAAGAAATTTATAGAGTAGTTGAAAAGGCAAAGCATATTAAAAATCAGATAATCCCTGGGGGAAAATGTTTCTAAATCTCATTTTGCTTATTTGATCCTTAAGTTTTCTCTTGAACTCTTCTCTAATTGAATATTTTTAATAGCAGAGACTTCATTATCTCCTGAGATGGTAGCCCATTCTGTGTCAAATCAGTTCTGACTATTGGGAAGTCATTCTTTGAACTCAGTTGAAAATAATATCCCAATAGTTTTTAACCATTGACCCTGGTTTTATCTTTTGGAGTCCTGTGGAACCATCCTATTTGCTTACCCATATAGGAACACATAGATTAGTCAAAGAAAATTAGCATATCACCTCTTGCCCATATTCAAAACTTCTCTAAGGTGAATATATCTAGTCTTCTCAGGAATTCATCCTGTGCAAAATCATGATTTTGGTCTTTTAAATCCCTTGGATGCTGGCCTTTCAACATGCATAAATGTTAAATAACAATACAGTACTGTACACATTAAGTGTCTAATAAGTAATACAGGCAATGCGAGTTATAGGAATTCAGAGAAGGGAATATTACTTGAGGTCTAAGTAATTGGGCAGGATTTAATGGATGAAGTCATACTTGCACTGGGTCTTAGACACATGAAGAAGATGAAAAAAGGGCCTTGAAGTTGTGTTGTATGTGGCTATTTTGGGAACAACGTTCAGTTTATTTTGGCTCAATTACATGTCAAGTACAGGCATTGAGATACTCCATCGACATCCAATTGAATATATCTACACCAAATTTTGATTAATCTTTGTCTCATATTCTTTTTAAAAAATGGCCAATTTTTATGCATTTCCATGCAAAGCAGGTGGTATATTGAGTTTCAGTGACTATTTCAGTTTCACAAACACCCCATGAAAGTTTTAGGCCTATTATTTTGAGAGGGTTGCTTCCATTATGATGTGATTTTCTAAGGTGAGATGTCTCTTGCTATGAATTTGGGTGCTCCTAGAGCAGAAATTTCTCCTGATGAAAATACCAAAATTATCTAAGTTTTCATTTCAATCGAGTCCACTCAATCCAAGACTCCAGCAAATATAACATTTTCTATGAAACCTTCACTTATTCTCACAGGCAGGGAGTGACAAGGGCTAAAGAAAGAAAGGAGGACATGGGGACAGTGTGAGTAAGGACACGTTCATGTACTTATGATATAAGCGGTGGGTAAGGTACATGTATTGTGCTAAGATATGTGGTGCCCAAAAGATAAGCTGTGTTGCATGTAATGACTTGGTGCGATTTATGTTGTATAACCTGTGTGTGATGACCATATGTTGTGTAACCTGTGTGGTGTAGGTGTGCATGTGGTAGTGCTTATGTTAGTTTTGTCTGCTTGCATCAGAGGATAACTACCTGTTTTGGGATGGGTGAACTATTTGAATGAAAACCCAAGAATAAGCTTCTTAAAAGGGCAAAGTGGTAGCCAATAATATTGTAGTGAAGTTTCCCGTAATAAATATCTTCCCATAGCTTGAAAACACATATTCCTTCATTCAGTAGTCACCAAACAATAACAGACTATCTGTTATGTACCAGCACCATAATAGGCCCTGGGGATGGTGAGCAAAAACAGACAAGTCCCTATCTTCCAGGTTTTCATAGTCTAGTCATAAAGACAGACATTAATGAAATAATCACACACATAACTATCAGTTGACATAACGTTTCCAAAGGAAAAGAACAGGATGCTATAAGAGAATAAGATGCTATGTGTCATTTTGTGTATTATGTGTATTCTCTACTGTACCTCGAGATACCAGCCAGCCACTACTATAAGCCTCAGTGGTGTCACCCTCAAGAAATTGCTTCTTTCTTTGGGTCCTCACAACACTCAAATCATAGGTAATTTATGACACTTGTCAGTGTGATCAGTGATTTACTCATCTGTCTCTCCAAGTAGAATGTGAGCTCCTTGAGAACAGAAACCAATTTAACCCATCCCTGTACCTCTGAGGAGCCCAATGCTTAGCACACAGTGAATGTTCAATAAATGTTAACTGAATGACTAAATAAATCCTACTACAGTATAATACAGGTTAAAATTATATCCAAAGCCAACATTTTTCAGTAAGGATGCAGGACCACAAGACCTCTTTACATCAATTATTATATGTTCTAAACTTCCTGCATGTCAGATAGTACTATTTTATTATATAATGAAATTTTATACATTCCATTCTTTTTACCTATATGATCAATTTCAAAGTATGCATTTCAAGTTCAACTAGAGATTTGTAAATCAACATGTATTTTTTTTTTAAATTAGAAAATAAGCAAACAGCATTAGAAACTCAAGTCCAGAAAAATAGGGGGGGCGGAGCAACATGGCCGAATAGGAACAGCTCCAGTTTCCAACTCCCAGCGTGAGCGACACAGAAGACCGGTGATTTCTGCATTTTCAACTGAGGTACTGGGGGCATCTCACTAGGGAGTGCCAGACAATCGATGCTGGTCAGCTGCTGCAGCCCGAACAGTGAGAGCTGAAGCAGGGCGAGGCATCGCCTCACCTGGGAAGCGCAAGGGGGAAGGGAATCCCTTTTCCTAGCCAGGGGAACTGAGACACACAACACCTGGAAAATCGGGTAACTCACACCCCAATACTGCACTTTAAGCAAACAGGCACACCAGGAGAATATATCCCACACCTGGCCGGGAGGGTCCCATGCCCATGGAGCCTCCCTCATTGCTAACACAGCAGTCTGCGATCTAACTGCAAGGCAGCAGCGAGGCTGGTGGAGGGGCGCCTGACATTGCAGAGGCTTAAGTAGGTAAACAAAGCCGCTGGGAAGCTCGAACTGGGTGGAGCTCACAGCAGCTCAAGGAAACCTGCCTGTCTCTGTAGACTCCACCTCTGGGGACAGGGCACACCTAAACAACAACAACAAAAAAGCAGCAGAACCTCTGCAGACGCAAACGACTCTGTCTGACTGCTTTGAAGAGAGCAGTGGATCTCCCAACAGGGAGGTTGAGATCTGAGAAGGGACGGACTGCCTGCTCAAGTGGGCCCCTGACCCCTGAGTAGCCTAACTGGGAGACATCCCCCACTAGGGGCAGTCTGACACCCCACACGTCACAGGGTGGAGTACACCCCTGAGAGGAAGCTTCCAAAGTAAGAATCAGACAGGTACACTCGCTGTTCAGCAATCTTCTATCTTCTGCAGCCTCTGCTGCTGATACCCAGGCAAACAGGGTCTGGAGTGGACCTCAAGCAATCTCCAACAGACCTACAGCTGACGGTCCTGACTGTCAGAAGGAAACCTATCGAACAGGAAGGACACATATACCAAAACCCCATCAGTACATCACCATCATCAAAGACCAGAGACAGATAAAACCACAAAGATGGGGAAAAAGCAGGGCAGAAAAGCTGGAAATTCAAAAAATAAGAGCGCATCTCCCCATGCAAAGGAGTGCAGCCCATCACCAGCAACGAATCAAAGCTGATCAGAGAATGACTTTGATGAGATGAGAGAAGAAGGCTTCAGTCCATCAAGCTTATCAGAGCTAAAGGAGGAATTATGTACTCAGCGCAAAGAAACTAAAAATCTTGAAAAAAGAGTGGAAGAATTGACAGCTAGACTAATTAATGCAGAGAAGGTCATAAACGAAATGACAGAGATGAAAACCATGACACGAGAAATACGTGACAAATGCACAAGCTTCAGTAACCGACTCGATCAACTGGAAGAAAGAGTATCAGCGATTGAGGATCAAATG
>NC_045445.1:57894142-58089308 GCF_002776525.5 Piliocolobus tephrosceles
TTTCTTTTCTTTTCCTTTTTTCTTTTCGAGACAGGGTCTCACTCTGTCTTCCAGGCTGTAGTGCAGTGGTGTGATCATAACTTATTGTAACCTCAAACTCCTGGCCTCAAGCGACCCTCCCACCTAAGCTTCCCAAATAGCTGGGACCATGGGTGCACACCACCATGCCCAGCTAATTTTTTTAAAATTTCTTTTAGAGATGATGTTTACCTATGTTTCCCAGGCTGGCCTCAAACTCCTGGTCTCAAGCAAACCCCCCATCTCCGCCTCTCAAAGTATCGGGATTACAGGGGTATGCCACCATGCCTGGCCCCTCAAGTAGTTTTTTATGTGAAGTTAGTTCCACTTAATTTGTGCCATTACTCTGCCTTATACTGATATCAAATATAGCACAAACTATATTGTGCTGTTCCTTTAAAACACTCCTCACTATTGTAATTATTTTGTAAATATTATTTAAATGCTGACATTGTCACTGGACTGATTCCACAGGTCAGGTAACATTTCTATTTTTTTCATAGTTAATAACCCCAATGCTTGTCATTTAGTAATTAGTCATGACAGTTTGTTGTATATTATGTGTATTTATTTCTTTTTCTGTTTCTATGGTTTTCTTCCCCATTCAGCTATGCAGTGACTGCATATTAATTTTTTGTTATATGCCTGGAAGCTAGTATAGCACCTAAAATATAGAAAACACTCAATAAATGTTTGATAAAGGCTGTATAATTAGTGAATTATGAGATATATACACCAGGTGCACATTTTCTTTACTAGATTCTCTACTTTTTGAGAGTAGTGGTTGGATCGTATTCCTTTTGGTTTCTCCCTAGAACCTAATATAGTACCTAATGAATTGAAGGTAATCAATAAGGTGAAAGAAGCCCTAATTCTAATTTTATTTTATTTTATTTTATTTTATTTTTTTGAGACGGAGTTTTGCCCTTTCACCCATGCTGGAGTGCAGTGTCGCAATATCGGCTCACTGCAACCTCCGCCTTCTAGTTTCAAGCAATTCTCCTGCTTCAGCCTCCCAAGTAGTTGGGATTACAGGCGCCTGCCACCATGCCTGACTAATGTTTTTTGTATTTTTAGTAGAGATGGGATTTCACTATGTTGGCCAGGCTGGTCTCGAATTTCCGACATCATGATCTACTCACCTCGGCTTCCCAAAATGCTGGGATTACAGGCGTGACCTAATTCTAATTTTAACATTGACTTGCTCTATACCTCAATAAGTCTTTTACTTAGTTGACATGTATCAATTATATGTTTTCTGGGTGGAAGACACTTCACTATGTTTTAAAATTTCCCATGTGTCAAAAATGGAGAAATTTCCTAGATTTTGTATAGTTTGGAATATTGGGAAATACCAAAGAGTATATTAGCAATATTTTGAAGATGAAGAAACTGTGGTTGATAATACATTTGTAGCTTGAGTTTCTTGCTTAA
The DNA here is from genome assembly GCF_002776525.5 of Piliocolobus tephrosceles. Taxonomy (NCBI): domain Eukaryota; kingdom Metazoa; phylum Chordata; class Mammalia; order Primates; family Cercopithecidae; genus Piliocolobus; species Piliocolobus tephrosceles. Next base: position 57,895,595 of record NC_045445.1, read on the forward strand.
TTTTGTTTTCTTGTTAATTAAATGTTGTTGTATATACAACATACAGCTTTCACTTCTCAAAGCATTGAAATAAAATGGAATGTAACTTAGCCCTAATATTATGGTGAATGCATTTTTTCAAGTTACTGATTTGAAAGGTTTTCTGGATCTTGAAGTAACTCTGAGTCATGATGAAACTGAATAATGACTCTTCAGTTTGATTCTCAGACCCAGTATGTATAATCTTGCAAATACTTACAAATCTGTACTATTTTAGAGCCAGAACAATAATGCCTTGACTCGATTTACCAGTGTAAGGCCCTCCATGCAGCAACCTTCCCTAGACATGTTATCTAAAAGGAGCTAATCTATACCCTTGGTCAATGCATACTCTTTGACTGCTTGGCTAGATTTCTAAACATTGTATTAGCCTCTACATAATAGAGAGGGAGAAGAGGGGCAGGATGGTTAGTAATGGGAGACCGTCTGTGTAAAGAAAACTGTTACTGTTTAAAATTCACACTGCAGCAAGCTGAAGAGGAACTAAAAAATGTATAAAGAGAAGGTAGGTTTACATAACAAAAGAGGAGTTCTGTTTGTGCGCTATAAAACATTCAGTGTTGTGCCACTAACTGTCGCAACAGTTTGCTTTATACAAAACTAAAAGTCACATGTCTCAATGCTAATAGATTGAAGAGAGAGGAAGGAAGAGAGAAAAGTCTACAGGTACTCATTATGCAAAAACTCACTTCATAGACCAGGATAATGAACATTTATGATCATCTGGAGATAGAATCCCTGGTGAGAATAAGACAGTGCTAAATGCATACTGAACAAATAATAGGTACCGAATATTGATTTAATATCATTTAAAAATATACTTCTGTGATGCTAAATGAGAATTTAAATGTGAAATATTGTTAACCTGCAATGCAGAGAGTGAGAAGCCGTTTTTGCATCACATTTATATTGCAAACACAGAGGCCCAGTATTTTAATAATGAAAACTTGTTTACCTGTCCAGATAATATACCCATTATAATTAATTGTATTTCAGAAAATTTTTAATATCTATGTGGAAAAGTGTTCAAGATTAGAAAATATTTAAAGTCATCAAATGTAACAAAAGAAGCCACCTAATTTTTATTGGTCTCTATCTAATCCAAGAGCAGATTTTCCTTTCTGTTCTAATTCCTTAGAAGTTGAAGCAATGAAGTATATAATATATACTACTTCCATAAGTGATCATGCTTCTATTCACCTTATAATAGAACTAGATATTATAATACCGACATTCTCACTGAGCAGATTAAAAAGTGCTGTTATTGTAAGATTATACTGAAAGGAATCAGAGTTTAAATCTCATTCTGACTTTGATATGATGATAGTATCTGAACACAATATAAGCTATCAACATTATTTTTATTTAAAAAATTTTTAGTTTCTTATTATTTAAAGAAAAAAAATAAAATTTGCAGTTAAAGCAGAGTGTTACTAAAGCTTTTCCTGGTGAGAGACCCAAGATACATAGCTCTTGGTTCTGCTATTAACTAGTATATGGTTTTAAGTATGTTTCTTCTGGTCTTCATTTTTTTCATTTGTAAGTTTACTTTTGAAATACTAATATTTTATAATTTTAGATAAATGAGGAGATTAGCATTCTGTTTTCCTGGCATTATTTCAATGGGTATAGGCGCGGCTTATACAGAAAGGTAGGAACGTACTTTAGCTGATTGAATAAGTAAGAGCTGTGTGGCCTTTATTTAGCCTCTATCCTGCACAAAGATGGTCCCTGTTACAGTATGGACCACCAGATTCTTAACTTAAAACAAATCAAGTCCATTAAAGCTTCTTCTCAATGCTTAATTGTTTTGATAAAGGAGCTTCCTAGAAGTCAAGAGCTCTCCTTGTGGGGTCCAAGAAGGCCTTTGTGTCGTTATGTGGCCAATGCTTAATACATAAAGGCAGTCTTATGTTCTCTTGGTGAAAGACACATATCTTTAAGATAGCACTGGGGTTTCTCACTGTGCCTGTGATAAAGCTTCACACACACACATACACCCACACACACACATACACCCACACACACACATACACATACACAATTTTTTCAACATATTGCTTTTCTAAAACTATTTGGAAGACCTATAAACTACCTGTCAATATATACAATAGAAATATAAAAATGTCATTGCGAATCTCTTAAAGACATTGTCTTTCTGGATGTGGTATTATTTAAAGCCTGCTGGTTCTCAACTGCTACAATTGTATTGATGCTTCTTTTTAAATAACGTATGTATTACCTAAACAAAATAATTTGTTTCCTGTGATTGCAATTAGAAACAAATGCATTAATGAAATATAAATATGGCATTTAAAATGGCATTTTTCATAATATATCTTAAGATAGTTTCTTTAAAATATCCAAAGATAGTTTATTTGGTACAAAGAAACCAAGGAGTTCATAATTAGCAGAAGATAAAGTGATTTTAACAAATCATTTGTATTGTATATTGTAGGATAAAAGTATGACAACTATAATTAAGTCCCTTCAGGCTAAAAAAGATATTAATTGCATTCAATGTGATTAGCTGATATATTCTTGAAGATTTTGATTCTAGCATTACATTTTGTCAATTAATTAAGATAATTTATTCCAATATAAGAGCAAGTGTAGGAACAAATTATTTCTGAGTGTACTTTTGGAAGAAGCAGCCAAGATAAGGAGATGGATTCTCTAGAGTTTCTTCCGTCTGACCATCATTGGATTTCATGATAGGAATGTCACAAGGATAAATTGTAGAGAGATTGAATGAAAACAGTCTTGGGCAGAAAAAAGTATAATTCTGAAAAATACTAGTTTGTTGCATGAAGGTGACATTTTGAAGTCTTATCCAAATATTTTATCCTTTTTATAAGTTAGTAATATTCTAGGGAACGTATCATTAACATCTTTAAGTGATATTCCATAATAATCTTAAAACAAATATTTCTAATTCCTTTTTCTTTTTCTCTAGTGTAAGGAAAAATCGAACTTCATCATAGGAAATATATTTTTAAAACTACTTAAAGATATTTTAAAATTTCTCTATTTGTTAAGTATCAACGGTTGGCATTCAGCACAATCCAAATGTAACATTCATCTCTTCAGAGACTAGAAGATAGCTCAATTTACTGAGTATAATTTAACAGTGGCATAACTAAGATGCAGCAAAGCAGGAGTGCCTACTAATTAGGACAGATTCCTGACCATCATTCCACTTGTGCAACTCCCACTGAAGTGAACATGAATCTTGCAGCAACTTTATTTTCTCATGTAGCTCTCAGTTCTTAAAAGCATTGAAGATCTTAAACAGTCTTAAACAGCAAATACTGTGTTTTGAGAGAAAGTAGAAGGATGTGCATTTCAAAATAATATTATATGTGCTTTTTCATGAGAAACCACCTATGTTATTTAACGAGATTGAAAACTGCAACCTAGACAAAATGAAAGTACAGTCTCATCTCTGCCTTGGCATCAGATCAGGTCCCTATTGGCAAAGCTAAGTAGAGGATTTTTTTTTTCATAAGCACCTTCAAGTTTGAAGCAGAAATAAAAGAAATGACCTATGTTATTTAAATAATTACCAAGTCATTTAAAACGAAAAGACATGTAGACATTGTGAATTAGAACATAACAAAACTGAGCATGACTTTGTTGAATTATATGTGTGCATGCTCACATGTGTATATATTTTTAAAGTTCAAGTTCCAATCATGCTTTCTTTATAGAAGACAAGCTTTCTCAAAAAAGTTTATGGTAAATTTCCTTATTGAGTTATTTTAACAAGTAGCAGGTTATAATGCCTTTCCAAGGAATCATTAAATTAAATTGTTTCTATATAAAACATTATCCCTAAACTCCTAGCTACTTGGCTGATAGGGAAATGATTTTGCTCTTCTTTTAAAAATAGTTGAATATTTACTTCTTACTGATTAATTGAGAAGCAATGTAATTTCTCAAGATAGAAACACTATAGAGCTTTTGCTACATTTCTGTCATGGGAAAAGATGGAGTATTAGATTCTTAAGGCTGAGGTAACAAGGTACCTAAAACTGAGTGGCTTAAAATAACAGAAATTTATTATGTCACACTTTCGGAGGCTAAAACTCCAATATTAAGGTGTCAGTAGAATTGATTCTTTCTGAGGGCTGTTAGGGATAATCTGTTCCACACCTCTTTCCTAGTTTCTGGAGGTTTGCTAGCATCACTTTACTCTCTGCCTTTATCTTTACATAGCATTCTGTCTGTGTCTCTGCATCTTCATGTCCTCTTCCCACTCTAGTCTGCATGCCTCTGTGTTTAAATTTTTCTTTATTATAAGGACATGGTCATATTGGATTAGGACTCATTCTAATGACCTCATCTTAACTTGATCAGTTGCAAAGATCTTACTTCCAAGGAAGGTCACATTCACAGGAATTGCGGGGTTAGGACTTGAATATCTCTTTTTTTTTGGAGGAAGAGGAAACACAATTCAACTCATAACAGATGGATTTGAAATTAAGAGCAAAAACAAACATAAAAAAGGAATAATGAACATCTTGCTGACAGATTCACATTGGTGGAACAGAGATAACCAAAATGTGCCATTGAGGTGTTGAACTATCCTACTACATTTCAAACATGTTTAGATAAGATGGGTAGGAGCATGTAACTACTGAATTTTTAGCTAGATGAATGGGTTTGTATTCCAAAAGGTCAAAGAGTCAACACAACATTCATGGACAGAATGATCATAAGTTACAGATTGTTCTCTGCCCTATTTTATTTGGTCTGTTGTCTTAGTCAATTTTGTGTTGCTATAACAGATACAACAGACAGGGTAATTTATAAAGAAAAGAAATTTATTTATTCCAGTTCTAGAGGCTGAGAAGTCCAAGAAAATTGAGAGGCCACATCTGGTGAGGACCTTCTTACTGCATAAACCCACAGTAGAAGATGGAAGAGCAAGAAAGTGAGAAAGAACAAGAGATGGCCAAACTCACTTTTATAACAAACTCACTCTCATAATAATGAACCCACTCTTGAGATAACAAAATTAATACAATGACTTAATCACCTCTTAAAAGTCCCTCTCTCAACTCTGTTATGTTGAAGGTCAATGAATATGAACTTTGGGGGATACATTGATACCATGGCACCTGTTTTGAACAGAGATGTTTATGGTGACCAAAAGGATATCAGATACCTATAGTGTCTCTTATTTATTAATTAAGACTAGAATATAAACGTTAGAGTAGATGTTAGATTACTTTATGTAGGCTGTTTTTTTAAAGCATACTACAATAAATTACCCAGATAAAAGAAGTCAGCCAAAAATCTCCACTCACTTGAATTGGCCTGATATTATGGAGTGATATACTAGTACTGGATTTAGAGTGTGCCAGAAAAAAAAATATTCTAATGAAAGTTTGGAGATACACTACTATCTGGAATTAATGTAGATTGACACAAAATTAAAAAGAGGGTACTAGGTAGTTACTTTAAAAATCTCTCAATAATAATTATTTTACGTATTTATAAATATATAATTTATTATGTTAATTTTACTTATTTTATTTTACTAGGTGATATTGTGTAGGTTCCATTTTTAAAATAGTAATTTTATTAGTTTTCAAAATTTAATGCATGAAACATTTTTATTTCAAATTTAAATTTCTGTTAAAGTCCATGCTTTGTAGTTCAGTTAGAGGTGTCTATCACTATTTGGTGGCGCTATTTCTAAGTGCTGGGGAAATACATCTAATTGGAAAAGAAAAAACTCATAAGAATTGAAAGTTCACTGTAAAACTATCAAGTGGAAGCAAGATGGAGGAATAGAAGGTGATCATTGCCCTGCCCACATGAGGACACCAATGTAACAACTATCTACACTGAAAAAAAAAAAAATCCTCATAAGAAGGAAAAATAAAGTGAGCACTCATAGTACCTGGTTTTAGTTTCATATTGCTGAGAGAAGCACTGAATAGATAGAAAAACAGTCCTGAATCGCTGACAAAACCCCTCCCACACCCCTGGCAGCAGCCGCATGGTGCAGAAAGCCTCTCTGGACACTGAGTGAGGGAGAACGCATCAATCTTGAGGCAGTGAACTCAGTGCTGTCTTGTTAGAGCAGAAAGGAAAACCTGTCCAAACTCAGCTGATGTGCCACAAGAGAGGGAACATTTAAACCAGCTCTAGCCAGAGGGGAATCACCAATCCCAGCAGTCCAAACTGGAGTTCCCACAAACCCTACCACTGAGGGCTACAGCGATTTCTGTTTCCAAGTAAACTTGAAAGACAGTCTAGGCCATAAATACTCCAACTCTTATGTGAGTCCTAATACTATACTAGACCCAGAGACAGGGGAGTGGGGTGCAGGCAGCATTCTGAGACAAAAGTTTGGGCAAAGGACCACTGGCATCACCGTTCCCCTAACCCCGTTGCACAGCTCGTAGCTCCAAAAAAGACCCTTTTTTTCCCTGATTGAGTAGAGGAGAGGAAATAGTGGGGATGAATTGCCTTGCATCTTGGATACCAGCTCAGCCACAGCAGAATAGGGCACCAGTCAGTGTAGTGAACCCATGTTCCAGGCCCTAGCTCCCAGACAAAATTTCCAGATGCATCCTGGACCAGAAGGAAACCTGCGCCTTGAAGGAAAGGACTCAGGCCTGAAAATAAGGACTGCTAAAAGGAGCACTAAATCTTGAAACATGTCCTTGAAATACACCAAAATGGAACCTCCTTAAAGCATAAATCTCACAGAACGTATATAACAATAACACAATGAAAAAAAAAAAAAACAAGGTATTCTGGCAACAAATAGCATGATGAATAGAATAATATGTCACATCTCAATATTAACATTGAATTTAAATTGCCTAAATGCTCCGTTTCAAAGATACAGAATGGCAGAACGTATAGGAATTCACCAATGAAGTTTCTTTTGTCTTCAGGAGACTCACTGAACACATAAGGACTCACATAAACTTAAGGTAAAGGGGTGAAAAAAACAAAAGTGAGCAGGAGTAGCTCTTCTTACATCAGACAAAATAAACATTAAAGCCATAGCAACTAAAAAAGATAGAGAGGGACATTATATAATGATATAAAAGACTAGTTCAATAGGAAAATATCGCAATTCTAAATATATAGGCACCTAACACTGGAATTCCCAAATTTATAAAACAATCACTACTAGACATAAGAAATGAGATATATGGAAACACAGTAATACTGGGGGAGATTAATATTCCACTAACAGCACTAGACAGGTCATCAACATGGAGATTCAACAAAGAAACAATGGATTTAAATTATACCCTACAACAAATGGACTTAACAGATATTTACAGAACATTCGACCAAATAACCTGCTCCTGAATGATCATTGGGTGAATAATGAAATGAAGATGGAAGTTTAAAAATTTTTTTGAACTGACCATTAATAGTGACAGAACTTATCAAAATCTCTGGGCTACAGCAAAAACGCTGCTAAGAGGAGTCTATAGCATTAAATTGCTACATCGAAAATAATGAAAAAGTGCAAATAGACAATCTAAGGTCACAGCTCATGAAACTGGAGAAACATGAACAATCCAAACCCAAACCCAGCAGAAAAAAAGAAACAAGATTAGAGAAGAACTAAATAAAATTGAAACAACCCCCCCCCCCCCAAATTCCAAAAGATAAATGAAACAAAAAGCTGGTTCTTTGAAAAGATAAATAAAAATGATAGACCATTAGTGAGATTAACCAAGAAAAGAAGAATGAATATCCAAATAAGGTCAGTTAGAAATGAAACAGGAGATATTACAACTGATGCCACAGAAATGCAAAAGATTATTCAAGGCTAATATGAACACCTTTATGCATCATAAACTAGAAAACCTGGAGGAGATGGATAAGTGCCTGGAAATATACAACCCTCCTAGATTTAACGAGGAAAATATAGAATCTCTTAACAGAACAATAACAAACAGCAAGATTAAGATGGTAATTTAAAAATTGACAACAGAAAAAGTCCAGGACCAGACAGATTCACAGCTGAATTCTATCAGACATTCAAAGAAGAATTGGTACCAATTATATTTACATTATTACAAAAAATAGAGAAAGAGGGAATCCTTTCTAAATCATTGTATGAAACCTGTATCACCCTAATATCAAAACCGGGAAAGGACATAAAAAAAAAAACTACAGACCAATATTCGTAATAAATATAGATGCAAAAATCCTCAACAAAACACTAGGCAACTAAATCCAACAGCATATCAAAAAGTTAATCCACCATGATCAAGTGGGTTTCATACCAAGGATGCAGAGATGGTTTAACATACATAAGTCAATAAATGTGATACACACCATATAAACAGAATTAAAGACAAAAATCACATGATTATCTAAATAGATGAATAAAAAGCATTTGACAAAATTCAGCATCCTTTATGATTAAAATCCTCAGCAAAACAGGCATAGAAGGGATATAACTTAAGGTCATAAAAGCCATCTATGACAAACCCACAGCCAACACTGTTCTGAATGGAGAAATGTTGAAAACATTCCCCCTGAGAACTGGAAAAAGACAAGGATGCCCACTTTCACCACTTCTATTTAACATAATACTGGAAGTCCTAGCCAGAGTAGTCAGATAAGAGAAAGAAATCAAGGGCATTCAAATTGGTAAAGAGGAAGTCAAACTGCTGCTGTTTACTGATTATATAATCATATATCTAAAAAACCCTAAAAACTTACGCAAACACTCCTAGAATTGGTAAATGAATTTGGCAATGGTTCAGGATACAAAATTAATGCACACAAATAAGTAGCTCTGCTATACACCAACAGCAACCAAGTTGAGAATCAAACCAAGAACTTAAGTCCTTTTACAATAGCTGCATTAAAATAAAATACTTAGGAATATGCCTAACTACGGACATGAAAAGACCTCTACAAGGAAAACTACAAAACACTGCTGAAAAAAAAAAAAAATAGATGACACAAACAAATAAAAACACATCCCATGCTCATGGATGCATTGAATCAATATTTTAAAAATGACCATACCTTCAAAACCAATCTACAAATTCAATATAACCCATCAAAATGCCATCATAATTCACAGAATTAGAAAAAACAACCCTAAAATTCATATGGAACAAAAAACCATCCCACATAGCCAAAACAAGACTAAGCAAGAAGAACAAATCTGGAGACATCACATTAACCACCTTCAAACTATACTATAAGGGCATAGTCACCAAAACAGCATGGCACTGGTATAAAAATAGGCACAGAGACCAGTGGAACAGAATAGAGAACCCCGAAACAAAGCCAAATAGTTACAGCTAACTGATTTTTGGCAAAGCCAAGAAAAACATAAAGTAGGAAAAGGACACCCTATTCAACAAATGGCGCTGGAATATTTAATTCGAAAGCCACATGTAGAAGAATGAAATTGGATCTTCATCTCTCACCCTATTCAAAGATCAACTCAAGATGGATCAAAGACTTAAATCGAAGATCTGAAACCATAAAAATTCTAGAAGGTAGCATAGGAAAAACCCTTCTAGACATTGGCTTAGGCAAAGACTTCATGACCAAGAACCCCAAAGCAAATGCAACAAAAACAAAGATAAATAGATTGGAGTTTATTAAAAAAAAAAAAAAAAAAAAAAAAAAAAAACTTCTATGCAGCAAAATAAATAATCAGCAGAGTTGACAGACAATCCACAGGGTTGGAGGAAGTTTTCACAATCTATATATCTGACAAAGGACGAATATCCACAATCTACAAAGAAGTCAAACAAATCAGCCATAACAAAACAAACAATCACATCAAAAAGTGGACTAAGGACATGAATAGAAAATTCTCAAAAGAAGATATACAAATAGCCAAAAAGCATATGAAAAAATGCACAACATCACTAATTATCAGGGAAATGCAATTCAAAACCACAATGCAGTAGCACCTCATTCCTGCAAAAATGGCCATAATAAAATAAAAAATTATATAGATGGTGGCATGGATACAGTGAAAAGAGAACACTTTTACGTTGTTGGTGGGAATGTAAACTAGTACAACCACTATGGAAAACAGTGTAGAGGTTTCTTTTTTTTTTTTTTTTTTTATTATACTTTAAGTTCTAGGGTACATGTGCATAACGTGCAGGTTTGTTACATATGTATACTTGTGCCATGTTGGTGTGCTGCACCCATCAACTCGTCAGCACCCATCAATTCATCATTTATATCAGGTATAACTCCCCAATGCAATCCCTCCCCCCTCCCCATGATAGGCCCCATTGTGTGATGTTCCCCTTCCGGAGTCCAAGTGAGCTCATTGTTCAGTTCCCACCTATGAGTGAGAACATGCGGTGTTTGGTTTTCTCTTCTTGTGATAGTTTGCTAAGAATGATGGTTTCCAGCTGCATCCATGTCCCTACAAAGGACGCAAACTCATCCTTTTTTATGGCTGCATAGTATTCCATGGTGTATATGTGCCACATTTTCTTAATCCAGTCTGTCACTGATGGACGTTTGGGTTGATTCCAAGTCTTTGCTATTGTGAATAGTGCCGCAATAAACACACGTGTGCATGTGTCTTTGTAGTAGAATAATGTATAATCCTTTGGGTATATACCCAGTAGTGGGATGGCTGGGTCATATGGTACATCTAGTTCTAGATCCTTGAGGAATTGCCATACTGTTCTCCATAATGGTTGAACTAGTTTACAATCTCACCAACAGAGGTTTCTTAACAAACTAAAAATACATCTACCATTTGATCCATCAATCCCAATGCTAGGTATCTACTCAGAAGAAAAGAGATCATTGTATGAAAAAGATACTTGCATATGCATGTTTATAGCAGCACAATTTGCAACTGGAGAAATATGAAACCAGCCCAAATGCCTATCAATCAGTGAGTAGATAAATAAATAAATATATAATATATATACCAAATTTTTATATATACAAAATTTTCATATCTATATATCTATATAATTATGTATATCTATATATATAATGGAATACTACTCAGCCATGATAAGGACATGAACAGGAACAAAATAATGTTATGTGCAGAAACCTGTATGGAATTGGAGACTATTATTCTAAGTGAAGTCACTCAGGAATGGAAAACCAAACATTTTATGTTCCCACTCATATGTGGGAGCTAATTTATGAGATGCAAAGCTATATGAATGATACATTGAACTTTGGGGACTCAGGGGAAAAAGTGGTGGGTGGCAAGGGATAAAAGACTACACATTGGATACAGTGTACACTGCTTGGATGATGGGTGCACCAAAATTTCAGTAATCACCCCTAAAAAGCTTACTCATATAATCAAACACCACCTGTTCCGCAACAACCTATTGAAATTAAAATAAATAAATAAATAAATCTAATTAATCTCCACTTAAAAAAGAAGATGCAAAGAATATCACCATATAATAAAAAAGTGTTCAATTCAGCCAGAGGATAGAACAATTTTAAATATATATGCATCAATCACTGGAGCACCTAGATATATTAAGCAACTACTATCAGAGGTGGGGAGAAGATAGACCACAACACAATAATAACTGAAAACTTCAGCACTCCACTTTCAGCATTGGACAGATATTCCAGATATTAAAATTATCGAACTTTATGTGATTCCATTTGTCCATTTTTATTTTGGTTGCCTGTACCTGTGGGGCATTGCTCAATAATATTTTCCCCCTCTTAGAGAGTTTTCCCAGTGTTTTCTCATAGTAGTTTCATAGTCTGAGGTCTTAAATTTAAGTCTTTAATCCATTTTGATTTGATTTTTATATATGGCAAATGGCGAGAGATAGGGGTCTAGTTTCATTCTTCTGCATATGGATATCCAGTTTTTCCAGCACCATTTATTGAAGAGACTGTCTTTTCCCCATTATATATTCTTGGCACCTTTGGCACCTTTGTCAAAAATGAGTTCAGTGTAAGTGTGTAGTTTTTTTTCTGGGTTCTCTATTCTGTTCCTTTGGTCCATGTGTCTGTTTTTAGGCCAGTACCATGGTGTTTTGGTAACTGTGGTTCTTTTATATAATTTGAAGTCAGGTAATGTGATTCCTCCAGTTTTGTTCTTTTTGCTTAGGATAGCTTTGTGTCTTCTGGGACTTTTGTGATTTCATATAAGATTGTTTCACTCTGTGAAGAATGTCATTGGCATTTTGATGGTGATTGCATTGAATCTGTAGATTGCTTTGGGTATTATGGTCATTTTAAACATATTGATTCTTCCAATCCGTGAACATGGAATATTTTTCTATTTTTGGTGTCCTCTTCAATTTCTTTCATCAGTGGTTTATAGTTTTCATTATAGAGATCTTTCACTTCTTTGGTTAATTTCTAGGTATTTAATTTTATATATGGCTATGGTAAATGGGAATATTAAAATTTCTTTTTCATGTTGCAAACCATTGGCACATACAAATGCTACTGAATTTTGTATGTTGATTTTGAATTCTGCAACTTTACTGAATTTATCAGTTCTAATAATTTTTTATGCAGTCTTTAGTTTTTTCCACATATAAGATCATATCATCTGCAAACAAGGATAATTTGGCTTCTTCCTTTCCAATTTGGATGTCCTTTATTTATTTCTCTTGTCTGAGGCTTTCATTTTTCCCAATTTAGTATGAAACTTGCTGAAGATCTGTGGTGTGTAGCTTTTATTATGTTGAGGTATGTTTCTTCTATACCCAGTCTTTGGTGTTTTTTTTTTTTTTTAATTTTATCTTTAAGGAATGTTGAATTTCATCAAATGCTTTTTCAGCATCAGTCGAAATTACCATTTCATTTTTATCCTTCATTCTGTTGATATGTTGTATAATATTGATTTATTTGCATATGTTGAACAATCTTTGCATCCTAGAGATAAATCCCAGTTCGTCATGATGAATGATATTTTTAATATATTGTTGAAATCAGTTTGGCAGTATTGTGTTGAGGATTTTTGCATCAACATTCATCAGATATATTGGTCTGTAGTTTTATTTTGTGTTGTGTCTTTGTCTTGTTTTGACATTAGGGAAGATAATACTGCCCTCATAGAATGAGTCTGGAAATATTTCCTCCTCCTCTATTTTTCCAAATAGTTTGAGTAAAATTGGTATTAGTTCTTCTTCAAATGTTTCATAGAATTCAGCAGTGAAGCCATCAAGTCCTGGGTTTTTCTTTACTGGGATACTTCTTATTATGACTTTGATCTCATTCGGGTGTTTTATTTCTTCTTGGTTCAATCTTGGTAGAGTATATCTATCTACGAATTTGCTCATTTCTTCTCAGTTTTCCAGTATATTGGCATATAGTTGCTCATAGTAGCCATTAAAGATCCTTTGAATTTTTGAAGTATCAAATGTAAAGTGATCTTTTTTATTTGTGATTTTCTTTAGATCTTCTCTATATTTTTTCTCAGTCTGGCTAAAGGATGGTCAATTTTGTTAAACTTTACAAAAAACCACCTTTTTATTTCATTAATCTTTTGTATTTTTTCATTTCAAATTCATTTATTTTTACTCTTATTTTTATTATTTCTTCTACTAATTTTGGGCTTAGTTTGCTCTTGGTTTTCTATTTCTTTAAGATGCATCATTAGGTTGTTTATTTGAGGTTTTTCATCACTTATAGCTATAAACTTCCCTCTCAGTACTGCTTTCACTGTATCCCATAGATTTTGGTGTGTTTTATTTTCATTATCATTTGTGTCAAGATAATTCCCAATTTTCTTCTTAATTTCTTCATTGACCTGCTGGTCATTCAGGAGCATATGGTTTAATTTTCATATATTTACCCATTTGTAAAAATTCCTCATTATTAATTTCTAGCTTTATGTTATTGTGGTGAGAGACGATGGTTTATATTATTTCAATTTTTTGAATGTTTTAAGACTTGTATTGTGACCTAACATATGGTTTGTCCTTGAGAATGATCCATATGCTGACAAAAATAATGTGCATTCTATAACTTTTGAATGAAATGTTCTGTAAGTATCTATTAGATTCACTTGGTCTATAGTGCAGATTCAGTCCAATATTTCTTTGTTGGCTTTCTGTCTGGAACATCTGTCCAGTACTGATAGTGGGGTGTAGAATTCTCCAGCTATTATTGTGTTGAAGCCTATCTCTCATTAGCTCTAATAATATTTACTTTATACATTTGGTTGCTCCTGTGTTGGATGCATACATATTTAAAATTGTTATATCATCTCACTGAACTGACCCCTATTTCATTATATACTGATTTTCTTTGTCTCTTCTTACAGTTTTTATCTTGAAATCTATTGTATCTGAAAGAAGTATAGTGACTCCTGCTCTTTTTTTGCTTTTCATTGGGCATGGACTATCTTTTTCCATTTCTTTATTTTCAATCTATGTGTGTCTTTATAGGTGAAGTGTGTTTCTTGTAGGCAACAAATCAATAGGTCTTGCTTTTTAATTCATTAAGGCAATGTATGCCTTTTGATTGGAGAGTTTAGTCCATTTACATTGAATATTATTGATAAGTAAGGACTTACACCTACCATTTTGTTATTTGTTTTCTGGTTGTTTTGTAGTCTTCTCTCCTTTCTTTCCTTCCTGTCTTCCTCTAGTGAAGGTGATCTCTGGTGATATGCTTTTATATCTTGCTTTTTATTTTTTATTCATCTATTGCATGTTTTTTGGTTTGAGGTTACCACGAGGCTTGCAAATACTGTCTTATAACTCATTAGTTTAACCTTCTAACAACATAGTAGTGTGTGCATAAACAAAGAAACAAACAAAAATAAAGTAATAAAAACTCTATGCTCTGACTTTGTTCCCCCTCCTTTTAACATTTTGTTTTTCTATTTACATCTTATTGTAGTGTCTATGTTTTGAAAAGTTGTTATAGTAATTATTTTTGATTTGTTTATTATTTATTCTTTCTTCTTAGGATAAGAGCAGTTTACACACTGCAGTTACAGTGTTATAATATTATGTGATTTTTTGTGTATTTACTATTACTGGTGAGTTTTGTACCTTTAGGTGATTACTTATTATTTATTAACATCCTTTTCTTTCTGATTGAAATACTTCCTTTAGCAGTTCTTGTAGGACAGGTATAGTGTTGTTGAAATCCCTCCGCTTTTGTTAGTCTGGGAAAGTCTTTATTTCTCCTTCATGTTTGAAGGATATTTTTGCCAGAGGTACTGTTCTAAAGTAAAAGCCTTTTCCTTTAGCACTTTAAATATATCTTGCTACTCTCTCCTGGCCTATAAGGTTTCCACTAAGGAGTCTGCTGCCAGACATATTGGAGCTCCATTGTATGTTGTTTCATTTCTTTTACTTACCTTAGGATCCTTTCTTTATTCTTGTTTTTTGGGAGTTTGATAATTGAGTGCCTTGAGGTAGGCTTCTTTGGCTCAAATCTGCTCTGGTGTTCTATAACCTCCTTGTACTTGAATATTGATATCTTTCTCCAGGATTAGAAGTTTTCTGTTATTATGACTTTAAATAAACTTTCTACCCCTACCTCTTTCTCTACACCTTTAAGGCCACTACTTCTAATATTTACCCTTGTGAAGCTATTTTCTGTGTCCGGTAGGTGTGTCTTTTTTCCTTTGTCTCCTCTGTGTATTTTCGAATAGTGTGTTCTCAAGCTCATTAATTCTTTCTTCTGCTTTATCAATTTTACTCTTAAAAGACTGATGCATTCTTCAATGTGCCAATTTCATTTTTTATCTCCAGAATTTCTGCTTTATTCTTAGAATTATTTTAATCTCTTTATTAAAATATCTTACAGAATTCTGAATTCCTTCTTTGCATTATCTTGATTTTTTTATGATTATACTTTAAGTTCTATGGTACATGTGCATAACGTACAGGTTTGTTACATATGTATACTTGTGCCACGTTGGTGTACTGCACCCATCAACTCGTCAGCACCCATCAACTCGTCATTTACATCAGGTATAACTTTCAGTGCAATCCCTCCCCCCTCCCCCCTCCTCCCTCCCCATGATAGGCCCCGGTGTGTGATGTTCCCCTTCCTGAGTCCAACTGATCTCATTGTTCAGTTCCCAGCTATGAGTGAGAACATGCGGTGTTTGGTTTTCTGTTCTTGCGATAGTTTGCTGAGAATGATGATTTCCAGCTGCATGCATGTCCCTACAAAGGTCACAAACTCATCCTTTTTTATGGCTGCATAGTATTCCATGGTGTATATATGCCACATTTTCTTATTCCAGTCTGTCACTGATGGACGTTTGGGTTGATTCCAAGTCTTTG
Organism: Piliocolobus tephrosceles; assembly: GCF_002776525.5. Taxonomy (NCBI): domain Eukaryota; kingdom Metazoa; phylum Chordata; class Mammalia; order Primates; family Cercopithecidae; genus Piliocolobus; species Piliocolobus tephrosceles. Next base: position 57,911,875 of record NC_045445.1, read on the forward strand.
TTATTGTGAATAGTGCTGCAATAAACATACGTGTGCATGTGTCTTTATAGCAGCATGATTTATAATCCTTTGGGTATATACCCAGTAGTGGGATGGCTGGGTCATATGGTACATCTAGTTCTAGATCCTTGAGGAATCGCCATACTGTTTTCCATAATGGTTGAACTAGTTTACAATCCCACCAACAGTGTAAAAGTGTTCCTATTTCTCCACATCCTCTCCAACACCTATTGTTTCCTGATTTTTTAATGATTGCCATTCTAACTGGTGTGAGATGGTATCTCATTGTGGTTTTGATTTGCATTTCTCTGATGGCCAGTGATGATGAGCATTTTTTCATGTGTCTGTTGGCTGTATGAATGTCTTCTTTTGAGAAATGTCTGTTCATATCCTTTGCCTACTTTTTGATGGGGTTGTTTGTTTTTTTCTTATAAATTTTTTTGAGTTCTTTGTAGATTCTGGATATTAGCCCTTTGTCAGATGAGTAGATTGCAAAAATGTTCTCCCATTCTGTAGGTTGCCTGTTCACTCTGATGATAGTTTCTTTTGCAGTGCAGAAGCTCTTTAGTTTAATTAGATCCCATTTGTCAATTTTGGCTTTTGCTGCCGTTGCTTTTGGTGTTTTAGACATGAAGTCCTTGCCCATGCCTATGTCCTGAATGGTACTACCTAGGTTTTCTTCTAGGGTTTTTATGGTATTAGGTCTAACATTTAAGTCTCTAATCCATCTTGAATTAATTTTCGTATAAGGAGTAAGGAAAGGATCCAGTTTCAGCTTTCTACTTATGGCTAGCCAATTTTCCCAGCACCATTTATTAAATAGGGAATCCTTTCCCCATTTGTTATTTTTCTCAGGTTTGTCAAAGATCAGATGTCTGTAGATGTGTGGTATTATTTCTGAGGACTCTGTTCTGTTCCATTGGTCCATATCTCTGTTTTGGTACCAGTACCATGCTGTTTTGATTACTGTAGTCTTGTAGTATAGTTTGAAGTCAGGTATCGTGATGCCTCCAGCTTTGGTCTTTTGACTTAGGATTGTCTTGGTAATGCGGGCTCTTTTTTGGTTCCATATGAACTTTAAAGCAGTTTTTTCCAATTCTGTGAAGAAACTCATTGGTAGCTTGATGGGGATGGCATTGAATCTATAAATGACCTTGGGCACTATGGCCATTTTCACGATACTGATTCTTCCTATCCATGAGCATGGTATGCTCTTCCATTTGTTTGTGTCCTCTTTTATTTCACTGAGCAGTGGTTTGTAGTTCTCCTTGAAGAGGTCCTTTACATCCCTTGTAAGTTGGATTCCTAGATATTTTATTCTCTGTGAAGTGATTGTGAATGGAAGTTCATTCCTGATTTGGCTCTCTGCTAGTCTGTTACTGGTGTATAAGAATGCTTGTGATTTTTGCACATTAATTTTGTATCCTGAGACTTTGCTGAAGTTTCTTATCCACTTAAGGAGATTTTGGGCTGAGACGATGGGGTTTTCTAAATATACAATCATGTGATCTACAACCAGGGACAATTTGCCTTCTTCTTTTCCTAACTGAATACCCTTGATTTCTTTCTCTTGCCTGATTGCCCTAGCCAGAACTTCCAACACTATGTTGAATAAGAGTGGTGAGAGAGGGCATCCCTGTTTTGTGCCAGTTTTCAAAGGGAATGCTTCCAGTTTTTGCCCATTCAGTATGATATTGGTTGTGGGTTTGTCATAAATAGCTCTTATTATTCTGAGATATGTTCCATCAATACCAAATTTATTGAGCGTTTTTAGCATGAAGGGCTGTTGAATTTTGTCAAAGGCCTTTTATGCATCTATTGAGATAATCATGTGGTTTTTGTCTTTGGTTCTGTTTATATGCTGGGTTACGTTTATTGATTTGCGTATGTTGAACCAGCCTTGCATCCCAGGGATGAATCCAATTTGATCATGGTGGATAAGCTTTTTGATGTGCTGCTGGATATGGTTTGCCAGTGTTTTATTGAGGATTTTTGCATCGATGTTCATCAGGGTTATTGGTCTAAAATTCTCTTTTCTTGTTGTGTCTCTGCCAGGCTTTGGTATCAGGATGATGCTGGCCTCATAAAATGAGTTAGGGAGGATTCCCTCTTTTTCTATTGATTGGAATAGTTTCAGAAGGAATGGTACCAGCTCCTCCTTGTACCTCTGGTAGAATTCAGCTGTGAATCCATCTGGTCCTGGACTTTTTTTGGTTGGTAGGCTATTAATTATTGCCTCAATTTCGGAGCCTGCTATTGGTCTATTCAGGGATTCAACTTCTTCCTGGTTTAGTCTTGGGAGAGTGTAAGTGTCCAGGAAATTATCCATTTCTTCTAGATTTTCTATTTGATTTACGTAGAGGTGTTCATTGTATTCTCTGATGGTAGTTTGTATTTCTATGGAGTTCGTGGTGATATCCCCTTTATCATTTTTTATTGCGTCTATTTGATTCCTCTCTCTTTTCTTCTTTATTAGTCTTGCTAGCGGTCTGTCAATTTTGTTGATCTTTTCAAAAAACCAACTCCTGGATTCATTGATTTTTTTTGGAGGGTTTTTTTGTGTCTCTATCTCCTTCAGTTCTGCTCTGATCTTAGTTATTTCTTGCCTTCTGCTAGCTTTTGAATGTGTTTGCTCTTGCTTCTCTAGTTCTTTTAATAGTGATGTCAGAGTGTCAATTTTAGATCTTTCCAGCTTTCTCTTGTGGGCATTCAGTGCTAGAAATTTCCCTCTACACACTGCTTTAAATGTGTCCCAGAGATTGTGGTATGTTTTATCTTTGTTCTCATTGATTTCAAAGATCATTATTTCTGCTTTCATTTCGTTATGTACCCAGTAGTCATTCAGGAGCAGGTTATTCAGTTTCCATGTAGTTGAACGGTTTTGATTGAGTTTCTTAGTCCTGAGTTGTAGTTTGATTTCACTGTGGTCTGAGAGACAGTTTGTTATAATTTCTGTTCTTGTACATTTGCTGAGGAGTGCTTTACTTCCAATTATGTGGTCAATTTTGGAACAAGTGTGATGTGGTGCTGAGAAGAATGTATATTCTGTTGATTTGGGGTGGAGAGTTCTGTAGATGTCTATTAGGTCCGCTTGCTGCAGAGATGAGTTCAATTCCTGCATATCCTTGTTAGCTTTCTGTCTCGTTGTTCTGTCTAATGTTGACAGTGGAGTGTTGAAGTCTCCCATTTTTATTGTATGGGAGTCTAAGTCTCTTTGTAAGTCTCTAAGGACTTGCTTTATGAATCTGGGTGCTTCCTGTATTGGGTGCATATATATTTAGGATAGTTAGCTCTTCCTGTTGAATTGATCCCTTTACCATTATGTAATGGCCTTCTTTGTCTCTTTTGATCTTTGATGGTTTAAAGTCTGTTTTATCAGAGACTAGGATTGCAACCCCTGCTTTTTTTTGTTCTCCATTTTCTTGGTAGATCTTTTTCCATCCTTTTATTTTGAGCCTATGTATGTCTCTGCAAGTGAGATGGGTCTCCTGAATACAGCAACCTTATGGGTTCTGACTCTATCCAATTTGCCCGTCTGTGTCTTTTAATTGGAGCATTTAGTCCATTTACATTTAAGGTTAATATTGTTATGTGTGAACTTGATCCTGCCATTATGATATTAACTGGTTATTTTGCTCGTTAGTTGATGCAGTTTCTTCCTAGCCTCGATGGTCTTTACATTTTGGCATGTTTTTGCAATGGCTGATACTGGTTGTTCCTTTCCATGTTTAGGGCTTCCTTCAGAGTCTCTTGTAAGGCAGGCCTGGTGGTGACAAAATCTCTAAGCATTTGCTTATCTGTAAAGGATTTTATTTCTCCTTCACTTATGAAACTTAGTTTGGCTAGATATGAAATTCTGGGTTGAAAATTCTTTTCTTTAAGAATGTTGAATATTGGCCCCCACTCTCTTCTGGCTTGTAGAGTTTCTGCCTAGAGGTCTGCTGTTAGTCTGATGGGCTTCCCTTTGTGGGTAACCCGACCTTTCTCTCTGGCTGCCCTTAAGATTTTTTCCTTCATTTTAACTTTGGTAAATCTGGCAATTACGTGTTTTGGAGTTGCTCTTCTTGAGGAGTTTCTTTGTGGTGTTCTCTGTATTTCCTGAATTTGAATGTTGGCCTGCCCTACTAGGTTGGGGAAGTTCTCCTGGATGATATCCTGTAGAGTGTTTTCCAACTTGGTTCCATTTTCTCCCTCACTTTCAGGTACCCCAATCCGACATAGATTTGGTCTTTTTACATAATCCCATACTTCTTGCAGGCTTTGTTCATTTCTTTTTCTTGTTTTTTTCTTTAGATTTCTCTTCTCGCTTCATTTCATTCATTTGATCCTCAATCGCTGATACTCTTTCTTCCAGTTGATTGAGTCGGTTACTGAAGCTTGTGCATTTGTCACGTATTTCTCATGTCATGTTTTTCATCCCTGTCATTTCGTTTATGGCCTTCTCTGCATTAATTAGTGTAGCTGTCAATTCTTCCACTCTTTTTTCAAGATTTTTAGTTTCTTTGCACTGGGTACGTAATTCCTCCTTTAGCTATCAGAAGTTTGATGGACTGAAGCCTTCTTTTCTCATCTTGTCAAAGTCATTCTCCGTCCAGCTCTGATCCATTGGTGGTGATGAGCTGCGTTCCTTTGCATGGGGAGATGTGCTCTTATTTTTTGAATTTCCAGCTTTTCTGCCCTGCTTCTTCCCCATCTTCGTGGTTTTATCTGTCTCTGGTCTTTGATGATGGTGACATACTGATGGGGTTTTGGTATAGGTGTTCTTCCTGTTCTTCCTGTTTGCTAGTTTTCCTTCTAATAGTGAGGACCTTCAGCTGTAGGTCTGCTGGAGATTTCTTGAGGTCCACTCCAGACCCTGTTTGCCTGGGTATCAGCAGCAGAGGCTGCAGAAGATAGAATATTGCTGAACAGCGAGTGTACCTGTCTGATTCTTGCCTTGGAAGCTTCCTCTCAGTGGTTTACTCCACCGTGTGAGGTGTGGGGTGTTGGTCTGCCCCTAGTGGGGGATGTCTCTCAGTTAGGCTACTCAGGGGTCAGGGATCCACTTGACCAGCCAGTCTGTCCGTTCTCAGATCTCAACCTCCGTGTTGAGAGATCCACTGCAATCCCACCAACAGTGTAAAAGTGTTCCTATTTCTCCACATCCTCTCCAACACCTGTTGTTTCCTGATTTTTTAATGATTGCCAATCTAACTGGTATGAGATGGTATCTCATTGTGGTTTTGATTTGCATTTCTCTGATGGCGAGTGATGATGAGCATTTTTTCATGTGTCTGTTGTCTGTATGAATGTCTTCTTTTGAGAAATGTCTGTTCATATCCTTTCCCCACTTCTTGATGGGGTTGTTTGTTTTTTTCTTGTATATTTGTTTGAGTTCTTTGTAGATTCTGGATATTAGCCCTTTGTCAGATGAGTAGATTGCAAAAATTTTCTCCCATTCTGTAGGTTGCCTGTTCACTCTGATGGTAGTTTCTTTTGCTTGTGCAGAAGCCATAGGCATGGGCAAGGACTTCATGTCTAAAACACCAAAAGCAACGGCAGCAAAAGCCAAAATTGACAAATGGGATCTAATATGTGGAATCTTAAAAATAAAAAGACACAAACAGAGACAGAGGATAAAGCAATAGTTACGGTGTATGGGGTGATGTAGGTAAAATGATACAAAGTAGCAAATATGTGGGATGAACAAATCAAGAGAGCAACGTGCAACATGAGGATTATGCTAAATAATATTATATTGTACTTGATATTTTTGCTAAAAGGGTATATTGTAGGTGCTCTTGCCGCACATATAAAGTGGGTGATTATATAAGATGAGGGACATGTTAATTTTTTGACTCTAGTAACCATTTTTACTATCTCCATGTATATCAAAACATCATATTGTATGTCTTACATATATACAGTAAGAATGTTTAAAAATAAAAGTAGAATGTAAACCGTGAGATTTTATAAAGCCTGATGTAATTAATTATGAAAAGATACTTAACTAGCTTCAACTTTTCTAGGTATTTATTAAATGATAGCCACAGTTGTGGAATTGCCTTCAAATGAAAGTACCTTGAATGCTCTTTTTAAAAAAAAAATTCTTAACTATTTTTGAGTTTACACTATATGAAATGAATACATCTCATTACATATTTTTAAATAAAGTAGAGTACTATTTTTAGAACAGTAATTAAATGAAAAATAAACCTGGGGCAAAGATAAGCGTTCTCAAAACTGAACAGTGATGTGAATAATGTCTCACAATTATATATTTTTGATTAAGTGTAGCTACTGTCCTAAAATTTGTGTTTCTTTTATTACCACAATTTAAAAGTAAATTGTCAACATCTGATGCTACATGTCTAACTTATAGTCTTATGATCTGAACTTGTTCTGCATTTACCCATTGAGATGCTATTCTAGCATATCCTTAATAAATTATTTTAACTACAAAAAAATTAAGAAATAAAGTATATTTATTTTCTTAATATCATTATGGAGATTATCAGTTGGGGATAATTTAGAACAAGAAAGAGTGGACTAATTATAGAAACTTACACCCCTGAACTTAAAATAAAAGTTAGAAATAAAAATAAAAAAATTAGAATGCAACAAAAAAGGACAAGAAAGAAACTTACATTAGTTTCTTTCTTACATTATGTGAGATTAATTTCAATCTCACATAAATTAATATGAAATGCAACTTGTGTTTATTATAATTTCTTATAATATATCACTGGCAAAGTGCGTGATAATTATTCCATTAAGAAAAAATAGACGTTTAAAAAATTCAAATATACATATTTAATATTCAAAGTTAATATTAACTCCAGGCTCTTCTTTGAGGCTATATAAAAATGACAAAATGCCACAGTAAAAATTTAGAGAACTAAATCAGAGTATATAAAGGGCAAGTGAGCTGTTATTAAAAGAATCTAATAAAATCTCCTAGTAGCATGAAACATTTCTTCTTTCTCATTGATGTCAATTGTCAGATTAGTTCTAGATTTTAAACCCAAATTTGTTCTTGCGGGGTTTGAAATTTTGTTTAAAGTTGTGAGTCTTTATTTTTTCTTGACCTATGCTGTCATGGATGTGATGCTTTTGATTTCTCTTCCAGCTTATATAACAGAACATTTCTTTCTGGAATCTGGTAATTTTAAGATTAGAATTCTTTGTCTGAAAGGAACAAACCATTGGCTGACCTCAACCCTTTTCATTTTCTATCTCAGTTTTATCTAAACCCCATGATAGCACCAAGGTTCAAAGTCTTTAAAGATACAGATTTTTCCCCTATTTCTTCTTAGAAAAAAAATATCAACTAGAAACTCCTTCTGCCTGAAATACTTTATCTTTGTGTTGGAGGAAAGTTAAAATGGCTCTTGAATCTCCTTATGCAAAGATGTTATTTCAATGTATTGACCCCTTAGTCTTCAGCTTTACTTACATCTAAGGCATTATTGTTAAAAGATGACTCATTCTTTAATATTAATTAATGTGGGAGTTTGGGTTAAGCAAATATTGATACATATTTTTATGTGGAATATTTTGTAATCAGAGGTAGAACTTCTAAAACAACATTTCTTTGATGGTCTGTAATTTTTGAAATAGGATAAGAACAAATAACCTTATGAATTCAAGGTTTAAGCTCTTAAAAAATATAATTCTCATTTTTTAAAATAATCAGCGAATTTGCTCAATAGGAGAGCAAGAGTAAATCAGTGCATTGGTAAACTAGAACCTTAAAGCAGGAAATTATCTGGGAATGCATTCTATTGAAAGAAAATAAAATACATAGGTTAACAGATAAAGAACACAGACCTACATGTTCTAAGATCAGTATAAAGGTCATTCTATGAAAATAAACAAAAAGAATGGGGAAAGGAAATAAAGAGTAATAAATAATACCTACATTAATTTTTTTTATTCAATAAATGAGAACCTATTATTTCCCCAACGCCGTTCCAGGCTCAGAGGAACAACAGTAATATATATATATATATATATATGTGTGTGTGTGTGTGTGTGTGTGTGTGTGTGTGTAGCACTTATATTCTGCTTGAAAAGACACTAAGCAGTATAAATAAACAAAACAATGTGTTAAAGAATGATAAAAGATAAGGAAAAAAATAAAGCTGGGAACAATAATTTGAAATAGTGTAGTAGATTGTACGTTTTAGATGCAGTTGCTAAGGAAAGCCTTAATGATTCAGAGATATATGTGCATAGAGGTAAAGTAAGGGAGTAAACCATGCTGCTCTCTGGAGGAAGAACATTCCAGATAGAATTAATTATATATGTGAATGAAAGCCCTTGAGCCAGGAGCATGCCAGATATGTTAAAATAAAAGTGAGGAGGTTTGCTTTGGAGAAAACTAAGGAAGAGTAGTAGGAGATAATGTCAGAGAGGAAAGGAAAGACAGTTGTGTAGTTTTCATTGCCATAGTAGGAACTTTTACCTACTATGGAAAGCTATGGGAGGATTTTGAGAAGAGGAGCAACATTATCTGACCAGTTTTCACAGGATCAATCTGTGCTGTGTGGAGAAAAAAAAACTATAAAAGAGCAAGAATGGAAGCAGAGTGGTCAGTTTTATTCATTCAGGAAAGACATGATGATGATTTAGACCAAGGTGGTGGCAGTGAAGTATTAGAAATGTCAAATTTGGATATATTTTGATATTAGTGCCCACAGAATATCCTGATGGTAAAGCAGTGAATTGTGAGAGAATGCGAAAAATCATAAACAAAACCAACATCTTTGACAAAAATAACCGAAATTAACTCAGATGGGGAAAGACTACAGGAAGAAAAAGCTTTGGGGGAAGAATATTGTGAACACAGATCAGTTGTGTTCTAATGGTCACAGTGACCATTAGACATCCAAGTGAAGATATCCAATTTACATTTAGATGTACAAGTCTGGAGTTCAGGTAAGAGTCTGACTTGGGCATAAGGATTTTGGAGTTATTGCTTGTAGATAATAATTTAACACATGTTTTTAGGCTGAAGATAGGAGAAACTAACAAAAGATATTAAGAAGGAACAGTCAGAAAGATAGGAGGAAAACCAAGTGATTGTACTAACCTGAAAGTGAAGTGACAAAATATTTTAAGGTGGAGAGAAAGAAAAATTCTGACAAATGATGCTGAGAGACCAAATGAGAAGACAGATAAATTCCGCATGAGATAATTAGCAACTATGACGGGATCAGTTTCTGTGGACAGCTGTGTGAAAATCCAGTGAGTTCAAGAGGGAATGGGAGAAGATAAATCAAGAGAAGTACAGATAATTCTTTAGGTTTTTGTATTTCTCCTGTAAAGTAAAAGAGAGATGCAACATGGTAGCTCAAAGGGAAATAGGCTTGAGATATTTTTGTGTGTCATGGGAGAAGTAATGACTTGTTTCCTGCTGGGAATTATTCAGCAAAGAAGGAAAATTTAATGGTGAAAATAGGGAGGGTATCTGGAAAAATGCCTTTGAATTGTGGAACACTGATAGGATTTTATTCACAGGGAGAGAGGCATAGGCCTTGGCTAGGAGCATGGGAAGCCATTCATAGAAGTGGAAGGGAAATAGAATATAAAGGTACCCGTACAGGCAGGTAGGTAAATGTGGTGATGAGAAAGTATGAGAGTTCTCATTTGGTAATTCAGTTTTCTCAATGGAATAGAAAACAGGAAACACAATTATTGTCTGACAGCAAGGATGAAAAAAGTGGTGCTAGAGGTTTAAAGAAATAGGAGCAAGGATGTAATAGTCAGCTAGAAGTGGGGGAGAGTGGGTGAGCTAGGGAAATACAGCATGAAAGCTAGTCAGGATTAAGGTTCTGTTTAAAGTTAATGGTCATGAATTAAACATGAAGATTCAGTGTGGTTTTGTGTTTTCTACAGAAATGTTCAGATGCAGGAGTGCAAAGATAAGCAACTGGAGAATTTTATTTAACTAAGGTTCTAGTCTCACTAGGTGGGTAAAATGAAATGAGAGAAGCATTGGGGGCTAGAGGAGATAGAGTAATATATGTGCACAAAATTCATTATATTAATTGACTTTTGAATTTAAGCTGCATTAAGATGGAAAGGAGGATATCAAAGGAGTAAGAACAAGTGAAAAACTTTAGGATCAATGATTATAGGTCTTAGTTTAGTGGAAAAATTATCGATGTGAAGGTAGCAAAAGAGGTTGGCTGGAAACATAAGAGTGGTAGTTTAGCAGTTGAATATTTACAATTGAAATTAAGGAGTGATTGCAGATATTGTAACACTAAGGTCAACTGTATGACCATGTGTGACAGTTAATACTGAGTGTCAACTCGATTGGATTGAAGGATGTAAAATATTGATCTTGGGCGTGTCTGTGAGGGTGTTGCCAAAGGAGGTTAATATTTGAGTCCATGGGCTAAAAAGGCAGACCTACCCTTAATCTGGCTGGGCACAATCTAATTAGCTACCAGTGAGACAAGAATATAAGCAGAAAGAAAAATGTGAAAAGAGAGACTGGCCTAGCCTCCCACCCTACATCTTTTTCCCATGCTGGATGCTTCCTGCCCTCGAATATCAGACTCCAAGTTCTTCAGTTTTGGAATTCAGACTGACTCTCCTTGCTCCTCAGCCTGCAGACAGCCTATTGTGGGTCCTTGTGATCATGTGAGTTAATACTCAATAAACTCACATATATATCATATATATGATATATATTCCATTATACAAATAAATATATATGTATTCCATTATACAGTTCTGTTCCTCTAGTGAACCCTGACTAATACAGGTTTTGGTACCAGAAGTGAGGTGATTCTAGAAGAGCAGAATATTAAGTATGGGGTTCTTTCATTAGCTTTGGGGTTTCTGGAGTTGGCTGCTTAATAATATGAATAGATCCAGAAATGCTAAGGACTCTACTTCTCATAGTATGGAGAACACTGATAGTCTTCGGCATGAACTGTTTAAAGAAATCCTAAGGACACTATTTCTAATAATATGGAGAGCACTGATAGTCTTTGGCATGAACTGTTTAGAGAGTTATGCAGAATAAGTGCATTTGATAGTCCTGATTCATCACTTGTGAGAGGCAAGGAGTTTAGTGACCCTATACATAATACTTTTGACCATATGTGGAGAACCAAGGAACATATAGAAGCCAGTTGGTTACTCCTCAGTGTACAAAGGGATGAACGAAAATGATGAACTCAGGGATTCTATCTCCCAGCTTCAGAAGCAGATACTAAGCCTCAATCTGCTAAGATTGCCCTGAGTGAGAGTCTTATGTCCCATAGAGAAAGAGCTAAAATTGTGTAAAAACAGTCACAAGCTCTTATCATGCAAGTGGTTGACCCGCAATGAAAGGTGCATGCACAGCCTTGCCAGGTGTCTACTGTTAAAGTGAGGGCATTGATTGGAAAAGAATGAGACCCTGCAACTTGGAATGGGGACATGTGGGAGGACCCTGATGAAGCTTGGAACACTGAGCATGTAAACTCTCGTTAACCTTTCTTTGTCAGAAGAAACAGCTTTCCCACCTATGGTAGTGGCAACATTCCCTCCCATACTCATGCTACCATCAGCCTTTCCACCTTTGTCTGAGGACATAAACCCTGTGCTCCCTAAGGCAACAGTGATGGCCTCCCCTGAGGCAGTTGCCAGTCAAGATAATGTTGATTCTCCTCAGGAGCCACCCCAAAACCCCTGTTTGCTTCTAGACCTATAACTAGAGTAAAATCACAGCAGGCCTCTAGAGGTGAGGTTGAGAGTATGACCGACCCATGAGGAGGTGCATTACACTTGAAAAGAACTGCTTGAGTTTTCTAATTTATATAAACAGAAATCTGGAGAACAGGCATGGAAATGGATACTAAGGGTGTGGGATAATGGTGGAAGGAAAATAGAGTTGGATCTGGCTGAATTTATTGATTTGTGCCCACTAAGTAGGAACTCTGTATTTAATGTTGCAGCTTAGGGAGCTTAAAAAAAAAAAAAAAAAAAAAAAAAAAAAAAAAAAAAAAAAAGGTTGTAATAGCTTATTTGCTTGGTTAGCTGAAATATGGATTAAAAGATAGCCCACTGTGAGCCAGCTGGAAATGCCTGATATCCCTTGGTTTCATATAGAGGAAGGGATCCAAAGGCTTAGGGAGATTGGGATGGTGGAGTGGATTAGTCACTTTGGACCTGCTCATCCCAGCTGGGAGGACCCAGAAAATATACCCATGACCAATGCCTTGTGAAATAGATTTGTGAGGGCAGCACCTGCATCTTTGAAGAGACTCGTAATTGCTATTCTCTGTATGCCAGATATAACAGTGGGAACTGCAGTCACTCAACTACTAAATTTAAATACCATGGGAATAATTGGATCCTGAGGTGGCTGGAGCCAAGTGGTGGCACTTAACCATCAAAGGCAAGGTGGGCATAGCTACCATAATGGGCAACAGAGGCAAAGCAGCAATCAAAATAGTTTGATTTGTGTAGAGCTCTGACGTTGTCTAATTAATCACGGTGTTCCTAGAAGTGAAACTGATAGGAAGCCTACTGCATTTCTACTTAATACATACAAGCAGACAACTTCTAGGTCAAATGAACAAAAGACTAATTTGAATTATAAAAACAGAGAATCATGGCCCCTCAATCAATTTCCAGACTTGAGCCAGTTTACAGTCCAGAACCTCTTGAGTGAAGGAGAGACTGGGTCCCCTTGAGGAAGGACCTCACTACATTACTGCCAATTTATGCAGTGAATCTTTCTCCCATCATTCCCCAAGGAGACCTTCAGCCTTTTACCAGAGTAACTGCATTGAAGAAAGGGAAATAATCAGATATTTCAGGGACTACTGGACACTGACACCGAGGTGATGTTGGTCCCAGGGGACTCAAAGCATCATTGTGGTCTTCCAGTTAAAGTAGGGGCTTATGGAGATCAGGTAACTAATAGAGTTTTAGCTTAAGTCTGACTTACAGTGGGTCCAGTGGGTCTCAGGACTCATCCTGTGGTCATTTATCCAGTGCCAGAATGCATAATTGGCTTAGACATTACTTAGCAGCTGGCAGAACCCCCACATTGGCTCCCTGACTGGTAAGGTGAGTGCTATTATGATGGGAAAGGCCAAATTGAAGCCATTAGAGCTGGCTCTACCTAGAAAAATAGTAAATAAAATACAATATTGCATCCCTGGAGGGATTACAGAGGTTAGTGCCACCATCAACAACTTGAAAAATGCAGGGTTGGTAATTCCCACCACATCCATTTGACCTGTGAAGAAGACAGATCTTGGAGAACTGGCCTGTGAAGAAGACAGATCTTGGAGAATGACAGTGGATTATTATAAGCTTAACCAAGTGATGACTCCAATTGCAGCTGCTGTACCAGAAGTGGTTTCATTGTTTGAGCAAATTAACACATCTCCAGGTACCTGGTATACAGCCATTGACTTGGGAAATGCCTTTTTCTCCATTCCTGTCCATAAGGCCCACCAGAAGTAATTCATCTTCAGCTGGCAAGGCCAGCAGTATACTTTTACTGTCCTACCTCAGGGGTATATCAACTCTCCGGCTTTGTGCCATAATGTTATTCAAAGAGATCTTGATCGCTTTTCACTTCTGCAAGATGCCACACCGATCCATTACATTGATGACATTATGCTGATTGGGTCCAGTGAGCAAGAAGTAGCAAACACACTGGACTTTTTGGTGAGACATTTGTGTGTCAGAGTATGGGAAATAAATCTGACTAAAATTCAGGGACCTTATATCTCAGTAAAATTTCTAGGGGTCTAGTGGTGTGGAGCCTGTTGAGATATTCCTTCTAAGGTGAAGGATAAGTTGCTGCATTTGGCCCCTCCTACAACCAAGAAAGAGACACAATGCCTAGTGGGCCTGTTTGGATTTTGGAGGCAACACATTCCTCATTTTGGTGTTTTACTCTGGCCCATTTATCGAGTGACCCAAAAGGCTTCCAGTTTTGAGTGGGGTCCAGAACAGGAGAAGGCTCTGCAACAGGTTCAGGCTGCTGTGCAAGCTGCTCTGCCACTTGGGACACATGACCCAGCAGATCCAATGGTGCTTTAAGTGTCAGCAGCAGATAGGGATACTGTCTGGAGCCTTTGTCAGGCCCCCATTGGTGAATCACAGTGGAGGCCTCTAGGATTTTGGAGCAAGACCCTGCCATCATCTGATAACTACTATTGTAGATAACTACTTTTCTTTTGAGAGACAACTTTTGGCCTGTTACTGGGCTTTGGTGGAAACTGAATGTTTGACTTTGGGTCATCAAGTCACCATGTAACTTGAACTGCTTATCATGAACTGTGTGCTTTCTGACCCATCTAGCCATATAGTAGGTTATGCAAAGCAGCATTCCATCATCAAATGGAAGTGGCATATATGTGATAGGGCTCAAGCAGGTCCTGAAGGCACAAGTAAGTTACATGAGGAAGTGGCTCAAATGCCCACTGTCTCCACTCCTGGTACCCTGCCTTTTCTCCCACAGTCTACAACAATGGCCTTGTGGGGAGTTCCCTAGGATTAGTTCTTAGAGGAAGAGAATACTAGGGCCTGGTTCACATATGGTTCTGCATGATATGCAGGCACCACCCAAAAGTGGACAGCTGCAGCACTACCATCTCTTTCTAGGACATCCCTGAAGAACAGTGGTTAAGGGAAATCTTCCCAGTGGGCATAACTTCGAGCAGTTTACCTGGTTGTGCACTTTACATGGCAGGAGAAATGGCCAGATCTGCAAATATATGCTGATTCATGGACTGTAGCCAGTGGTTTGGCTGGATAGCCAGGGACTTTGAAGAAGCATGATTGAAAAATTGTTGACAAAGAAATTTTGGGAAGAGATATATGGATGAACCTCTCTCAGTTGTCAAAAACTGTGAAGATGTTTGTATCCCATGTGAGTGCTCACCAAAGGGTGACCTCAGCAGAGGAGGATTTTAATAATCAAGTGGATAGGATGACCCATTCTGTGGACACCACTCAGCCTCTTTCCCCAGCCACCCCTGTCATGGCCCAGTGCGCTCATCACCAAAGTGGCCATGGTGGCAGGGATGGAGATTGTGAATGAGCTCAGAAAAATGGACGTCCACTTTTCCAGGCTGACCTGGCTACAGCCACTGCTGAGTGCTCAATTTGCAGCAGCAGAGACCAACACTGAGTCCTCAATATGGCAACATTCCTCGGGGTGATCAGTCAGCTACCTGGTGGCAGATTGATTATATTGGACCTCTTTCATCATGAAAAAGGCAAAGGTTTGTCTTCACTGGAATAGACACTTACTCCGGATATGGGTTTCCCTATCCTGCACGCAGTGCTTCTGCCAAGACTACCATCCATGGACTCATGGAATGCCTTCTCCATGGTCATGGTATTCCACACACCGTTGCCTCTGACAATTCACTTTACGGCTAAAGCAATGCAGCGATGGGCTCATGGAATTCACTGGTGTCACCATGTTCCCCATCATCCTGAAGCAGCAGGATTGATAGAACAGTGGAATGGCCTTTTGAAGTCACAATTACAGCACCAACTAGGTCACAACACTTTGCAGGGCTGGGGCAAAGTTCTCCAGAAGGCTGTGTATGCTCTGAATAAGTGTCCAAATATATGGTACTGTTTTTCCCATAGCCAGATTCATAGGTCCAGGAATCAAAGGGTGAAAGTGGAAGTGACACCACTCACCATCACCCCTACTGATCCACTAGCAAAAGTTTTGCTTTCTGTTCCTGTGACATTACATTCTTCTAGCCTAGAGGTCTTAGTTCCCGAGGGAGGAATGCTGCCACCAGGAGACACAACAACAATTCCATTAAACTGGAAGTTAAAATTGTCACCTGGAAACTTTGGGCTCCTCCTATCATTAAGACAACAGGCTAAGATGGGAGCTACAGTGTTGTCTGGGGTCATTGATCCGGGCTATCAAGATGAAATCAGTCTGCTACTCCATAAGGGAGGTAAGGAAGAGTATGCATGGAATATAGGAAATCCATCAGGGCATCTCTTAGTATTACCATGCCCTGTGATTAAGGTCAATGGGAAACTACAACAACCCAATTCAGACAGGACTACAAATGGCTGGACCCATCACAAATGAAAGTTTGGCTTACTCCCCCAGAAAAAAAGAAACAAAACAAAACAACAGCAACAGCAACAACAACAAAACACCCACAACCTGCTGAGGTGTTTGCTGAAGGAAAAGGGAATACAGAATGGGTAGTAGAAGAAGGTGGTCATCAGTACCACCTACAACCATGTGACCAGCTATAGAAACGAGGACTGTAACTGTCATGAATATTCCCCCTTTCTTTTGTTAAAGACATGTTTGTGTGTGTATACACTTGCACCAATAAAATATCTTCATTGTATTTCCTTTCTTCTTTTGCATGTGACTTGAGATTTATTGACTTTACATTAGCATTTAAGCATTGTTAACTTTATATAATATTATTTGGGTTGGGAATTGGTGCATTTCTGATTGTATGCAGGATAGTTGTATTATGTTAGATGTAATCCTGACATTATTTTCTTTATTTGAAAATTATGTATGATCTCAGGAGATGTGTATGGGTTCAAGTAGATAAGGGGTGGATTTGTGATGGTTAATACTGAGTGTCAACTTGATTGGATTGAAGGATGCAAAGTATTTATCCTGGGTGTGTCTGTGAGGGTGTTGCCAAAGGAGGTTAACATTTGAGTCAGTTGGCTGGAAAAGGCAGACCCATCCTTAATCTACCTGGGCACAATCTAATCAGCTTCCAGCATGATTAGAATATAACCAGGTAGCAAAATGTGAAAGGAGAGACTGGCCTAGCCTCTGAGCCTGCATCTTTCTCCTATGCTGGATGCTTCCTGCCCTTGAACATCAGATTCCAATTTCTTCAATTTTGTATCTCAGACTGGCTCTCCTTGCTCCTCAGTCTGCAGACAGCCTATTGTGGGACGTTGTGGTCATGTGAGTTAATACTTAATAAACTATCTATCTATCTATCTATCTATCTATCTATCTATCTATCTATCTATCATCTATCTATCTTCCATTAGTTTTGTTCGTCTAGAGAACCCTGACTAATACACCATGGGATTAAGTGACTGAGCTAAAATGGAAGATCAGATAAGAGGAGAGGAGCTCCAGAACTATGAGGCTAGTTTATTGATCTTCTAGGTGGATACTGAAATCTCCACAAATTATGACAGTCAGTGTTTGAGAAAATGGCATTGATACAGGAGCTAAAGAAATGAGAGGGAGTGGATTCTGGGTGTTTTTTGGAGAGAGAGTGAGTGTGATCTCAGAGTCTAGAAATGGTGATGAAGAAGAAAGTGCAGCTGCCCCAAATTCAAGACCCACGAAATGAATAGTATGGGAGCCAAACCGCCATCTACATACTTGTACTAGTCCCTTCTCACACTACTATAAAGAACTACCTGAGACTGGGTAATTTATGAAGAAAAACATTTGAATCAACCCACAGTTCTTCAGGCTGTACTGGATGCATGGCTGTGAGCCCTCAGGAAACGTATAATCATGGTGAAAGGCAAAGAAGAAGCAAACACATCTTACTGTGGTGGGGCAGGAAAGAGAGAGAGTGAAGGGGAAAGTATCACACACTTTTAAACCATCAGATCTCATGAGAATTCCCTCACCATTATGAGAACAGCAAGGGGGAAATCTGCCCCCATGATCTGATCACCTCCCACCAGGTCCCTTCTCCAACATTGGGAATTACAATTCAACATGAGATTTGGGTGGGGACACAGAGCCAAACTGATATGGTTAGGTTTTGTGTCCCCACCCAAATCTCCTCTTGAATTGTAATCCCCAGGTGTTCAAGGAGAGATGTGGTGAGGTGATTGGATCATGGGAGTGGTTTCTGCCATGCTTTTCTCATGATAGTGAGTGAGTTCTCACGAGATCTGATGGTTTTATAAGGGGTTTTTACCCCTTTGCTTCCTACACACATGCATCTCTCTCACCTGCTGCCGTGTGAGATATGCCTCTTCCCTTTCCACCATGATTGTAAGTTTCCTGAGGCCTCCTAAGCCAGATGAAACTGTGAGTCAATTAAACCTCTTTTCTTTATAAATTACTCAGTTTCAGACAGTTCTTTATAGCAGTATGATAACAGACTAATACACAAACCATATATTTTGTTCCCTGGCCCTTCCCAAATCTCATGTCCTTCTCACATTTCAAAACACAATCATGCCTTCCTAACAGCCCCCAAAAGTGTTAATTCATTCCAGCATTAACTCAAAAGTAAAAGTCCAAAGTTTCATCTGAGACAAGTCTTGTCCCTTCTGCTTATGAGCCTGTAAAATCAAAACCAAGTTAGTTGGCATTGGATAAATGCTCCCATTCCAAACGGGAGAAATTGGCCAAAAAAGGTGGTCACAGGCCCCAAGCAAGTACAAAACCCAGCAGGGCAGTCATTAAATCTTAAAGCTCTGAAATATTCTCTTTTGACTCCGTGTATCACATCCAGGCAACACTGAGGCAAGGGGTGGGCTCCCAAGGATCCACCTTTTTGGCTGTATAGGCTACAGCACATGCATCTACTTGCATGGGCTGTCATTGAGTGTCTGTGGCTTTTCCAAGTGCACAGTGCAAGCTGTCAGTGGATCTGCTATTCTAAGGTCTGGAGGATGGTGATGGTGGCTGTGTTCCCACGGCTCCACTAGGTAGTCCCCCAGTGGGGACTCTGTGTGGAAGTTCCAACCCCAGATTTCCCTTCCCCAATGCCCTAGTAGAGGTTCTCCATGAGGGCTCATCCCCTGCAGCAGACTTCTGCCTGGACATCCAGACATTTCCATACATCCTCTGAAATCAAGGTGAAGGCTCCCAAACCTCAATTCTTGACTTCCATGCACCCACAAGCCTAACACCACGTGGAAGGCACCAAGGCTTGGGGCTTGCACCTGCTGAAGCAATGGCCCAAGGTATACCCTGGACCCTGTTAGCCACAGCTAGAGCTATGGCTGGGATGCAGGGTGCCATTTCCCAAGTCTGCACAGAGCAGTGGGGCCCTTGTCCTGGCTCACAATGCCATTTTTCCCTCCTAGGCTTCCAGGCCCATGATGGGAGGGGCTGCCACAAAGGTCTCTGAAATGCTTTGGAAGTGTTTTTGCATTCCTTTGGCTATTAACATTTGACTCCTCTTTACATATTCAAATTTCTGCAGCCAACTTGAGTTCCTCCCCAGAAAACAGGTTTTTCTGTTCTACCACATGCTCGGGCTGCAAATTTTTCAAGCTTTTATGCTCTGCTTTCCTTTTACATATAAGTTCCAGTTTCAGATCATTTCTGTTAATGAAGAAGACCATAGGCTTTTAGAAGCAGCCAGGCCACATCTAGACTGCTTTGCTGTTTAGAAATTTCTTCCACCAGATACTCTAAATCATCTCTCTCAAATTCATAGGTCCACAGATCCCTAGAGCAGGGGCACAATGACACCAGTCTCTTTGCTAAAACATAGCAAGAGTAACCTTTACTCCACTTCCCAATAAGTTCTTAAACTCCATCTGGGACCACCTCAGCCTGGATTTCACTGTCGACATCACTATCAGCATTTTCCAGGTCCTTCCTTCCTCCAACTTTGGAAATTACAATTCAACATGAGATTTGGGTAGGGACACAGAGCCAAAGCATATCAATACTCCGTGTTTTTTTTTTTTTTTTTAATCTCAAAACATTTATTTTTAACTGACTTGCTGAAATAGGGCATTTTTAACTTGCAGGCAAAATACACTAAAAATACTCAGATTACAAATTGACAATATCTCCAGAAATTTGACATGATGTTTGCCTCATATAAAGCAGATTTATATATGTAGAATTATGTCTGATTTATTGGGAAGCTTTTAGGGTTATTGATGAGGCAACTAAATGCCTGTAGGGAAAAGAGAAGGCTCTGCTTTTTTTAAACTACAGCTACTTCTAACAATTTGATTAGTTAGTTTTGTCCTCCTGTGACAAGGATCTTCTGAGGTTATGAGCAAAAGAAGTTGCTGTCTTATAAATGAATTCAGCAGTATCCACTTTACTAGGAAATTTAACTTCCAAGGTATCTTACCTGAAATCCTTTCTTAAGAAGCAATTCTTATGTAAATTTCAGACTGGCCACTCAAACCTCAGTCTTGCCTTACTGCTGAAGCTCTACTGTGCCTAGATTTTTAAAACACTGTTCCATTATTTATACATAGGGTTTTCTTTTTTTTTTTTTTTTTTTTCTTTTTTGCCCTTTGTGGTAGCTCTCTATGGTTGCGGAAATTTTGTTGCTATTATTAGTCTTAAAATGTTTTCTGTCTTCATTCACTGACTACTATTTTATTTTAATTTATTTTCCCCTTACTCTTTATGTAGAAAATGTGGTGCAGAGCATAAAATAAAGACAATTCATGGTACAATTAGCGGAAACCTTGTGCCATTTTTTTCCCTCTTGCTATTTCTTCAAAGATCCTCCCTGAATCTCCTTAGAGGCTTCCCTAAGTGAAGCCCTTCTCTGTAAAATTTACTTGGGTGCTTAGAAATTGCCTTATTTCAGTGAGTGAGGAGAATTAAAGGCCATAATTGTTGAAACAACTAGTTCTCTTTTTCAAGAGATACTTGGAGCTTGTGTGAAAAAATAAAAGAACTAAAAAACATCGTGTTCGATATACACATCTAGCTGATTCAAGGTGTTTTTCTAACCAGCCCACAATACAGATGGAGAAAGAAGTTAACAGCCAAAATTTATCCTAGAAGAATCTTCTAATGATAGCATGACAGGTTTTTTTCACAAGTGAAGAGGCATGTAGTTTTAAAACATCCTTTTAGACAAAACAATAGGAGATAAAATTCCATGCCTATAACTAAGTTTTTAAACTTTCTTTTGTCTTGGACTGTCTTAAGGTTTCACTGGCCTGAAAAATGAATTTGAAAGAATTCTACTTTTGTGCAGAACTTTTCAACTCTTTTACGTAATCATCCCGAATAAGAAGAACCTTAGTATGGCTGGGATGATCTTCAGTGGATATTTTTAGGAGAATGGTGGTTGTTTCTCATGTCTCTCTGCCTTGTGATATCTTTCTACAATTAAAACCCGAATTGAATCCTAAACTGCAAATTTTGGGACCCATTTATTCCCTGTACGAAGATTGATACCGCTGAAACTCTAAACATGAGACCCTTTTGCTGGGAAGATGGCTCACCTGAAGGCCATGCTTCTGGAGAGACTCATCTAAAGTGAAGAGGGTAAATTTACGGAATCCTGTCTATATGAAATGGTAACGAGTGAATAAAGTAGGGTTGCCAGGTAAAATGAAGACACATAGTTATATTTGAATTCCAGATAAAATGAGTAAAGTTATATTTGAATTTCAGATAAAATGAGTAACATTTTTGTATAAGTATGGCCTATGAAATATTTAGGGCATACTTATACTAAAAATGAACACTTGTTTTTAAGAAATTAAAATTTAACTGGACATTTGTATTTTGTTTGCTAAATTTGGCAGTCCCACTAATAAGGCAGTCACAGTTAGAGCTTCTGATTTTAGAGTACCATTTAGTTGTGTTTTTCTTGAGCCATTTAGAAAAGTAGCCTAGATACAGTACATAATGTTTGGATAGTGGCATCCATGCTGTCTCTTGAAGTAAGGAAGTAATTTTGTTTGAGGAAGAAGGCAATACATTTAACAATATCCTAAACTTTTCTGTCATTCAGAGTTATTTGAAATTTTGCTACACAGTTTCTGAAGTTGATTTCTTGAGTATTAAGGCACATACAAAGTAGAACTCATTGCACCTGAACTTTTAGAGTAAAATTCACTGATGGAACTAAACTATTGGAAAAAGAAATAACCATTTATGGGGCATTTTTTTTCACTCCATGATTACACACTGTAGTAGAGAAACTTATAACACTGATTTAGATAAGTTGAGTCCTGCTTCTAGCTCTGTTACTTTTCAGGCAATTGCCCAAGGAGAAGTTAACAATCTTCTCTGAACTTCACTTTCTTTACATCTACAATAGGGTAATTATTCTTGTTCAGTCTACTTCACATAACTGTTAATAAATCTGAATGAAATAATAAATAAACAAGGTTCTGTAAGTTATAAAGCACTATTCAATATGTAAATAGTTATGTTCATTTTTTTACCACAAGAGCATTAAATAATAAATGATTATGACGTTGAAAATACTAATAATGATTAAATTGCTTGCCTTTCAGAGAAACTTGGCTGTTTTCTGATTGTTTTTGGCAGCAAGAAGATATTTTGTTGTTCTGTGATTTACTACTCTGGTGTTTTGTTCCTATGAAAGCAATTAAACTTGACTCATTCCAAAATGACTAAAGGAAACAGAAAGTTAAACTGTATATCCTGAGAGATTATGTGAGATCATGTGAATGTGGATTTTATGATCACATATGACATATATGTACTCATGGAAGTGTGCTAAACACAGTCACATGGTATAATCTGATGGTATACCAAGTCTTGAAAATAATGTTGAAGCTATTTTATTCAGTGACTGCCAGAAGTTTCATTAAAATGTAATCAACCAAAATTTATGAGAAAGAAAGTTCTCAAGTTTATTTAATGGTTACGAAAGCTGATCCCTTATCATAATTAAACCTTCTCACAATTAAACATGAAAGAATTTTAATAATACCAAAAGTTTCAGTTCTCGGAGTTGAAAATTTGTATCTCCCTTATTGAATATAGACAATATGTAGATAGGTACCAATAAAATCATCCTATGTCATGACATCTATTTCTGTGAGGTAAGACTGCTTACTGGAATATTGCCTTAAATATATATTGATATAAAGCAAACAAAGGTACTGGAAGCAAGCAGAGATGGTTTATGGTGCTGCATATTAAGAAAGAATTAGCCTATTTTTAACTAAACCATTTTTTATAAAGTCACTGAGTTTCTCTCTCTCTCTCACTTGCTAGCTCCTCCCTCTCCTTCTCTAATTAAAAAAAAATTGAAAGAGCGTATTTATTGCACATTAAAATGAAAACCCATGAGTCTTTTTCTTTTCACCATGATTAATTCTGCCTGCTTAGAGTGGCTTCTAGAAATATTTCTTATTGAACAGTCTTAGGATGTTTATTCAGTCTTTATGTCATGACATGACTTGTGGATTTGTATCAAAGAACTTCTGAAAACCAAGTTTGCTGTCAGAGAAAACCAAGCAAGAAGTAATTTTTAAATGGTGTCATTTAATCTTTATTCCATGTTTATTTCTCTATGAAAACATTGCTATGTCCCTTTTATGGCATCCTATTAAACTACAATCTGGATGGAAGGAGGGTGAAATTAAAAGTGGTCATTGCAGTAATGACCCATTTGTGAACTGTCTTCTTTTATTGAAGCATTTTTAGTTTTGATCATTTTGTTCCATTAAGCCTCAATTAAAAGTTAGATATTTTTCCCTATTGGATACAACTCTAAATTTCTCACATTTTAAGCTCTATTTTCAGAATAAATTCTTATGTTGCCAATGATAAGCCTCCAATTTAATACACTGTTGATTATCTGCAGATACTGATCTGAAATTGAGCAGTGTTGAGGTAGAAAAACTTTTTTCTTCAGTACCAATGACCACACCTGTTCCCTTTGTTTAGTTCAGAAAAACTGTTCTTATTTCATTTTTCTTTTTCCATTTAGTGTCAAAGGGGTCAAATGATGGTCTTCCCAGGAGTATTTGCCTTGCAAAGTTGGACACTGGGAGAAAAACTAGATATATACATACTCATATATAGAGAAACACACACACGTGTGTGTGTATCTATCTATTTATCTATATAATGCTCATAACATATTTGGATATTTGGTGAGGAAAAGCAAAACCTGAAAGACCAGGAGGGAGTGATAACCCTGACGCAACCCCCCAGTTTTTCATTCATATTCTGCCAAATCAGGACACTGGTTCCTTAAAAGCTCACTTCTCCTGCTGAGTCCTTCCTTAGCAGTAGACTGTAAGGTCCATGAAAGTCGAGGCCTTTTACCATATTGATCACCACTGAATTCTCATTGCCCATCACAGTATCACAGTGACTATAAAAATATTAATGATATTTGTTGAATTAATAACCAAATGAACTTTTAAAATTCACATATATTCTCAACAACCAGGAGGAGCTACTGACATTTTAGTGCACCAGTTTTCAGTCTACTCTCTATATGACTTTCCTCTTTCTTTCTCTCTCTTTAAACACACACACACACACACGCACATAAATTTTTCCATTGTTATTGGCATTTATTCCATGGTATCAGATTTTCTCCTTCAAATATTTTTAGATTTTTGTTTATAATTATAGATGCAAGTCATAGCATAAAAAGTGGAAAATATAGAAAAGTAAAATTTGTCCTTAATCACAATACTCAGAACTGTTTTAACATTGTAGTATATTAAAGACTTCTGTCTCTGTGTCTCTCTTCCTCTCTCTCTCTCTCCAATAAAAAATCTTGCATCATTCTGTGTATTGTTTTTATTTGTTCACTAAACAATATGGTGTATTTTAAGTTATTCTATTCTCTTTAAAATTGACTAGTGGCTGAAGGGTATGTCACATTATGATTGAATAATGTTTAAGCTAATATGCCAGATTTGGGTATTTATGTTGCTTACAATGTTTAACTCTCATAGAAAAGTCTTTCTTTAGAGCTTGTGGATAAATCCTTGACCTTATCACTGATTATTTATTTAGGATAGATTAACAATTTTGAAATTATTTACTATAGTTATAGACTTCCTTAAGGCTGTAAGCAAGTATATATGAGCCTCCTCTCAGCCTACCCCCACTAAAAGTGAATGCTTTGTTTAGAAATCTTGTGACTTTGACAGATAGAAATTTGTTGCATATATATTTCCCTTTATATGTTAATGTACAGAAATTTTTAAAGCTAGATGTTCAACCAATAGATCATTTATTTTATGGTTTCTCTTCTTGCTTTTATGTTTCAAAAATGTTCTATTCTGACATAAGTTAATATCAACATATATTTTCTTCTAACTAGCCTAGGGTTTCAGGATATATATTTAAGTTTTTTTCAAAATACAAAGAGCTATTTAAAATAT
This sequence comes from Piliocolobus tephrosceles, assembly GCF_002776525.5. Classification (NCBI taxonomy): domain Eukaryota; kingdom Metazoa; phylum Chordata; class Mammalia; order Primates; family Cercopithecidae; genus Piliocolobus; species Piliocolobus tephrosceles. The sequence continues at coordinate 57,936,925 of NC_045445.1, forward strand.
TAAAAAATTGAAGCTAGTTTCCTGTGACAAACTCAGAAAATGTGAAAGAGAAAGTAAAACTGAACTTCATTCTTACCATTGTGCTTGTTCAACAAATATTAAACATCTGTGTGGCAGACACCAGGTGCTGGAGCCACAGTGGTGAGCAGGTTCCTGCTCTTGCTAATACACAATCCAGCAGGAAAGCATAGGGGTAAATTAAGTGTTATAGGGTATGTCCATAGCAAGAACACATAACCTAGGTTTCCATAACAAAGTTATCATTAATTTGAGAAATGATGGATAAGAATTAGCAATGTGAAGATTAAGGGAAGACTGTTCCAAGGCAGAAACAATGATGCAAGCCAATGCCTGGGGAAAGGGAAAGCTTACAATTTTCAGGGAACTTAAAAAACACCAGGATGGCTAAAGTTTAATAGCTGAAGGTGAGGCCAATGAGTGAGAAGAATGAAAATATAGATAGGGCTTAGGTTAAGAAGATTCTTATAAGTCATACTGAACATGTTTGCCTTTACTTTGTCAGTTACTGAAATTATTATTAAATGTTCACATGCTTCCTTTGACATTTTTAACTGCACACACATTTAAATGGGATTATAGTATACATACAGTTTTATTATTTGTTTTGCTATTCATTCACTTATTCAAAATTACTTATTGAATATCTGCTGTATGCAAGGTATCATAGTTGGTGTTGGGGATATAGCAGTCAATAATACAGAAAAATGCCTACTTTCATGGATATTATATTCTATAGGGGTGGAGAGACAAAGGACAAGCAAATATATAACATGTAAGGTAGTGATACATATGAAAGAAGAAAAGTCAGGTAAGTGGTGAGAAATGATGGAAATTAATTCTGATTAGGGTGCTATTTTAATTTGGATTTTTTTTGAGCAGACCCTGAGATGAGGATTCTTGGACAAGTAATTTAAGACAGTGTCTTCAGGTGAAACCTGTAAGAGTGTGAGAAACAGGATAGGGCAGAGGGAGAAGCTAGGCAAAGATGTAGTTTTATCTGAAATCTAGCCTTAGCCTATTCCTAGGAAAAGCTCTTGAGTATGAATGCCATCATAGAGTTTTCCATCTCTCCCAAGGAACAAGATCAGCTGCTAGATTACCTGTTTTCCAATGATAGATCCATTCTGGCATGTTGCCTCCCTCGGGTACATTGCAATGTTGACATCTTTACTTCATTGAATGTGAGTCATCACTTTTACCGGGCTTCCAAGAGGTAAACGAGCCGTGCATCAGAACCACTAAGCAAGGCCTTTGTCATAGAAGTGTCACAATATTAATACACTTTCCTTTATCCACCTTTATTTTCTATCTCCTTTGATGCAACACCCTCAAGTTCTATTTCCAGGTATACTTTCCCAGTTTCTTACAGCATGCATTAGCCAGGTATTTCAGCTTCTGTGGTGTATAATCCGTCTACTCCCTTAGCAGACTTTTCACTGCCCCAGAAGGATCAGGCTGAGCTCTGAATCTAGTTATTGTTCTGGAGTCCAAGAGGGATGTAGGGGCAGATCCTGAGGAGGGACAACATTATCTTGTAAGACATATACCTCATTTGAGCATTGTGCAGTCTTCCATAAAAGGCCTTCTCTCTCCTAACACAAGGGAGAGTTGGAGATTTTTTTAAGCCTAGAGGGCTTAGGGGAATCTGAGGGCTCAAATATCTTGAGTGAATCTACCCAGATATTCTCATTCTAAGTTTCAGGGCTCTACTTCTTCTCTATCTGGGCTCTGACTTTGGCATAGGAAACTTGCCTAGGCTGAGAATTCAACTGCCTCTGATATTCAGTCTTTTATAGTCAAGTTCTGTGTCAGTTTGCACTCCAGCTATAGGAAATGAAGTCCTTTTAAAGATGCTTCTAAGGATGCCCTGTGACACTTATATATTGCTTTAAATTGATAATTAAGTGCTCTGAGCTTGTCATTTTCTTTTATTTTTTTTCAAAGCATCAGTGGTACTTAGCAACAGTCATCCAGAAAGCACAGTCCAGGTATTCGCTAAGATCCCTATATTTTGCAAACACCAGAGACATTACAAAAGCTAGTGCATCCCTATGTTTTAAGCACTGTCAATACTCCGCATAACACTACTAATGGGGAACTATTGGCCATTCAGACTTTGAGACTCTTTCCTAGAACCTCTCGTGATACCAACTAAATTACTTCTTATTTCGTGGAAGCAAGCCTGAGATAGCATTTTTGAAAATTTGATTTATTGAGGGCGTTACCTTCAGGTGAATCCTTTAATGCAGTGAGAAAATCAGGTTAGGGCAGAGGAATATATGAGCCAAAGATGTGGTTTCAACTGAAGTTTAGCCTGTTCCAAGTGGAAGGCTCTGGAACATGAATGACACCACAGAGTTACCCCACTTAAAGGCAAGGGTATGGCATTTTGTACTCCTGTATTAGTCAGTCATTTGTTGCAGGCAGGGGGAGGATGTAAACTGTCAGGCATTTCCAAGAGAGGTTACTCCTTGCTGTTGAGGCCAGCTCTCAGAAGGATGAAACTGTGAACTGTTAAAGATTCAATACTCACAACAGGTAGGAGAATAGTTGTGCCACCCAGGAAGGGAGATCTAAGCAGGGTACCAACAACTTCTACTTTATGGGATCAGGGGCAAGATTTGAGCAGAAATATGAAAGAACTGACCTGTGTTGCAGGAGTGCTATGAGTGAGGGGGAAAATAGTAGATTAAGTTAAGGAAGTAGTAGGGGCTAGACTTTGAGCCACCAATAAAGCCATGGAATGGATGTTGGGTTTTATTCTGTTTGAGATGGGAAGATATTGGAGAGTTCTAAGTAGAGAAGTGACATTATATGAGTTAACATTTTAAAAGGCTGAATCTGGCTGCTGTGCTGAGAATAGACTATAAGGTTGTAAGGGCAAAAACAGGCAGACAGGTTAGGAAGATTTCAAAATAATCCTGGCAACAGATATTTGTGGTTTGAATTAAAGTTGTAGTGGTAGGGATGATCAGTGGTTGGATTCTGGATGTATTTTGAAGGTAGTTCTAAAAGAATTTGTTGATGGATTTGATACATTGTGTGAGAGAGCCTGAATTTATGGAAGAATAGATGAGATAATTAAACTGGAAGTAACAGATTTTTATTTTGAGAGTGGAACTCAAAAATTTGGTTTTGGCTAAACAATATTGTGTCTATAGTTACTATTACTGTATTGTACATCTAAAAATGTATTCAGAGGGTAGATCTCATGTTAAGTGTTCTTACTACAGTAACATTGTTTAAATTTATTTTTTAAAATTTGGTTTTAGATGTGTTAACTTGGAGATGCCACTTAGAATTAATTGAAAATTTAGAGTAGGCAGTTATATATGCAAGTCTGAAGTTAAAAATTATTAAAATAATTTTGTATTATTAATTAAGATTTTTTATTATTTATTGTTATTATGAACAACATGGCCATAACTATCTTTTAATAAACGTTGTTGTACATTTGTCAAGTATTTCAACCTAATTCACTTCTCCTGAGGCATTTTTCTGATTGCTGATAAGATTAAGGATCTTTACCTGTTGGTTCCTTTCTTTCCTTTTTTTTTTTTTTTTTTTTTTTTTTGCTAAATTACTTGACTTGTATTAGCCAGGGCTGCCATAACAAAATCCACAGACTGGGTGGCTTAAACAACAGAAATTTATTTTTTCACAGTTCTGGAGGCTGGAAGTGTGAAATGAAGGTGTTGGCAAGATTGATTTGTTCTGAGTCCTCTCTCCTTGCCTTGTAGATGATCTTCCCCTTTCTGTGTTTCTACATAGTTTTTCCTCTGTCCATGTTTGCATCCTAATCTATTCTTTTTGTAAGGATACTAGTCATACTGGATTAGGGCTAACACATATGAACTCATTTTACCTTTGTTACCTCTTTAAAGGGTCTATCTCCAAATACAGTTACATTCTGAGTTAGGATGTGGAGTACATGGAGTTAGGACTTCAACATATGAATTTTGAGGAACACAATTCAGCACATAACTATATGTTTTCCTATATTTTTCTTGGGATAGTAGTCTTTTTCTCCATATTTTGAGTTATTTATTTAGCAAGTATTAATCAGCTTGGGCTGCCATAACAAAATATCATAGACTAGGTGGCTTAAACAACAGAAATGTATTTTCTCACAGTTCTGGAAGCTGGAAGTCCAAGATCAGAGCACGAAGGTGGTCAGGTTCTGGCGAGGGCTCTCTTCATTTGCAGGAGGCCACCTTCTCTCTGTGTCCTCACATGATAGAGATATACATTTTTCTTCTTCTTCTTATAAAGCCACCAAGACTATTGGATTAGGATTTCACACATAATGATCTCTTTTAACCTTAATTACTTCCTAAAGGCCCTATCTCCAAATGCAGTCACATTAGGGATTAGACCTTCAACATATGTATTTTGTACAAGGGACACAATTTAGACCATAGCAGCAAGGATATTAACTTTTTTCTTAAATATTTCAATTGTATTATTTTCTAGTGTTTAAGCCATCTTTTGACTTTGGATAAGGAGCCTTTTGCCATATACAAGTTTAAATGCAACTCCTTAATTTGTCTGAATTCAAATGTGTGGTAAGGTATGAGGGAAAGCTCTAATTTGACTTTTTTCCTATGTAGCCCATCGTCTTCATACTATTTATTATAAATTTATCATTCCACATCAATTTGTGATTCTTTACTTACATGCACAAGATCTGTTCCATCAACTATCTGTTGATGCTTAAGTCATTGACATTTGTTTTGAATATTATAACATTTTAATTTGTTTTAATATTTGCTGAGATTTATTATACTCTCTCCCATTTGACTTTTAGGTTTATGTGTTTTATTTGTTCATTTTTTCCTGAATAATTTTTAGAAGCATTTTGTTAAGTTTTTCTTAAAAAATTCTTTGAAAATTTTATTGTAAAATATCCTATATTTCATGTTAGAATTGTTCCTAGATAGCTTATACTTTTGACTGCTTTGGGAATGTCACCTTTTCCTTTTTCTCTTATGAGTTATTTCTAATATCAAGGAATTATATTTATTTTGTATATTTTTATATTTTGCTTTTACTTACCATTTTATTGAACTTGTGTTATTTTTAATGATTTATAAACCATGCATTTGTAGTTTTAGGCACATCATAATCTACAAGTAGTGATAATTCTGTCTTCTTTCTTCTATGTATAACATAGAAACATGAGTTATGGCTCTACACATGTAGAATTTTTGTTGGGTAAACATTAGTTATGACTCAGGTTTCTACTTCATATATTATTGAATTAGTCAGAGCACCTATACAAATACTCATTTCTAATGGTGACAACAAGCATCCATATCTTTAACCTTATTTGGATTATAACATTACTGGTATTGCTGCATCTTTTACATATACTTGAAATGGGCTCTACTGAGGTAATCTGCACCACTTTTCACATGAAACATGTTTGTTCATTTGTTTTTTTATTAGACTCTTTCATACATAGTCTGCATTTTATCAGGTAATCCCTTTTCTGTGTGAAATGTTGTGAATAAGATGGGTGATACTTTCTATCCCATGATTTTCAAATGTGTTCAAATGGCATTTATAACAGTGTAAATTATTGTTTTATTAAAAGTGTTTACATTGATAGATATTATTGAGTGCTTGTGATATGAAAGGCTCTGTGCTGGGAGCTGAGGATATTGATGAATTAGACTTTAACCTTATCCTCAACATTTTTTTCTACTGGGGGAGACAGACACATAAACCAATAAACAATAAATTATGGTTTGTTCAAGGTGGAATAGTAAGGCAAAAGATGATGTAATTAATTCTACCTTGGTTAGTGGGAGAGAGTTTTTTTTTTGTTGTTGTTGTTGTTGTTGTTTTTTTTTTTTTTTTTTTTTTTGTTTTTTTTCTGAGAGAATACAGAGAGAGAACACTTAAGATGAGTCTTGAAAGTTGGGTGGGTATTTGGCAGGCAAGCAAGAAAAGGCCATTGCAGGCAGAAAAAGCAGCATGATGGTATCTGTAGTTGTGAAACATTCTTGCATATGTGGGGCCTAATGGTAATTCAATACTGCTCATCTTGATTGTTAGGCATCAAAGAACCAGAACATTCAAATCAAAATAAAATATTAATTACGTTTATGTTATCTGCCACATTTGATTATTTGTGATTCTCTCCTCCTCCCAGGTTTTACTGTAGGTAATTAAGAATGGACTGAAGTGAAGATATAGTAAGATAATTGAAAGCACTCAGAAAAAAAGGGCTATATAAATGAAAGGAATTATTGACTTTCTCTTAATTATTATTTCTTTGGCCAGTACGGTGGTGGAGACTGCTAATTGTCCTCCCACAATTATTCTCCCTCTCATATATAGGGATAGAATTTTTGTTGGGTATATAGCCAGACGTATACCCAACAAAAGCCCAGCATTACACTTCTCAGACTCCCTGATGGTATGTAAGGCCATCCATGTGATTACATTTTGGCCAACAGAATGTGAACAGAAGTGATGTACTCAGTGTCTGGCTCCTTCATTTAAAAGGAAGAGGCATTCCATCCCTTGTGTCTTTACATCCCTCCCTCAGGTTGGAACATAAATATTATGGCAGGAGTTATACAGCTCTCTTGGATGAGGAGATAGTAGCTGTGTATTGATAACATCCAAGCAGTATGTCAGAATGAACCAATATCCCTGCTGATTTTGAAGCTGCCTACTCAGATTTTGATGGGGGAAAAAAATAAACGTCTCTAGTTTAATATTTGGGGTCTCTGAGTTACAGCAGCCAAACCAGCAAGTAATGTAACACAGACAGTATTTCTATAAAAGTATTGGAGAAAATTCTTAGTAATTTAAGGTGGACTTGTCAGTAGAGAACCAACTGATCAAATTGCAAATTGCTTATTGGTAATCATGGCTAATGCTGATGAAACAAAGAACTCTGCTGTGGCATCCTCCATTTATAATGGAGACAATATTTAAATTTTTATTTTTTGTTTAAATGCCTGAAAATACACAGAAAATATTTTTCGTATATTGAGAAAATTAAACACTAAAAGAACTGCAATATTCACTGGAAGAAAATTTTCCCCATATTACATAAAAAAATTATACATTCAAAAACGTATACTGATTAAGCTATTTCTGACCTATTGCTCTTAAGAGAAAGTAAAAACAAAAGTCAAACAATTCAGAAGCTCAGGGTCATTTTAAGCCCTCAGAGAGAAGTCTTCTTACCTGCAATTGACTTCCTGCCAGATAATTTTGCTCAGAATAATCAGTAGAAGAGGTTGGTGATTTAACAGATGGTTTGAAAATGTCTTTCCTTTTGACAAGGAAAGCAGAGCAAACTGAAAATATACTTAACAGAAATGTTGACATGTAAAGGTAGTACAGCTGGTGCACTACTATCAGATGAATCAATAATGAAAGGATGATCTCTATTTTTCTGTGGCATATAAAGCAATAAATGGCTGCTGAGATTAATTAATAATTGAATTGAAGCAAAGGACTTTAATCAATCTTAAAAGCTGCTTATTGTAAGCATACCACAACTAAACCCACATATCAAAATAGAGACAAGTCTTTCTATTCAATTAGAAGACTTGGAAAACATCATACTTACTTTCTGGGAAGCATCCCAGGGAGATGCTGATTAGTCAGAATGAAAGACTGATCAAAGGTATAGTTATAAAGGGAATGTTTCTTAAAATATCAGTTCAAAAGACTGAATTATGTTTGATAAGGGATTGCAGTGAGTGATTATTTTAGAAATGATGTCATGTAGGTCCTTTTGTTTAATTGGATATTTAAAATATCTACAGCAGCCAATTGAATAAAATTATATTTTTGACACTTTGATGCTGCAAGTAAATCACTGGGCAGATGGAGAGGTAGTGTTAGGTAGTAGAGAAAAGACTAAAATGGGAATCAAGGGACACAGGGTCTTATTCTAGCTCTACCATTGACTTACTGTTGAGAAAGTATCCTTCAGCTCTGATATTCTGCGATTTCCAAAATAAATTTCAAACTAGCTAACTATGAAATTTTGTTATATATGCCTCTGTATCTGAAAGTTTGAGTGAAAGGGTTTTAGAAAATTTAAGTTGCAACTCATTATTATTCAGACCTTAAAACTCAGACCTCAACTAATGAATGAAAGAAGACTTTTTCTGATTAGAATTGATAAAGAGCCAATTATAGGTTTTCCTACCTGATTGGGGCCATTCATAAATGCAAACAACTCTATGCTAGGAGTGCAAAGAAGTTTACATCTGCTTATTATATGCACAAATGACTTGTGTTTTATTAAAAACCACAGCTTGCTCGTAAGTGTTATGAATAGCATAAATGGATTTGCTTTTCTCGGAGAGTTAAGAGGGAAATGGTACTTTAACACTGGAATGGTGAAAAAGCATTTGATTTAGCAGAAAGGAATTTTTATGTTTCAGCTTTTACGGGCTTTTGGTTTTTAGGAGAACTTCATTAAATGGATTGTAACCATATATTCTCAACTCACAGCCCACATAATAAGCAATTTTATAAAGTCACCTTTCTTTATACGATTGAAAGGCATTGCACAGAGTAGCCCAGTGCCATTACTATTATCTACTTGTGGCCATTGAAGAATCTTAGCTATAGGTATCTAAATTCACTAGTCTACTACAGAACACTAGGTGTTCTGTAAATGAGAAACAAAGGAGAAAACAATGAATTATACTTCTATTCATATGACCTAATGATTTTCTTAAAATAAGGACAGAAAGATATTGGCTCAGAATTAGTCCTGGTAATAGAGTGACAACTCAATATATGCCTTCCAGACTCTTTTAAAATGATGATGCTAACTTTGTTTTATTAGAAGAGGAGAATATCCTAAGGATTGCCTCAGTACTTGGCAAGATTCAAAATGGCGCCAATCAGTGGCATTTACTTCTGTCAATCATTAGAGACAGTAATTTAATTAAAATGAATTTCCCTCTCAAATCTCATATTCCATGTCTGTAGTACTCATTATTTGCCAAGGTATTTTTTTAACCAAGTTAGACAGATGGTTGTCTCTTTTTGAAAGACAAGGCCAAAAGCCAAAACAAACCAGACAAAAATAAAAAACTAAAATAGCATGCTTCTATTGGAAATAATAATTTTGAGATTTTTTACATTTGACATGCATTATCTGGATGCTCAAAATACATATGTTAAAGAAAAAAAGAAAAGTTCAAACTTATAAAATGCAGACTCATTCTTTGTTAAACCTGAAGCTCAAAGTAGTATATGCATAATATCAATATGGACCATAAGCTACTGTGACAGATCAGAATGAATTGTGGGTTCAGTTGCATCCTGCCATAGAAATACTAAAGTCTTAGCCCTCAGTGCCTGTTCTGTCACCTTATTTGGAAATAAGATTTTTGCAGATGTAATCAAGTTAAAATGAGGTCATGCTGGATTATAGTGGGAGCTAAATCCAATGACTGGTGTCCTTGTAAGGTGAGAGATATTTGAAGGCAGACATACACACAGGGAAGAAGGCCATGTGAAGACAGGAAAACAGATTGGAGTGATGGAGCTATAAGCCAAGGAATGTCAACAATTGCCATCAACCCCCAGATGCTAGGGGAGAGGCATGGTACAGTTTCTCTCTCAGAGCTTCCAGAAGGAATCAATCCTGCTGAAACCTTGATTTTAGACTTCTGGCCTCCTGAATTGTGAGAGAATAAATTTCTATTGTTTTAAGCCACCTAGTTTGTGATACTTTGTTACAGCAGGCCTAGGAATAGTATGCAATATAATTAGGAAAAATATATAGAAGTAACACAAGAACATTTACTTTAAAGATCACATACCTACATAATTCAATTTGTAACAATTTTTGCTTTGAGTATGTGCAAAGCCAAATATACCAGACTGTGGTTATAAAGAAGCAGGTTCATTGTGTATTTCATTTTATTTTATTTTGGGAATGCTCTTTGCCATATAAGCATTTACTTTACACAAATTAAGAACTTGGGCAAACTTAAATTCATAGTCATCTGCCAATAATTTCTTACTTCCAAGGATATGAATTCACTTCGAAAGTAGGTAAGTTGTCAGATTGGGAGCCACACTGTAGTGATTGTTTTTGCTCTTCTGTGTCTAGCTACCCAGCGGAGCTACCGCACTCCAGGCTTCTACTGGGGAATGTCTGCAAAGAATCCTGTGACATGATCCATCTTCAGGTCTTGCAGACTTGGATACCAGCACCTGCTCCAGTGTAGGTAGCAGGGGAGTGAAGTGGGCTCTGAGAGGGTCCTTGGTTGTGTTTTTGTTTAGTGTACTGGTTTTGTGTTGGTTGGCCCCCAGCGAGGAGGTGACTCTTTCAAGAATGCATCAGCTGCGGTCCTGTAGGGAGGATACAAACTTGCTCTAGGACACCTGTTTAAGTATTCCAGTTTCTCAAGTGGTGGGCAAGGCCATGGAGCTCCCAAGAGATTATGACTTCAGCTATCAGGGCAGGTAGCTTTGTCTTCAGCTATCAGGGCAGGTAGACAAAGACTACCAGGTGGGGGCAGGGATAGGCATGTCTGAGTTCAGCCTCTCCTTGGGCGGGGCTTGCTGTCGCTTTTGAGAGGGGTGCGAGTGTGGTTCCCAGTCAGACAGAGTTATATTCCCAGGGGATTTTTGCTGCTTCTACTGAATCATACAGGTTGCCAGGGAAGTCGGAGAAATCTGACAGTCTCAGGCCTCCCTCTACTTCCACGAAGCATGCAATCCTAAAGGCTGGCCTCACTCCCACTGTGCATCCCCCAACAGCACCAAGTCTATTTCCAGACAGCTGGTGACCGGAGCTGAGAACTTGCACCAGACCACAAGCCTCCTCATTTAGAAAGCAAGCAGATTCACAGTTTCTTGGCATCTCAGGGAGCCTGTAGGAGTTATCCAGTTCCTTCAAAGGGTCTGTGGATGCTCTTGGCTTTCCTGGTATGTTCCCTTGGTAGTTCTTGGAGCCAAAGTTCACAATGTGAGTCTCCACACACTGCTTTGTTCCTCTGAGAGAGAGCTGCCAACTAGTTTTGCCTCCTATCTGTTTTAGCCTCTTAAACAGAACAATTATCAGCCAAGAATTTTGTATCCAGTGAAACTAAGCTTCATAAATGAAGGAAAGATACAGTCTTTTCCAGGCAAACAAATGCTGAGAGCATTTGCCACTACCAAGCCAGCACTACAAGAACTGCTAAAAGGAGCTCTAAATAGTGAAACAAATCCACAAAATACACCAAAATAGAACCTTCTTAAAGCATAAATCTCACAGGACCTATGTCATAATAACACGATGAAAAAATACAAGGTATTCAGACAACAAATATCATGATGAATAGAACAGTACTTCCCATCTCAGTACTAACATTGAATGTAAATGCCCTAATTACTCCACGTAAAAAATACAGAATGGCAAAATGGATTAAGAATGAACCAACCAAGTTTCTGCTGTCTTCAGGTGACTCACTGAACATATAAGGACTCACATAATCTTAAAGTAAAGGAATGAAAAAAGATATTCCATGCAAATGGACACCAAAAGTGAGCAAGAATAGCTCTTCTTACATTAGACAAGAAAGACTTTAAAGCAACAGCAGGTAAAAAAGACAAAGAGGGACATTATATAATGACAAAAGGATGAATCCCACAGAAGAATATCACAATACTAAATATATATGCACCTAACACTGGTGCTCACAAATTTATGAAACAATTACTACTAGACATAAGAAATGAAATGAAATATATGGCAGCACAATAATAGTGGGGGATGTTAATATTCCACTGACAACATTAGATATGTCACCAAGACAGAAAGTCAACAAAGAAACAATGGACTTAAACTATACCCTAAAACAAATGGACTTAACAGATATTTATATGACAATCTACCCAACAACTGCAAAATAAACATTCAATTTATCAGCACATGGAATATTCTCCAAGGTAGACCAGATGATAGGCCACAAAACAAGTCTCAGTAAATTTAAGAAAATTGAAATTATATCAATTACTCTCTCAGACAGTAGTGGAATAAAATTGGAAGTCAGGTCCAGAAGGAACCCACAAAACCATGCAAATACATAGAAATGAAATAACCTGCTGCTGAATGGTCGTTGGGTCAACAATAAAATAAAGATGGAAATTAAAAATTATTTGAACTGAACAATAATAATGACATAAGCCATCAAAACTTCTGGGATACAGCAAAAGGGGTACTAAGAAGACAGTTAATAGCAATAAATGCCTACATTGAAATGTCCGAAAGAGCACAAATAGACAATCTACAATCACACCTCCCACAACTGGAGAAACAAGAACAATCCAAACCAAAATCCAGCAGAAGAAAATAAATAACGAATATCAGAGGAGAATTAAATGAAATTGAAAGAAAACATAAAAATAATCAATGAAACAAAAAGCTGATTCTTTGAAAAGGTAAATAATATTGAAAGACCATTAGTGAGATTAATCAAGAAAAGAAGAGAGAAGATCCAAATAAGCTCAATTAGAAATGAAACGGGTGATATTACAATTGATACAACAGAAATACAAAAGATTATTCAAGGCTACTATGAACACCTTTATGTGCATAAACCAGAAGACCTAGAGGAGATGGATAAATTCTTGGAAATATAAAACCCTCCTAGATTTAACCGGGAATATATAGAATCTCTGAACAGAACAAAAACAAGCAGCGAGATTGAAAAGATAATTTAAAAATTGCCAGCAAATAAAGTTGAAGACGGATTCACAGCTGAATTCTATCAGACATTCAAAAAAGAATTGATACCAATCTTATTGACACTATTCCAAAAGATAGAGAAAGAGGGAATTCTCCCTAAATCATTGTATGAAGCAAGTAGCACCCTAATACCAAAACCAGGAAAGGACATAACAAAAAATGAAAACTATATAGACCAATATGCCTGATGAATATACATGCAAAATCCTCAACAAAATACTAGCTAACCAATCCAACAGCATATCAAAAAGATAATTCACCATGATCAAGCGGGTTTCATACCGGGGATGCAGGGATGGTAAGTCAGTAAATGTGATACACCACATGAACAGAATTAAAAACAAAATTTACAAGATCATCTCAATAGACACAGAAAAAGTCTTATGTCTAGGAAAAATGCAATGAGATTGAGGGATTAGTGAGAAAAAGTTGAAAATTTTAATATGTCACTATGTTTTAATAGCAGCATATTAAAGAGGAGAAGATATTAAGAGGTTGTTTGTCTCCCAACTAATGCATTCTGATATCAATGGAAAGAGTCTAGGACTGGGAATGTTACTTACATCACCGAATTGTTATGAGGAACAAATGAGATAATGTCCAAAAATTACTTAAAATGAAAGGTACTGTAGGAATGGTGTTATTATTGTGTTGACACAGCTAGTTGTAGAGTGAAATGTTTCCTCAAACAATTGGATGCAGGGGATTCTAAAAGACACCATGTAACTGGTTTGAATTTGCTCCCTGAATTATTAGCTTATTTTTTAAAATTTTATAGACATTGAATATATTAGAGGATGTATTTTCTTATTTGTATACATTATATTTTTAACAAGTTTGAGGCAAAAAATAAAGTCTATAAATTCAACATGAATTTAGATAGTGAAGGATTACAGTCTCAAAATATGGAACAGCCTTTGGGTTTTTTTCATACTCAAAATGTGATTATTTAGCAGGCTGAGTTTATCTTAAAACAAGGCTTAGGTATTCATGTTTGTAGCAAATAAATGGAATGTAAAATTCCTGGCAAACTTACCATTTTGACAACATGAAATTTTCCCATCCAGCTGGTCATTAGGCCTTTCCAACTGTCAATGTCTCTTGCAATCTGCTTTAATAGTAGCACATAATTACCTTTATACAGATCAGAAACATTGGGGGCTAATATTCCAATGCAAATATCAAAATCCCAAGAAAGTTAACTACAAGAGACATATGTCTCCACCATCCTTCATGACAGTCTTTAGCTCTGAAGCCTGTAGCAGCTGATTTGTGTAAGGTACTTTGAATCATAATATGGAAATATTATAATTAAATCCCTACTGGAGTTCTGGAAAATATATTCAGGAGAATGATATAAATAGCAATATGTCATTAATGTACATTGTTTGTCTTTACATTTATAGTTGAGTAATCACTTCAAAGAAATGTTCCAAATAATTGTAGAAAAATGGGTTATAATGGTGGGGTAAAATTTTCAGTATTTGTTTACATGGGTAGGTTTAAATCAACACAATTTTATTTGTAAGGTAACTCATTGCCTAATTAATCTATGATTTTGTTTTGATGTATCATACTGAGTTATGTACACATTTTTGCACCTGTACACATAGACGCATGCAGATTCTCTAGGAAAAAATATATGTCACTTTTAAGTGAAGAGGATTGTGTTGTTCAAATAGAATTTGAGTCATCTTTTTATCTCTTGCATTAAGGAATTCCATTTGGAACTTTAAGATTTTGACACTTAATGTCTTTACTCCTGCTTTAACAAGAATCCCTTTATTCTTGTTAGTTCCACACCACCATAGCAAGGTTTCTGCCTTCAGGAAATGTAATCTTAGGGAGTGCTTAGCAATTAGAAGAGTAGTGAGCTGCTGCCCAGTCTCTGTTAATATGGAAGTATTTTTAATAGTTCTAGGGGAAAATGTTGCCTGAGCAGAAGCCTAATGGCAAAACTGAGCAAGAGAGGATAGTATGCAGGATATGACTTGCACTAACATAAAAAAGAGAAAGACTCCTATCATGTCTTCCCTTTCTAAGAGTTTCAGTTTCTCAGCAACAAATTAACTTGAAAACCATTAATAATTAAATATAAATGGAACCTACCTGGTTTCAAATTTGCCCACAGGAGACTTGCTGTTTGACATAGCAAGTCCAAGATGCCCGTTGTGTATCTCAGTTTAGAACATGGCCAGGCCCATGATGCCAGCTCACATAAGAGTGGTGAGTTTAACATCTACTGAAGACTCTAGGGTTGGCTTTATTATAGCTGCTAATGATAAATTGGGAAATAACCAGAATCCATAACCAGAAGGAAACTGTAGTCTGGGATTTGCATGTCGATATTCTAAGTGAAAAGTGTTCAGTAAAAGAGTCTGAACTAGATGTCAGATGGGATATCTTCATTCCTTTTGAGTTTGTTATAAGCCCATTGCTTGCAATCCAGAGAGTTGGCAAAACATTCCTGACTGGAGTTTCTCATTTTCCGTCAATTTATTTCCGTTGATGATTATGCTCTTGTCATAAACCATACTCATTTTCTGACTGGGAAATTATTGTAAATATTTGTTTACAAAGTCATTTCTGTTTCTGTAGAAACCACATATACTACCTCCTCTTACATACTGGAGTGGACCAAGTAAGACTTTGAAGGACAAGCATTCTCACTCATCTATAATGCCATACAAGCAGCTCACGAGATATCCAAAATGAATGGGATTTTAAGCGAGTCAGAGCAGGGAAGGGAAAAACAGGGATATTATAGTAATACATTGGATGGATGAAAAATTGAAGACCCAGAAAAGATAAGTGATTAATCTGAGATTATAGAACTGGATACATTTAAACAAGCATTAGGAATACAGAGGTTCTATTTTCTAGTGTTTTCTATAAGTTATTTTGCTCTTTAATATATTTTTTGCATTTAGTTTTTTATTTTAACAGTTTTAAAAAATTGATTTCCATAGGATTGTGGGAACAGGTGGTATTTATTACATGGGTAAGTTCTTTAGTGGTGATTTGTGAGATTTTGGTGCACCCATCAACTGAGCAGTATACACTGTACCATATTTGTAGTCTTTTATTCCTCATACCCCTCTCACCCTTTCCCCTGAGTCCCCAAATTCCATTGTATCATTCTTATGCCTTTGCATCCTCATAGCTTAGCTCCCACTTATGAGTGACAACACACCATGTTTGGTTTTCCATTCCTGAGTTACTTCACTTAGATTAATTATCTTCAGTTCCATCCAGGTTGCTGTGAATGCCATTATTCATTCCTTAGTATGGCTGAATAGTATTTTATTTATCTACTCATTGCTTTTTCATATAATGACTGTATATGAAAGTATAATAAATAAATAAATCACTATTTATAATAAATAGTGATTTATCTATCTACTCATTGCTTTTTCATATAATGACTTTTTTCCTCTGGGTAGATACCCAGTAGTGGGATTGCTGAATCAAATTGTAAATCCACTTTTAGCTCTTTAAGGATCTCCACGCTGTTTTCCATACTGGTTGTACAAGTTTACATTCCCACCAGCAGTGTAGAAGTGTTCCTTTTTCACCACATCTAGGCCAACATCTATTATTTTTTGAGGTTTTGATTATGGCCATTCTTGCAGAAGTAAGGTGGTGTCACATTGTGGTTTTGATTTACATTTTCCTGATCATTAGTTATGTGGAGCATTTTTTCATATGTTTGTTGGCCATTTGTATATCTTCTTTTGAGAATTGTCTATTCACGTCCTTAGCCCACTTTTTGATGTGATTGTTTTGTTCTTGCTGACTTGCTTGAGTTCCTTGTAGATTGTAAATATTAATCCTTTGTCAGATGTGTAGATTGTGAAGATTTTCTCCCACTCTGTATTTTGACTGTTTGCTCTGCTGATTCTTTCTTTTGCTGTGATATACTTTTTTAGTTTAATCAAGTCTCATTTATTTATCTTTGTTTTTGTCCCATTTGCTTTTGGGTTCTTGGCTATGAAGTCTTTGCCTAAGCTACTGTCTAGAAGGGGTTTTCCAATGTTATTTTCTAGAATTTTTAAAGTTTCAGGTCTTAGATTTAAGTCCTTGATCTATCTTGAGTTGATTTTTGTAAAGGGTGAGAGATGAGGATCCAGTTTCATTCTTCTACCTGTGGCTTCCCAATTATCCCAGCACCATCTGTTGAATAGGGTGTCCTTTCCCCACTTTATGTTTTTGTTTGCTTTGTCAAAGATCAGTTGGCTGTAAGCATTTGGCTTTATTTCTGGGGTCTCTATTCCATTTGTCTATGTGCCTATTTTTATACCAGTATAATGCTGTTTTGTTGACTATGGTCTTATAATATAGTTTCAAGTCAGGTAATGTGATGCCTCCAGATTTGTTCTTCTTGCTTTGTCTTGCTTTGGTTATGAGGGCTCTTTTTTGGTTCCATATGGATTTTAGGATTTTTTTCTAGTTCTCTGAAGAATTATGGTGATATATTGATGGGAATTGCATTGAATTTGTAGACTGCTTTTGGCAGTATGGTCCGTTTTCACAATATTGATTCTACACATCCATGAGTATTGGATGTGTTTCCACTTGTTTGTGTCGTCTGTGATTTATTTAAGTAGTGTTGTGTTGTTTTCCTTGTAGAGGTCTTTCACATGCTTTGTTAGATACATTCCTAAGTATTTCACTTTTTTGCAGCTTTTGTGAAATGGATTTAGTTTTTTATTTTATTCTCAGTTTGGTCACTGTTGGCATATAGCAGTGCCCCTGATTTGTTTGCATTGATTTTGTATCCTGGAATTTTATTGAAATCATGTACCAGCTCTGGGAGATTTTTTGATGTCTTTAGGGCTTTCTAGGTATACAGTTATGATCGGCAAACAGCGACAGTTTGACTTCCTATTTACCGGTTTGAATGACTTTGTTTCTTTCTCTTGTCTGATTGCTCTGGCTAGGACTTCCAGCATTATGTTGAATAGAAGTGGTGAAAGTGGGCATCCTTGTTTTGTTCCAGTTCTCAGGGCGAATGCTTTTAACCTTTTTTTATTCAGTGTAATGTGGCTGTTGGTTTGTCATAGATGGCTTTTATTACCTTAAGTTATGTCCCTTCTATGCCGATTTTGCTGAGGGTTTTAATCACAAAGGATGCTGGATTTTGTCAAATGCTTTTTCTGTGTCTAGTTAGATTATCATGTGGTTTTTATTTTTAATTCTCTTATGTAATGTATTACATTTATTGACATATGTATGTTAAACGATCCCTGCATCCCTGGTAAAAAAAACTCACTTGATCATGGTGGATTGTCTTTTTGATATGGTGTCGTATTTGGTTGGCTAGTGTTTTTTTGAGGATTTTTGTATCTCTATTCATCAGGGATATTTGTCTATAGTTTTCTTTTTTTGTTATGTGATTTACTGGTTTGGTATTGGGGTGATACTGCCTTCAAAGAATGATTTAGGGAGGATTCCCTCTTTCTCTATCTTTTGGAATAGTGTCAACAGAATTGGTACCAATTCTTCTTTGGATGTCTGATAGAATTCAGCTGTGAGTCTGTCTGGCCCTGGACATGTTTTTGTTGGCAATTTTTAAATGACCATTTCCATCTCACTGCTTCTTATTGTTCTGTTCAAAATTTCTATTTCTTCCTGGTTTAATCTAGGAGAGTTGCATATTTCCAGGACTTTATGCATCTCCTTTAGGTTTTCTAGTTTGTGCACATACAGGTGTTCATAATACCCTTGAATAATCTTTTGTGTTTCTGTGGCACTGGTTGAAATAGCTCCTGTTTCATTTCTAATTGAGCTTATTTGGATCTTCTCTTTTCTTGGTTAATCTTGCTAATGTTCTATCAATTTTGTTTATCTTTTCAAAGACCCAGTTTTTTGTTCATTTATCTTTAGTAATTTTTTTTGTTTTGTTTTGTTTCAATTTCACTTAGGTCTGCTCTGATCTTTGTTATTTCTTTTCTCCTGCTAGGTTTGGGTCTGGATTGTTATTGTTTTTCTAGTTTCTTGAGGTGCAGCCTTAGATCGTCTATCTGTGCTTTTTCAGACTTTTTGATGTATGCATTTAATGCTATGAACTTTCCTCTTAGCACCACTTTTGCTGTATCCTAGAAGTTATGTTAGGTTGTGTCACTATTGTTGTTCAATTCAAAGAATTTTTATATTTCCATCTTGATTTCATTTTTGACCCAACAATCATGTAAGATCATGTTATTTAATTTCTCTGTATTTGCATGACTTTGAGAGTTTCTTTTGGTGTTGATTTTCAATATTATTTCCCTGTGGTCTGAGAGAGTACTTGATATAATTTTGATTTTCTTAAATTTACTGATACTTGTTTTGTGGCCTATTGTATGGTCCACATTGGAGCATGTTCCATGTGCTGATGAATAGAATGTGTATTCTGCAGTTGTTGGGTAGAATGTTCTGTAAATATCTGTTAAGTCCATTTGTTTTAGGGTATAGTTTAAGTCAATTGTTTCTTTGTTGACTTTCTGTCTTGATGACCTGTCTAGTACTGTCAGTGGAGTATTAAAGTTCACCACTACTATTGTGTTACCATCTATTTCATTTTGTAGGTCCAGTAGTAATTGTTTCATAAATTTGGGAGCTCTACTGTCAGGTGCATATATATTTATTATTGTGGTATTTTCTGTGAGACTCATCCTTTTATCATCATGTAATGTCCTCCTTTGTCTTTTTTGCCTGCTGTTGCTTTAAAGTCTGTTTTGTCTGATTTAAGAAGAGTTACTCCTGTTCATTTTTGGTATCCATTTGCATAGAATGTCTTTTTTCACTACTTTACTTTAAGTTTATGTGAGTCCTTACATGTTCAGTGAGTCTCCTGAGGACAGCAGAAACTTGGTTGGTAAATTCTTTTTTTTTTTTTTTCTTTTCTTTCTTTTTTTTTAAATTATACTTTAAGTTCTAGGATACATGTGCAGAACGTGCAGGTTTGTTACATAGTTATATGCGTGCCATGGTGGTTTGCTGCACCTATCAACCGGTCATCTACATTAGGTATTTCTCCTAATGCTATCCCTCCTTTAGTCCCCTACCCCTGACAGGTCCCAGTGTGTGATGTTCCCCTCCCTGTGTCCATGTTCTTTCATTGTTCAACTCCTACTTATGAGTGAAAACATGCAGTGTTTGGTTATTTGGTTTTCTGTCCCTGTGTTAGTTGCTGAGAATGATGATTTCCAACTTCATCCATGTCCCTGCAAAGGACGTGAACTCATCCTTTTTATGGCTGCATAGTATTCCATGGTGTATATGTGAACATTTTGTTTATCCAGTCTATCATTGATGGGCAGTTAAGTTGGTGCCAAGTCTTTGCTATTGTGAACAGTGCTGCAATAAACATACATGTGCATATGTCTTTATAGTAGAATGATTTATAATCATTTGGGTATATACCCAGTAATGGGATTGCTGGATCAAATGGTATTTCTGGTTCTAGATCCTTGAGGAACCTCCACACTGTCTTCCACAATGGTTGAACTAATTTATACTCCCACCAACAGTGTAAAAGCGTTCCTATTTCTCCACATCTTCTCCAGCATCTGTTGCTTCCTGACTTTTTAATGATCACCATTCTAACGGTTTTGGTGAATTCTTAATCCATTCTGCCATTCTGTATCTTTTAAGTGAAGCATTTGGCCATTTACATTCAATATTAGTAGAAAGATGCAAGGTACTATTCTATTCCCTGTGCTTTGTTGCCTGGATACCTTGTATTTTTTCATTGTGTTATTGTTATATAGGTCCTGTGAGATTTATGCTTTAAGGAGGTTCTATTTTGGTGTATTTTGTGGATTTGTTTCACTATTTAGAGCTCCTTTTAGCAGTTCTTGTATTACTGGCATGTTAGTGGTGTATTCTCTCTGCATTTGTTTTTCTGAAAAAAACAAAAAGCTATATTTTCTTCATTTTTGAAACTTAATTTGGCTGGATACAAAATTCTTGTCTGATAATTGTTTTGTTTAAAGAGGCTAATGATAACACCACAAATCTTTCTAGCTTGTAGGGCTTCTGCTGAGAAATCTGCTGCTAATCTGATAGGTTTTCCTTTATAGGTTGCCTAATGCTTTTGTCTTACAGCTCTTAAGATTCTTTCTTTTGTCTTTTTTTTAGACAACCTGATGACTATGTGCCTAGGTGTTTATCTTTTTGGGATTGATTTTCCAGGTGTTCTTTGAGCTTCTTGTAATTGGATGTCTAGATCTCTAGCAAGGCCCGGGAATTTTCCTCGATTATTCCCTCAAATATGTTTTCCAAACTTTAAGATTTCTCTTCTTACTTGGAAACACCAATTATTCTTAGGTTTGTTTGTTTAACGTAATCCCCAACTTCTTGGAAGCTTTGTTCATTTTTTAAATTCTTTGTTTCTTCTTTGATGGATTCAGTTAACTTAAAAGCCTTGTCTTTGAGCTTGAAAGTTCTTTCTTTTACTTGTTTGATTCTATTGTTGAGGCTTTCCAGTGCATTTTGCATTGCTCTAAGTGTGTCCTTGATTTCCAGAAGTTGTGATTGTTTTTTATTTATAGTCTCCATTTCACTGAAAAAAATTCCTTTCATGTTCAGTATCATGTTTTTGAATTCTTTAAGTTGGACTTCACCTTTGTCTGGTGCTCCTTGATTAGCTTAATAATCAACCTTCTGAATTCTTGTTCTGGCTAGTCAGAGATTTCTCTTTGGTTTGGATCCATTGCTGGTGAGCTAGTGTGTTCTTTTTGGGGTGTGAAAAAGCCTTGTTTTGTCATATTACCAGAATTGTTTTCGGTTCCTTCTTATTCCTGTAGGCTATATCAGAGGGAATATCTGGAATTCAAGGGCTGCTATTGAGATTTTTTTGTCCCACAAGGTGCTCTCTTGATGTGGTGCTCTCCCCTTTCCCCTAGAGATGGGGATTCCTGAGAGCTGAACTGCAGTGATTGTTGTTTCTCTTATGGGTCTAGCTACTCAGCAGAGCTACAGGTCTTTGGGCTGGTACTGGGGAGTGTGTGCCAAAAATCCTGTGATGTGATTCATCTTTGTCTCTCAACTGTTGGTACCAGCACCTGCTTTGGGGGGGATAGCAGGGGAGTGAAGTGGATGGACTCTGATAGGGTCCTTGGTTATACTTTTGTTTAGTGTGCTGGTTTTGTGTTGGTTGGCCTCCAGCCAGGAGGTGGCACTTTCAGGAGAGCAACAGTTGAGGTAATATAGGGAGGATACAAGCTTGCCCTAGGGTCGCCTGGATAAGTATTTGGGTTTTTCAGGCAGTGGGAAGAGTCATGTAGCTCCAGAGAGATGTCCTTTGTCTTCAGATACCAGGATGAGCAGAGAAAGACATCAGGTGGGCCCAGGGTTAGGTGTGTCTGAGCTCAGAATCTGCTTGGGAGGGGCCTGTTGCGGCTGCTGTGGGGGTGGGGGTGTGGTTCTCAGGCCAATGGAGTTATGTTCTCAGGGAGATTACATCTTCCTCTGCTATGTCATATAGGTCCCCAGGGAAGTGGAGAATAGCTGGCAGTGACAGGCCTCACCCAGCTTACACACAGCCAGAAAGGCCAGTCTCACTCTCATTGTACCCAACCCTGCCCCTGCCCACCACCAATAGCACAGAGTTTATTTCCAGGCAGCCAATGAGCAGGGCTGAGAACTTCTTGCAAGCTACAAGCCTCCCCATTGAGGAAGCAAGCAGGGCTTTCAGGTTTCGCACCTCCCTGCCTGCTGTGGATTCTGTACTGGTATCTGCACTACCTGTTTGCACCCTAACCCAGATTCTGTCCAGGAAACTTCTTATTTTGTCAAAATTGTTAAATGTTCAGTTGAAAGTTTCCTTCTCCCTTCAGTCTTTCCCCAATTCCACTGGCAGGGCTCCCCACGGTCCCCTGTGAGACAAGGTCAGAAATGACTTCCCTGGGGACCAACAGTGCCCACAGGGCTCTTCCCGCTGCCTCCTCTACCCCTATATTTTGCTTGGCTTTCTAAATTTACCTCAGCTCTAGTTACAGTTAAATTCTTCTCTTGTGATCTGTTTTTTTCAGGTTTCCCAGTGAGGATGTATGTTTGGGGGCAGAACTTTCCCCCTTACACATTTTGGGTACTCTCAGTTTTTCGGCTGTCTTGCAGAGCCTACAATGACAAGCCAGTTCCTTCAAAAGGTCTCTGGATTCTTTCAGCTTTCCTGTTATGTTCCTGGGGTAGTTCTTGAAGCAAAAGTTCACAATGTGAGTCTTTACACGCTACTCTGTCCATCCAAGTGGGAGGTGCAAGTTAGTCCTGCCTCCTATTTTCCATTTTTTTTCAAATTTGCTTTTTAATATCTTATGACAACATATGCATCATTTATTTCCACTCGAGTTCTATGTCACAATTCAGGAGTACATTCTACTTAGAAAATGCATCTTCCTAGCTTCTGTGACTTATAGAATATGATGATTTCCTTGTAATAGATAAATGCTAACATGAATTCCACAAATGCTGTGCAATGGGTGGAATGTTTTTGTCTCTCTAAAATTCATGTGTTAAAATCCTAATCCCCAAAATGATAGCATAGGAGGTGGGGTCTTTTGGAGGTGGGAGCAGTGCCCTCATGAATAGGATTAATGCCTGTGTAAAAAAGGCAAGAAAGAGACCCCTTGTCCCTTACTGCCATGTGAGGTTACAAAGAAAAGACAACTATCTAGGAAGCAGGCCCTCACCAGACACCAGTCTGCTGGCACCAAGATCTTGGACTGCCCAGTCTCTAGAATGTAATAAATGAATTTCTGTTGTTTATAAGTCACTCATTCTATGGTATTCTCTCCTAGTAACCTGAATGGATAAGACAGGGGTTTCCAACCCCTGGGCCACAGATCAGTACTGGTCTGTGGCCTGTTAGGAACCAGGCCACAAAGCAGGAGGTGAGCAGTGGGCGAGTGAGCATTACCACCTGAGCTCCACCTCTTGTCAGATCAGCGGTGGCATTAGATTCTCTTAGGAGTGTGAACCCTATTGTGAGCTGTGCATGTGAGGGACCTAGGTTGCACACTCCTTATGACAGTCTAATGATAAATGTAATGTGCTTGAATCATCCCCAAACTATCACCCCCTCAGTCTGTGGAAAAATTGTCTCCCACGAAACTTGCCCCTGGTGCCAAAAAGGTTGGGGACTGCTGGACTAAGACAAACAGCAATATGGGAATTTATTATTGAATGATTTAATATCCTCTATTAAAATAAATTATATTTATGAATATTTAAGTGATCTGACCATGACATATGCCACCTAATTAATGATTTAGCTGATGAGCTGGCTGTCCCTTGTTTCACCAAGAATTTCTACTAAATCTGAGCACAATGCTCAGTGTTGCTCATTTTGGTTACAGTTTCATACACTTTGAGCAAATGATAAGCATGTATAAACATTGAGAAGATTACATACCTTCCAGTTACATAATCACCCAGAGATCAGGGTAATTTCACTGATCTCATCTTTGTGAGACATTATTATATAGTGTTTAAGCACATAGCTCCCATAACCAAATGTAACTAGGTTTGAATATAACAGCAGCAGCTTATTAGGGCAAGTTATTTAACCTCTCTTGATGTTCATTTTCCTCATCTGTAAAATGGAAGAAATACCAGTACCAGCTGCAAAGTGTTGAGGAGAGAGGTAGCCATTTTATCATTGTAAAGGGTTTAGCAAAATGCTAAGTGCGTAGTATGTAGTCAATATATAAATGATAACTGCTGTTGCTGCCACCACTACTACAGCTGTTTTTATTGTTACTAGAGGATCATTAGAAATTCCACAGAAGCAAACTGGGTAAGAGAAAAGACAGACATAGAAAAAGGAATAAATGATATGCCTCCTCCATGTGCAGTATAAGAGAACGATGGTTTACCAGCCAATTTCTTAAACATACCCACATAATTCTGAAAAAAAGTAAAGTGCCTTTCTGGGTTGTCAATGACTTCTCTAACTCTTTTGAAGAACCGGAGTTATTAAATAAAAACCAAATAATTATTTTGAAAGCATTTTCTAATTTTATTTTCTTGTTAGGTATATGCCAAATGCTTAGGAGAAATTTAATAAGAAGGTGATGATTCACATATTCCTAACTCATCACAACTGATTTTGGAGAAGCCTTTTGATATTCAAAAGCTTTTTGTTCTTATTATAGCCATACATGCTGCCCTGTGGAAAAATTGGTTATTATATTTCTTAAATATACGTATTTAATATTAAATTTTTGGTTTGAAACTCTGAATTTGTGGGTTGGGGGGGAACATGGAGAGATGTTCCTTTGAACATTGCAGAATCAATTTCCATCCATAATAAAGAATTCCAACAGACAGCATGTCTGAGAGTGAGGTGATTATACAACAGAAACTGATTGCCTGTCTCTTTATTCTTCTAAACACCCACAGAAT
This sequence comes from Piliocolobus tephrosceles, assembly GCF_002776525.5. Classification (NCBI taxonomy): domain Eukaryota; kingdom Metazoa; phylum Chordata; class Mammalia; order Primates; family Cercopithecidae; genus Piliocolobus; species Piliocolobus tephrosceles. The sequence goes on from NC_045445.1 coordinate 57,962,069, forward strand.
ACTCAGAAACATCCATCTGAAAGATGTTTTAACTAACATATTGGCATGAAATGTCACAAACTCTCTAAGTGACAAATTGTAAATGGGCAAGACTGGTATAAACATGTACAATAATCACAAATACCAGTGTTTATGGCAAGCACCCAATACTCAGGATCTTAGAGGAAGTTGGAGAGCAGGTCAGAATGTACATAATTATGATGTTTTGTCATGGACAGTATGGTAGCTTTAAAAATGTGTTTTTGACTTTAAAAATACTCTGCATGTTACAGAGAGACATTCTTTTCAGATCCCCAAACAGCATTTAGTGGCTGAAAAGTAATAGTTCTAGTCCATTTACTTTCTGGACAATCAGGTAGATACTTTTTGGCACGCAGATAAATTTCTGCAATACTTTTACCAAGATTCGCTACCAACGCCCTGCCAAGAAGCAGGTCTGATATAAGATTGCTTCCCCTAGGCTAGTGGCCCATATTCTTTTAAGTGTTTTTAAACGCGTTAGATATTACAGTGCAGAGTTTCAAATAGGAAAAGCAAGTCACAGGCAGAAATGTAGATGGTCCAGGGCCTTGCCTTCAGAAGCTTGATATTAGTAACACACCTAAAGGAGACAGATTTCTCAAGAGAGCACTTGCATTTAGCCAAATCATAACAACAAAAACATAATGGCTGTTTGTTAGTTCCCAGTGATTAAAAAAATAAAAAATCATGGTTGGTGAAATATTTAAAATCTGCCTGACCAGTATATTTCCTCTCTCTAGGCACATATATGAAACCCAAGTTATAGTCAGAAAATTGCTTGGTGAGTATAGAACCAAAGTATGGGACATATATTAAATTTTTCATGATATTTTAAATAACTAAAAGAGTATGATATATTTGTAACAAAAAGAAATGATAAATGCTTGAGATGATGGATACCTCATTTACCCTGACATGATTATTACACTTTTAATGCCTGTATCAAAATATCTTACATACCCCCAAAATATATAAATATACCTTCTATGTACCTATAAAAATTACAAATTAAATAAATGTAGCAAAATACATTTTTTCATGTTATCAAGCTAAGATAGATAATCACAATAAAATTGATCTTATCATTTGTACTAAAATTCTTGACTCTGTTGGCAGCAAGACCCTGCCTCTATTTTCATACTAGAGATAACTGTAAATATTCAAAGATGATCATTCAAGGCCCTTTATTTCCTGCACAATACTTTGTATAGACTCTGTCAACTTTTGCCTCTACGATGCTCCTTTGTCTGTTGCAAAGACACCATTCCCCACAACCTTCTGATATTCTTTAGATTTGATAATAAACTGAAGCAAATTAGAGTTAAATTCTGTGGGCTTTGGAGTTGTCTCAGTCAGGGTCTCAGCAGGAAATAATACACTCCAGCTGGTTCAAGTGAAGAGTCATTAATGGATAGGTGTGGGTCATCGAGAAACTAGCAACAGTTAGAAGTTGTTATCACCACTAATCTTGAAGGGATTACAACAAATGAGTGAAAATGGGAATCATAGGGGAGACTGCCTGGCAGGAACTGTAATCAACCAAGGAACTCAAGTACCACTGGGGACAAGGTGCTAAAGTAAGGAGGGCTCCGGGAAAAAGTACTCTAATCTTTTTCTTCTTTTAAGCTAAAATGTCCTGTTGGTGCCTCCTGTTTGCCTAACTTAATGGAAAGTCAGCTGGCAAGGGAGGATTCCAGAAGTCAGCCTCCCAGGGAACATAGAAAGAGAAGAGGCTGGGCGCGGTGGCTCACTCCTGTAATCCCAGCGTGTTGGGAGGCCGAGGTGGGTGAATCACCTAAGGTCAGGGGTTCGAAATCAGCCTGTCCACCGTGGTGAAACCCCATCTCTACTAAAAGTACAAAAAATTTGCCGGGTGTGGTGGCGTGCTCCTGTAGTTTCAGCTACTTGGGAGACTGAGGCAGGAGGACTGCTTGAATCCAGGAGGCAGAGGCTGCAGTGAGCCGAGATAGCACCACTGCTCCCCAGTCTGGCGACTGAGCAAGACTCCGTCTAAAAAATATATATATATAATATGTATAATATATAATATATAATATAATATATAATATATATAATATATATATAATATATATACACACACACACACATACATGGATATTGGTGGTGGTTGTGAAGGGGGGAACAAAGGATAGTAACCAGCACGGCAGCCACTGTACATCTATCTAGAGACATTTTATATCTATACTCAGGCTCACTGTGTGTTGAGTTTTATGTACTGCGAAAAGAAAGTCTTGTTTATCTCATATGCAATGCCTTAGTCACAGAGTCTTTACTGTGGTTTCTCAAGTGCTGAAAACATAGCCTAGAAAATTAAGACTGGTTCTTTACTGGTACCATGAAACTAGTGAATATTGGGAACAGATCTAAAAGCCAAAGTTAAACTTGCTTATCCCTCAATCTAGAGCAGAGTATAGGCATCGAAGAACAAAGATAATGGGGAGGAAGAAGATGGGCATGATGGTGAGAATACATGTGGGATAGGGATGCATGTGATCCATAGGCCTGAATCATTATTGCATAGCAAGACAGAGTGGTTTCTTTTAATCATGAGGGAATTAATATTACTGCTGACTTACATATCCAGGAATTGGGAATCAAAGGAGAAAGAAGATAGAAAACTTATACTATTTGTTGGAAAGTCGAAATCACTACGTGATTCTAGGAAGAAAAAAGAAACTTTGGGTTTGACATGCTTTTGGATAATTGGCTATCAAAGGAAGTCCATCACTGCCCATAGCTGAAATATGCATTGATCAAAGAAGGGAAGCTTTACATAAATAAAGAAATTCATGTAGTCAGGCTAGCAGAAAAAAAAAAAAAATAACTGGAAACAGAGGCCATGATTGAATTGTGTTGGTCAGATGAGGTTTTTCAAATACCTGTACGTATTTTTCGTATTATCTTCTATCTTAGAAAGCAATGTGCAATCTTTTACTGTTACCAAACAAACAAAATTGTAACTTATGTTTCACTTTAAATCGCTTATTTTATGTTCTTTTGACAGTTCTATTACATTTATGAAATGAATTGAAATTCCTTTTATTTGAAAAATTGGGGGAAAATGATGGATGCCCCCTCACGATTTTCTGATCTATATTTGAGAAGGATGAAATAGCCAGTCAATTGATACATGAATAATTATTCCACGCCTACCATGTGCTTAGTGCACATGGAAGTTACAGGGCTCTGGTTGTTACAGAAACCCTTTAAAACATGGTCTTTCCTTAAGAAGTTTAAGATCTGATCTTCAAGAGAAGCATATATATATAGCATTAGAGACTTTGCAAGACACTGAATAATTAAGTACCAAGATGTGTGATATACACTGTAAGGGTTAGAACATCACTGAGGGCTGGGATACTTAGGAAATACAGCATAGATGAAGTGGAACTTGATTTAGACTCTGAAGCATGAGTAAGATTTGTATAGGTGAAGAAAATAGGAAGGAGATTACTAATATAAATCCTATCTTAGTCATAGATATAAATATTTGCCCAACTTGCCCTTTCTCATCTGATTTTCTTATGGTGCTCTTAATATGCAGATGTTTAATTATTTATAAATTTAAAATTTTAAATCCCTTGTTTTGTAATTTATTGTATTTTTATTAGAAAAAGCCTTCCTTATGTAGAGTTTAATATTAACTTCAATTTTCTTTAGAATGTTTTATGTTTTAACAATTGACTTTTTAACCTGTAAATTTACTTTTATATATTTTATGCAATATATTGATTTTCTACAGCAGCATTTTTTGTACTGATGCATTATGTCTCCATTGTTTGTTATGAATTCCCTTTTTACATGTTAAATTACAATGTATATTGGGTTTTGTTTCACAATTAGATTACTCTTTACTATTAATCTGCCTTTAAATTCTTGTACCAGTACCGCTTTTAAAAATCATTTTACATTTATAGTATACTTTAGCATTTTGTGTTTTTTTTTTTTCCATGAAAGAATGATCACCTTTATTTTGAGTTGTTTATTTAAAGTGCAAACACTACATATCAGATTTTTTGGATTAACACTGTTAGTACCCATCAAGGATCTCTTTATGGATTTGTAAAATTTTAGATAAGACGTGGAGGCATATTTGCTGGGGTCCTTTTAGCTTTTTTTTAACCCTTGATTTTAGAATCAGGGTATACAAGGGCAGATTTGTTCCAAAGGTATATTGTGTGATTTTTCAGGCATTTATTTGCTATTTTTGTATGATCATTTCCTAGGAGCCCTTGAAATCATTTTGTCAATAAACAAAAATTCCTTTGTAATTATTTTTGATTTTTTTCACTACTACTTTTTGCTATAACTTTTTTTTTTTTACTCTTTCAAGTATGATTACATCCTCCTGCATATAATCTGTACTGTAGCCAAACTGGATTTTTTGTCATATCTTTGCTTTTCCATTCTAGTACATTTGCTCATTCTGTTTCCTCATCTTTACCTACTGAAATTCTACGCTTCCTTCAAGGCTTATTTCAACATTACTTCCTGCTCTTTGATAAAGCCTTTTACTGATCAGTCTATATCATTGTTTCTTCTTTTAATGTTACATCACTTTTTCCATTATTTTACAGTTGACCATAAGATCTTTGAGAGCAGAGGCAGCGTCAAGTTTACTCCAACAACAACTAGCATAATGCCAAGATGTCCACCTTTGGTGTAAAGAGCCTTGGGACTCTTTAAATGTCAACATACTACTGGGTACAGAATTGTTGCTAGTATGATTGGCATCATAATTATATCTGCTAATAGAAACCATGAAAACAGATGCTTGTAGGAATAAGGATTTAAAATATCAATGTATATAGATGTTGTCAATATAGGAAAATATATCTTCACAGGATTTTGAGGTTTTTTTCACAGAATGCTAATAATGCTACCACTCTTATGGGTACCTTTTTTATGAATCACCCATTTCATAAAAGTTTTTAAAAAGTTATTTTCAAGTTCTATAAAAAATGAAAAATGAAGATTCTGTTCTTCTCTAATTTGGTGGTGTTCACAAGCATGACTCCCAGTTCGTTACTTATACCTTAGTAGGTATACGCTATCACAGGATCTATTTCTGAATTACAAGAGGTAATATACATTTTAATTGGATCCCTGTTATCTATCTGAAAACTGCAAATGAAATAATTACTTAACATTCTGCCTTGAAGATTTTATCAATTCTTAATAACTAAATTTTACTTTCACGTTAAAAAAGTTCAGCACTTATCAGCAATTATGAATATAAAAATAAAGTCTAATGATGTAATAAAATACAGTACATAAAAATGGTGCAGAAATATAAGTGGTGGTTAATTAAGAGATAATGCCTGCAGTACTGAATTGTGTCATAGGATAGTCATCCTTTGACACTAATATTAAGGTGAAGGAATGTCATTACTTTATAAGCAGAAAAGTAATTTATAAGCATCATATTTATTTATACTGTAGTCTAATTTCAGGAATGTCACTGGATGACAAAGAGAAGAAGGGTTGTGTAGAACAATGGTGATGTAGTGCCCATCCATTCTCTGCAACTGAGGCCTTTATGTCCTTAGGCAAAACATCCTAACTCAACTTTTGTTTTCTCATTTATAATTTGGAGAAAATCTTTCTGCTTTAATTACTTTATATGATTTTGATTACTGTAAGGTAAAGTAAAAGAAAAGAAAGAGTATTGACAAGTTAAACAATGCTATGTGAATTTGGGGGAAGGTTTAAAAAGCACAAACACACACACAGAGAACAGACATAAGCTGGACTGGTATTGGTTTGAAGAAGTACTGTTTTAGCCAATTAAAAGACAGTATATGCTCCACAATAATTTTTTCAACTATTCCTCAGGATATGTTCATAAACACATATATGATGACTAGGAAGTAATGTAAAGCAGAGAGCCCTTAAAGTCATCCAGTGCTGAAAAAATATAAACTTCTAGTGACTTATCAGATACATTTCCCAGATTCACTTGTAACATGGATTCCTAGGTCATTTTTAAGATTTAAAATCTTTAAATTTCAAAAAAATAATACTTGAAGTAATTATAGCAGAGGATTATAAAGAATATTAAATTGCATGCTATAGAGATATAAGTTCGATCTAATAAGGAGACCAAATCTAAGGTAATTAAAAATTTCATTGAATTGAAGTGACTTTCAAAAATGTACTTTGTAATGAATCAAAGGCCAGTTCTGAAGGCCTTTCTATGTGTGTGCTGATATTTTGTTTACGTATCCAGTACTAGTCATTTAAAACAATTAAATATCTGGTATTTATAATAAGACTAGTTTTGGTATATAGGTCAATGATTAATTTGTTCTTTGGCAATCAATTGTGATAACAGCAACAATAAATAATCAAGAATCATGAAAATTAGTGAATTAGTATGGATATTACCCTGGGGATCTATAGTGTGTTATAGGCTAGATACCGCATAATTAGATTTAATAAAATTTTTTAGATGAATGAGCAAATGAATGAATAAATATTAGAGATTCTTTTCATCTCCTTCAGTAGTTTTCTTATGTTATATTTATCGTGTTTTTCACACATTATATTTATCCTTTCTTGCAAGAAATAATACACATATACTTTCAAAATACATTTGCTTGCAGGTGCATAATCTCTTGAGGGCAGATGTATTTTGTAATTCAGAAGATTTCTGAATTTTAGAAGTGTAAAATTGAGCATATACTGATATTGGATAACAGCTCAAATGAGTCTGAACCAGTACTTCATGATAATAAAATCAATATCTACAGTCAAACATCCAAATATTTAAAATAAATGGGCCACATATTGACAAAAAATAACTTCAGTCAGTTAAGTTCAAGTTTTGCTGAAATGGATAAATTGGGTACCAAATCCAGAAAAACTCTGTTTCAGAGCATTTTGAATTTTGAAACTGTGGGTAAGTAGTGAACCTGTAGTAGTCGCTACAGCTACAGGATAACTGAAATTACAACTATGACTATTGTAAACGTTGAAAGAGGGCGATCCCTTTCCTCCCTATTTTAAAGGTCCATGGTTAACATCCCCATAACAAAAACAGGTTAACAAAAGAAAAACATAACAAATTTACTGCCACTGTGTGTACACTTGTGCATGTGAGTCATACAAAATAGGAACTTAAAGAAGAGGCAGATGGTTGAGGCTTAAATGACCTCTTCTTAGGGGAGGGGGAATTGGGGAAGGAATGGTGCAATGATCAGACAGTGGTTCACAGGAACAACGGTTGCCATATTATGCAGATAAAGTTTTTTAGACAGTGTCTAGGAGCTGCTCTCAGAAGAAAAGATGAGAAATCTTTCTGGCCAGGATCATAACTGCCACCCAGTCTTTTCTCTTTCTTGTTTATTTGATGTTACCCCTAGGGAGATGATCTTAAGAAAATTTAACTTATTTTGGAAAGAAACTTTCTTGGTCCAAATAAGGAAATTTCAGAGAGTCCCTCCCTGTGCTTGGAGTGTGTGTGTGCAGGAGGAGGGGGGGGGGGGGGGGGGGTTGGGGAGAGTACAAGAAACGGTTAGAAGGACCTTGATTCTGAAGCCGCGTTTGAGGCCTCTCAGCAGGTCAATGTGTAGGTCTTTGGAGTATTGCTTTCTGAGCTCCAACGCTACGTTGGGCCCCGTCCAATTTGAGAAGATTTTCTTTTGTTTTGTTAACCCCTCTTTTACCTGAAGGATAAAGCAGTTGAGTAGATATGAGGGTCTTTGGGAATATGGAGAGGATGGTTTTGAGCCATATTGATAGAGAGAATGCAGGCAGAAATAGGAGCAACTCTTCTCATCAGAGGATCTCAGAGCACTTCATGAACACCAACCTGAAAATACCAAAGGGCTAGAGAAAGGCATTTTCTCCATTTTTGCTTGAAATACATTATGGCCAGTCTGACACCAGAACACTAAGGCCTGAATGCAGGAAAGTGATAGTTTTGTACCTCAAAACGTTTTACAGCTTTGAAAAGCATAGGGAGGCAGCATTGCCGAAGATAAGATACCATTCTTGGTTTTAGCCCATAAAGCACTTGAACAATAAGTCTTAAATTAACATAAGAAAAAAATTGCCATGTGGATGAAGGGTGAGGGAAGACTCCCAGGAACCCCCAGGCAGCAGCTGGGGGAGGGGTTGATGGGTTCTGGAGAACTAACCACAGGAGGGTGAAGGTAACAAGCTGGGTGGGGGGGGGGGGGGTGCAGGTGCGGTGGCTCATGCCTGTAATCCCAGCACTTTGGGAGGCCGAGGCAAGTGGATCACGAGGTCAGGAAATCGAGACCATCCTGGCTAATATGGTGAAACCCAGTCTCTACTAAAAATGCAAAAAGTTAGCCCGGTGTGGTGTCTCCCGCCTGTAGTTCCAGCTACTCGGGAGGCTGAGGCAGGAGAATCGCTTGAACCCACGAGGCGGAGGTTGCAGTGAGCCGAGTTCACACCACTGCACTCCAGCCTGGGCGACAGAGCGAGATTCCGTCTCAAAAAGCAAACAAACAAAAAACAAGCTAGTGGGATTTGAGCATTAATGTTATTATGACCCTTTATTCAATGAAAGTTGGAAAGTCCTCGGGAAATTCTGATTATACCTAAATTTCATAGGATTGCATATTTAGACTTAAAGTGCAACTTTTCTACCATCATAAATGAAGGTTATTTAAAATGCATAATTATTTAGCTGGTATGTTAGTGGGGGAGGGGTGATTGAGGGGCACATCCTGTGAAAATCATAGAAATGCCTGAATGAGATCATTCATTCGATTAACAATAATTTTAGGAAACAATCTAGGTGACTGAAGAAAATTTTACACTGGGCCCACACACACACACATACACACGTGTACCACATATACATACAACTAAATAAACAAAAACAAAAAGCACTGTCATCATGAACTTGGCATGGAGTCAGGAAGGAGCTGTAGACTTGTGGTTGCGCAGTGACTTTCTGAATGATAGTTGGATCCTTAAAACTATCATTTCATTTGTTACTCTGTCAATAGTCACACCCTAAAAAATATTTACCCCTGTCAGAATCATCATTGACCCAATTTTTAGGTGACATTTTACTCCATACCTAAGTACACTTAAGAGCAAAGAAGTGTTTTCCAAGGAAAAAATTAGGGTGAGGTCCATATCCCTGTCAGAATCACCCTTGACCCAATTTTTGGGTGGCATTTTACAACACAATTAAGTACACTTATGAGAAAAAAAATGTTTTCCGTGGGAAAAATTAGGGTCATTTTCATATTATAAATAATACACGTATGGCCAGGCGCAGTGGCTCACACCTGTAATCCCAGCATTTTGGGAGGCCAAAGCAGGCAGATCACGAGGTCAGGAGATCGAGACCACCCTGGCTAACACGGTGAAACCCCGTCTCTATTAAAAATACAAAAAATTAGCCAAGCGTGGTGGCAGGCGCCTGTAGTCCCAGCTACTCGAGAGGCTAAGGCAGGAGAATGGCGTGAACCCAGGAGGTGGAGCTTGCAGTGAGCCGAGATCAGGCCACTGCACTCCAGCCTGGGCAACAGAGCGAGACTCCGTCCCCCCCCCCCCCAAAAATTATACACATAGATGATGAAAGACTGATTAAAATCTTTAATATAAAAGAATAGAATCATTTGGAACTTTAAATTTAATATTCAAAAAGTTATTGAAGCAATATTAAATAACTTATTATTTGTGTTCATTTTGTGCTTATTTACTGAATGTGAATTAATAATGTATATTTATCTTTTTCCCTGTAAAAGGTTTTGATATCAGGAATTATAATCTTAGAGAATAAATTCCATTAAATAAGCAAATGTGCTAATTTTTCCTTTCAGTATTTAGGTCATCTCGGTTTCATGTGTATCACAAATATTTTAAATTTGAATGCAAGTTTTTTTTTTTTTTTTTTTTTTTGAGACGGAGTTTTGCTCTTGTTGCCCAGGCTGGAGTGTAGTGGCACCATCTCAGCTCACTGCAACCTCCGCCTCTTGGGTTCAAGTGACTCTCCTGCCTCAGCCTCCCAAGTAGCTGGGATTACAGGCATGCGCCACAGCACCTGGCTAAGTTTGTATTTTTTTTAGTAGAGATGGAGTATCACCATGTTGGTCAGGTTGGTCTCGAACTCCTGACCTCAGATGATCTACCCATATTGGTCTCCCAAAGTGCTGGGATTACAAGTGTGAGCTACCATGCCTGGCCGGATGCAACTTTTTATATTAAGAGAACAAGTTAAATATGAAAAGCCTGCAAAGGCATTTATATTTTAATTTGGGAAAAATGTCAATGGAAACAATCTTACAAAGATATATCAATTTGCAGCCACAAAAGCCAATTGTAATGTCAGGAAAATAAATTACTACAATAAGAATTTATTTTGGAAACAGTAGCATCACCTTTAAAAGTTCAATCACATAGTCATTGCATACAATCATTTGTTAAAACTCTGTCTGTTCTAATTTCTTTTCGATAAGCCACTAATATTGTCCCTATCACTCTTCTTCAAAGCTCCTTATATTGGTTTTTCTCTTTGTCCTACAGCATTGCCATTAATAAGGAATTTCAACTGTGCAAAGGAAAGACTGGCTAAAAATTCCATTGATTCATTGTTAAGCAGAGAGCATTGTAGAATCATTTGAAAGATATGTAGTATGGTAACAGATTGCAGTCGGAAAAGAAAGGTAGAAAATAAATGTGAATATTAGTGAACTAATTTTCCCTGTAGGAGTATTGATTTCATTCATCTTACTTGATAGATAGGATGACTAAGCAAAAAATTTAAATTCAAAGGCATCAATTGAACAGGAAACAGGAGTATAGGAAGAAAAAATTCAATCCTTCTTCATGAGGCATTCATCATTTTTCTTCTTGTTCTTAAGCCATCTTAATCAGCATTTGATAAATGTCCATTTAGCTATAAGAGAAAAATCATGTTTAAAATCTTGGTTCAGGGATCATCTTTCAAATATTTTATCTTAATAGATAAAAAAACTTTATCAGATTCCCTGAACAATTGTTTAATGTCTTGGGTCTAACTTTCTAATAGTCATAGAGAAACACTAAAAAATTTCATCATGAGCAATAGCAAATTTATGACAAAATAGTGTATCATATATATTTCCCCAGCAACAGTGAGAACAGTTTATATGAAAATTTCACTACAGATATTGGTCTCAGTAGATAGCACATTATTCCAACCGCATATATGCAGCTTAAGATAAAGCTATTCTCAGAGGGATTCCATGATATTAAAATGTGGGGGGTTGTGAAAATTGTAAAAGCTATGGAATGAAGGTTGAGAATACAAATATTTACAGCTGTTAATGTGCATGCCGGCTGTCATACATATACATATGGAAGTTTCAAAAAGAATTGTAAGGGGTAAAAGAACAAATACTGTTTCTCCCATTTCATGTAGAAGGCTAGTCTTTCCATTTTTCTCCATTGAGTAGATTGTCTAGTCCAGATAGTTGTGCTAGAAGGCATTTGTCTAGCAATATTGTGTTATATTCAGAACGAAAATGAAAGAGAAAACAAATACTTTTTGAATTTTTTATTGGTCAGGTTGGGAAGATAGGATGTATTTGAAAAAAAAATACATGTAAGGGTATATGCATGAATAATCTTCAATTATATCTTAATAGTTTAATGGTAATTACATATTTAGTGTCTTAGCAAATAAGCAATATTTTTGTGACTTTATTGAGAAAAAAATTATCACAGCAGTGATAGGTAAGAAATGAGGGAGAGAAAAATCAATAATCTATTTGTAAAAGCATCTGTATTAGTGGGAAAAGATAGGTAATTTGGATGACATTCCAGACTTACTATTAACAACTACTCTGTTTTTAGTTCACATTCTGTGGCAGCAAATTCACAATATTAGCTTATATAATGTTAAATAAAAAATATTCAATGGTACTTGTTAAAGCATGGTGAGGAAAGGTTTATTCAGGACCATAGCAGTAGGTATAGGGAGCACTGGAATGGGGTCTTGTGGTAGGGGAGAGAGATTGGGCTCAACTCTGAATACAGCAAGTGTAGTGAGTGAGAATTTACAGCCAAGGTGCAGGGAGGGGGTCAGTGAATGGAAAATTACTATAAGGAAACATCAGAGGTAAGAGGGACTCTGGTTAAACTGACCTAACATAACTTTTGCTGAATACAGACCAGGGAGATCAGACATCACCTAAGGGACGGTGGAGGATGAGGAACTAGATCAGTTATCAGGGTGATCAGAAATTGAAGGTGAGAGGTTCTTGCTAAGCTGGCTTAGAAAGGTCTGTTTTTGTTTGTTTGTTTGTTTTGCTAAAAAACAATGTTACGAGGAAGTACAGAGGGGCCTAGAAAGAGGTTCAGAAACCTGATTAAAATCTGACCAAGCGGCCGGGCGCGGTGGCTCAAGCCTGTAATCCCAGCACTTTGGGAGGCCGAGACGGGCGGATCACAAGGTCAGGAGATCGAGACCATCCTGGCTAACACGGTGAAACCCCGTCTCTACTAAAATACAAAAAATTAGCCGGGCGTGTTAGCGGGCGCCTGTAGTCCCAGCTACTCGGGAGGCTGAGGCAGGAGAATGGCGTGAACCCAGGAGGCGGAGCTTGCAGTGAGCTGAGATCCGGCCACTGCACTCCAGCCTGGGCGACAGAGCGAGACTCCGTCTCAAAAAAAAAAAAAAAAAAAAAAAAATCTGACCAAGCAAAGAATTTTTGTCGGTAACCATCAAAATACACCAGTGATGTGTTATTGTTGTTATTGTTGTTGTGATCTCCAATTTACAAATACTGCTACAGAAGTTCAGAGACATTACATGATTCACCCTACTTAGGCTAAAAGCAAATTCTAAATGTTTTCCTTAATGATGAAGTGTAAATCAGGGAAGTAGGTATAATGCAGGGTTATTTCACCGAAGGAACAGGGAGAGAGCTGGGAGAGAGCATTACTTTGAATGTTTCCACTGTTTAAGGGAAAGAGGACAAAAGTGTCAGCTGTCTTCTCAGGAAATGATTATCAGGAATGAAACAAAACCAGCAAAAATTCCTGGACTGGTCATGTGCCATATGAGCAAACATAGATAAGAAGGAAAAGCGCATCCTCGGATTGCCGATCATCATAAAATATTTTTAAAGAGTTGACGATAGCAAAATTAATGCCTTTTCCAAGATAGATTGAGATGGTCAGAGATGGTTTGTTTACTAAAGGTGCAGAGCCACCAATTATCTTCAGTGGTTTTTAGCAGTTGCAGATATTTAGTTTGTGTCGCCTAGATGTGGCTATCTGTCAATATACTCACAGAGAAATAAGACTTCTTTATTGCTGTGCGCGGTCACTACTTACAAAAGGCAATCAGTTGACATTCAAAGAGTGTTATATGTATTCCATCTCATTTAATTGAAATGGCATTGTTTCCTTTGTGTTTCTTATTCAAAAATTACAAACATCAGCTTTGGATATGCATCTGCAGTGCGCAAGATAATTTGCACCAGATAATACAGATGTTTGATTTTATTTAGTCAAATTGGATCTAGTAATTAGTACTGTTATAAAATCCTGCTATGTATGGAAAACAATCTATGGGGAGGGGTTAAAATATGAGGCTCTTGCTTTACCCTTGGATCTCTTGCTAATATTTTTGTTTAAAGAGTGATTTTTACTAATTTTGCAAAATTCCTTGCATGTTTAGTTTAATACAATAAGCACATTTTAAGTTGAAATTAAAAAAATACAAAATCAAAATTGATCACCTGTGACTATCTCCTTACCTCTGTATTTTAGATGAATTATGACAAACCTATTTGTAGACTAGGATGCCACAGAATTCCTTGTTCTCACCCAAATCAGTCCATGAGATAAATGTGATCAAATGGAATGATCCAACTTTAATCATGCACTTATGCCCCAACTTATTTGGAAAATTTATAAACGTGTTCATTATTGTATAGCATGTTCAAATCTGAGAAGAACTCTTAAGGTAACCTAGTTACAGAGGAGGAATTTGAGGCCTATAGAAATGATTTACCCATGATAACAGCTAGTTTGGGACAGAACTAGAACTAAAACCACAAATTCTTTTCTGAATTCAGAATGTTTTCTACTATGTTGTATCTCTTCAACTTCATCTGAAGATATGGGAAGCAGAAAATTTTCTCTTTTCTTTGTACTACTTATACTTTTAAGAAATACACTCGTAAAAATGTTACCTGAAAAATATGATTTAGGAGATTACTTTCCTACAATTAAGTATACAAACTCATTGTTTGTGCTGAGGAAAATAATGTGTGATGACAATTTATTACTCAAATTTGATTATAAACATTCTTTCTTCAATTATAATACCATTCTGTGGTCTAAGGGACACTTCTAAATGTCTATTTAATTCAATTTTGTTAATTCAACTTAAAATTCAGGTATTCAATTTATGATTTAGAAAGAGTCACCGAGAGAAACATACTTAAGTGTTTTTTTAAATCTGTGAAATAAAACAATGATCATCAACAAAAAGCTTTCATTATTTGTAGAGCACAATGTCCCTTTTTGGAAAGGAATGAGAACTATCATAGCAAGAGAAAACAACTTTTGTTTTCTAATATTGAATGATAATATTAAATAATAACATTTGTTTTGATTAATCTTGTGACATTTTGTATATACATCACAGTATTACTATGCACTGTCTGTCATAATATAATATGCCACAGGATGCCATTCCCATTTGGATAGTTCTTATATAAGTTTAAACAAATTATAGTTTTATAAATATGAATGATTGCCGTAGAAAATAGGTAGCTTCGAATTTGACTTTTGGTGTTTCATAGCATTCTAAATATGCACATATAAGGCTTTTCTCTTATTAAAAGCTGTCTTGCTTAGCTCTACCAACACTTTTCCTTGAAATACACTTTTCTATCTTCTCTGCTCCCTCTTTCACTTTCCTTTCTCTTTTGTCTTCACCAGTATATGTCAGTGTTTATGTGTTTCCCTCGTCAGTCCTATTCGACTCCCTTTACTTCCTTCCTTTGACATTTCCTGATTGAAGATCCTAGATGCTGCAGTGATTAAGGGCTTCTGAATTCACAGGATGGCTAAGATAGATAGGCTTATCACAGATTAGCAGTGAAGCCAGCTACACATTCTTAGTGTCTCTGAAGTAGAAATGGCTTCATAGTTTGGTAACCCAGTCTTCCTTTGAAACAGGTGTCCTTAATTTTTCTTCACTAAATGCAGTATGGTTTTATTGATATGGCTTAAATTTCTTTGACTCAGGTTTCTGACAGGGAAATCCCAGGGGTGTCTGGATTCAAATGGGAAAGGGGAATAGGAAGATAGAAATGATTGAGATCTTTAAAGAAGAAATGGCAGATACACAGAAGAGAACCTTCCTATGAACCTAAAAGAGTTTCTGAATTAGTTGATAGACTAGTAAATAGAGGCAAGAGAAATTTCAGGTAAGACATGTATCTTTGGTGATAGGCTTAATAACATTACCACTTACTTCAGATCTCTTGGCCTTGTATATAAAGGAACCCCAAGCTAAAGGTTGATTGACTTGATCATTAAGAATAGGAAAGAACTTAAATATCTTTCAGTAAACATCTTAATGTGTATCTTCAGTATCCAGAAGAGGCTGTAGCACTTTACCAACCCACCACTGAATAGTCTCAGATGGGGCTCTTCTTTCTTCAAGAAAGGTAGCTTTGTACATTTATTTCAACCTTCACATAAAGATGAAGTTTATTAACACAGAAAATATCCCAGAAAGGTTTGTGGGTAGCTTTACAAAGCATTAATTTCCTTGCTCCTTGTAAATAAAGGCCATGTTAACAGAAGCCCTTTCTTTTAGACTTCTGTTCCTCAGAAAATTGTGCCCTGATTTATTAAAGTAAATTCATAGATAATCTTTGAGGGATAAAGATTGGCATTTAATATACTCATAAACACTGTACTGCATTGTTATCTTAAGAATGAACCAATAATGGACTTGTGGAAAATAATGAAGTGATACTTGATTTGTCACAACTTGAGATTCAGATGACAACATACAGCGACCATAGAAGCTAAGATGTCCTTGTTCCTTTTTTAATATGTACTATTGACATACTGTTTATTGACCGTGCTTTGTGTATCATTTTCTAAGCAATTATATTACTAATTATATTGTGTTTTCTATAGCAGAACTGACCTATTCATAAACATTTTCAGGAAAATAAAGACAACTTCCATGATAGTTAAATCTATGCAAGCATAATTAAAGTGATTTAAATCTAATTTGTCTTCAAATTGCCATAAATTGTATACACCTTTCCACTGTATTGTTATTGACTGGAAATGTAACTCATAAATGGCATTCACACCCTTAAATTGTCATAATCAAATCTGCTCTTCAACTACTCATGATAGTTTGTAATTTTTCTAGAATATTGCTTGCCTTTATTACCAAAGTGAAACTGAATGGAAACCATGTAAGTAAATAAATGAAGTGAGTTATATGTATCTCTGTAATATTATGTGAGCTACAAGTTTCTAGAAGAGCCTGCTCATTTAAACCATATCTTTTGGCTGGGCATTGTGGCTCACACCTGTAATCCTAGCACTTTAGGAGACCGAGAGGGGTGGATCACCTGAGGTCAGGAGTTTGAGACCAGCCTGGCCAACATGATGAAACCCTGTCTCTACTAAAAATACAAAATTAGCCTGGTGTGGTGGTACATGCCTGTAATCCCAGCTATTTGGGAGGCTGAGGCAGGATAATCACTGGAACCTGGGAAGTGGAGGTTGCAGTGAGCTAAGACCGCCCCACTGCACTCCAACCTGGGCAAGAAGAGTGAAACTCAGTCTAAAAAACAAACTAAAAACCAAAAAAACATACTGTTTGCTCTCCTTCAAATAAAGATCTCTTCTGTGCCACCTTTTCTTCTGTCTTCATATTCTCTCCCTGGTAGAGATTACACTTATCACACATCATTATGAATTTTCACATGTGTACCTCTCCAAGTACATTGTGGCATCTAGTTTGTTCTCATATCCTGTTCTGATTAGTTATTGCTGCATAAAAATATTTCAAAACTTAATGGTTTATAATAACCTAAAACAATAACAACATAGTAGTTGAAGTAAGTGTAGTATATTTTATGAATTTGTGGATCAGAAACCATCCAGGAGCTTAGCCGGCTAGTTCAACTCTGACCTACATGGCACAAGTCTGGACAGCTGGTGTCGAAGGATCTACTTACAAGGTGGCTTCTTTATACAAATATCTAGTGTCTTGGTGCTTCTTGGCTTCTCTTTCTTCAAAAGGTGTCTAACTTTTAGGACTTTTCCATGTGGCTTGGGCTTCTCATAGCATGACAGTAATCAGGTTTCTTATACGGAAGCTGGCTTTTCCCAGAGCAAGGGTTCCCAGCAGCCCACACAGAAGTTGCAAAACTTTCTATGACCCAGCCTCAGAACTCTCAGAACATTATTTTCCCCCACTTTCAATTGTTAAAGCAAGTTAAAAAGCCAGTCTCTATGTAACAGAAGGGGAGGAACAACAGAAGGGGAGGAATGAAGGTGTGGTATACACATATATGGAGGAAAGAAATTAATTATGGCCAACTTGGAGACTAGCTGCCACACATCTCCAAGCTTTTGAGGGTGAGATTTTGTATCTTATTCATCTTTGTTTCTTCAGTACTTTGCAGAGTGGACGGCATATAACTGGGCTTAGTAAATGAATAAGTTCTCACTTCTAAACAGAAGATTCAATATCCCTCCTAAATAGAGCCACTGAATTTACAATTGCCTGTTAGACATCTTTATCTGGCATCTCTTTGCTGGTATTTCAAATTCTACATGTCCAAAATGAAGCTCATAAAAATAGCCTCTCTCTAGATTTCCTTAACCTCACCAACCTCCCAGTCATGGTGGCTCAATAGCTAAGAATCCTTGAGTTCAGCATTTTTAAAGCTTTCTACTTTCATCAACTTCTTTTGTTGATTAGACTTTTCTCTCATCTGTGTGCTCCTTTCCATTCCCATGGCTACCACAGTAAATGAGGCCCTTGTAACTTCTCTTTTTAAATATTATGAAAACCCTCTAATTATTTTCTTTGTCCCCCCATCCTGGACTCATCTAATTTATCTCATAAATACTACCCATGACATTTTTCTAGTTAACAGCTCTGATCACATCATCCCTCAACTCCATGTTATTGTGAGTGAAATGCTATTTGGTACTTGGTCACTCATGCCCATGATTTGTTTTGTTCTCACTCTTGTTAGATAACAAGTGACCCTTTGTTTTGAGAGCTCTCAGCTAAATTGGGATTCCAGTACCAGAGTGGCTAGCAACCCTGCTCTAAAGAAATGTAAAGGGAGGCTGGACATGTGTCATTTATAGAGTGCCTCTGACAGGATACTTCTTTTACTGGCAGATAGCCTAATGCCTAGTTGTCCAACCTATGACCAGGAGGTCCCTCATATGGAAAACTTGTTTATACTAGCAGATGCCCCTGTGGCTCTTGTTTGACCTGTGTCCTGCTTGTGCCTATCTATCGCTCTGATGCTGGGAGCCTGATCTCGTATTCCCTCAGAGTCCTGGGGAAAACCAGACCCGTGGCATCCCCTGGTTCTTCTGATGGAAGGTGCAAATTCAGTGTACCACCACAATAGGAAATAAGTTCAAAGGCTTTTACAAACAGATTCTCAGCAGGGACAGCGTAATGAGAGGGGTGGGCAGTTCTCTGTCCCTGGGTCACACAAGGCAGGAATGAAGAGTCAGGCAGAGAGAGGGAGACAGCACATGGCCAAATAGTAGTACATATAAGGAAATAGGGTGTGGGTCACTTTACGTTTGTAGGCAAATGCCTGAATGATCTGTTTTAAAGGAAGCAGTGGTGGGAAAGCTGGGAGTCTAGTCTGCTAGGCAGGGGAGATGCCTCTAAATTCTTATCTCTGGCCACCAGCTTGAGCCATTTGTATGTGATGTAGAACTGGAAACTGTGTCAAGGGTGACTAAGCCCTGCTTCTGGTGTAATATGATAGTTAAACCTGTATTCGAAGTCGATGCCGAGGTAACATAAAATTGTAAGAACTCACTAAACCCTTCAGCTAGTAATTAGTGAAGGTCACTAACTTGCTTATCTTTGACAACTAATACTCATTATTGTATTCATATCATAGTATATAACCCTTGTTATATGGGAAGGGCATAAATTAAATGGATATATCTTTATTGGTCATCATTGCTAGTGTCTGGTAGTATGTTGTATATAGGTAGACTGGATTTAAATTCCAGCCCTTTCATATACTAGTTATCACTTTTCACCTCTGAGTCTCAGTTTCCTCATCTAAGAAATAGGGACAATAATGCCAATCTTAGAATATTTGTATGGAGAGTAAATTAGATAATGCATATAAACCACTTAGTGGAGCTACAGAATAAGTACATTTCCAATAAATGTTAGTTCTCACTGAGACTAGTTGAAAATGTATTTGGGGGCCTGCTCCACAAATTACTAGCTGAGCCCTTAGGGAAGCTATTTATGTCCCATGTTGTGAGGACTGAATAAGAAAATAGATACAAAGACATTAGAATAGTGCCTTATACACAGCAAACATTCCACAAATGTTATTGCAATCAGTGTTTCAGGAGTTAAGATTGGACTGTGCACATTTTGTCTGCCTTCTGTTTTATATAAGCAATCTTTGTAATTTACCATAAAGATCAAAATCCCATATACTTGCATCAGTGCTTTATAAAGATGTTATCACAGTGAGAAATGACTACAGATAATGAAAAATGCCACTTCTACAAGCATATGTTTTTACCTTTCAGCATACACAGCAAATATAATGTTTTATTTGCTTTTCTCTTTGGTACATAGATCTGAAGTCTTCTAAGTTCTTATTTAAGGTTGACTTCTACTTACTCTTATCTTTGTGAGAACAGTCAATTAAGAATGTCTGGGCTGAGAGCGGTGGCTCATGCCTATAATCCCAGCACTTTGGGAGGCCGAGGCAGGAGGATTGATTGAGGTCAGGAGTTCGAGACCAGCCTGACCAACATGGCGAAACCCCATCTCTACTAAAAATACAAAAATTAGCTGGGCGTGGTGGCATACACTTGTAATCCCAGCTACTTGGGAGTCTGAGGCCTGAGAATCGCTTGAAATCGAGAGGCCCTTGAACCCTGGAGGTGGAGGTTGCAGTGAGCTGAGATCGCGCCGCTGTACTCCAGCCTGGGTGACAAAGTGAGACTCCATCTCAAAAAAAAAAAAAAAAAAAAAGAAAAGAAAAGAAAAAAAAAGGAGGAGAGGTAGAGAAAAGTCAGCGAATGTTTAAGCCTTTACTTAATCCTAGGAAAATCCCTGTAAACTTTTTGAGCTCACTGGTGTCACTTTAAAAATTAGCAACATTTGTTAGGCTGCTTTGCCAAATCTCAGAGGAAAAACATTTTGCTTTCGTCTGCTTTGTTTGGAGGTTTTCATGATGATAGCAAGGTTTCATTGTGGCATTGTTACCATCCTTGCTATTATCCATTTCCATGCTTCTCGGTGATTCACAGAACAAGGCTCACTGGGGCTCAGAAAACAGAGCTCCCTCTGATATGCTACAAGGAGCTGCATTACCATGGAAATGCTACAGAATTCCTTTTTGATTTTTAAAGAAAATGTACTAATATATTTTTGTATTTCATTATGAAAATATCAAAATAACATTTCCTTCAAAAGTAATCAGAGTTATATTTTCCTTTCTGATTCCCCCTTTTCGCCTGCAAGGTCTTACACTTCTGGCCCATGCCACTCTCTTCACTTACCTCCATATGTCTTTATTAGAGCCTCTTGGGCCATCCTCTGTACCTTCAGTGACCTGTGTCCCTTCCATCCTTAGGGCCTTTGTAAATGCTACTACCTCCACTGGCAATATTTTTTCCCTCTTTATCTAGCTAATATCTTCTCTTCCTTTTTGTTTCAACTTGAAAGTCACTTTCTTAGAGAGGCCTTCCTTGAGCCCTCAGAATGGAGAAAAATTCTCAGTTATTTACTTACCCAGATAGCTTTATTTTCCCTCATAAACCAAAATAGTAACTATTTTGCTCTTTGTGTGAGTCATGGTCTAATGTCTTTCTCCCCAATTAAAGTCTCAATTTCAGGAAAGCAGAGACTCTCAACTGGCATAGTCATGACTTTATCCCAGGCAGCTACCACAGGGCCTGCCACTTGTGTAGATTTTCAATAAGCATTTGTTAAATGAATAAATGAGGCATTGGAACAACTGCAATTCACTCTGCTGTCCTTAGGTTTATACTGAGTATCTGCTGTTTCCAGAAGTACAAATATAATTTGCATTAAGGGTACTGCCTTAATGAGATATTTTCTGTCATCCTCTGTGCTTATGTGGTAAAGTCTTAATTTCACATTCATGTGATGTGGGCAAATGTAAGTAGAAGGGATGAATAATATATTTAATTTATAACAGAGCCAATTTTATGAAAGTGTTTAAAACATTTAAGACCTTTTGTTCCCATTCAGCTTAAGCCTAGTCCTCATCGAATGTAATTTATTTTCTCAGTGTATTAATTAAATTTGCAGCAACAAGGAATGGGAGGACAACTGATATTAAAAAACAAAAAACCCAGAATGCATTTGCCTTATTAGCATGTGTTTTTCCAGCATGGCTATGCAATGCTTATTAACACACTGAAAACTCTTACTGATCTGAGGAATTAGCAGGTAGTACAAAAAAACTAACAAGTGGTACGTACAAGAAATAAAACCACAGAATTTGGAATCAGATCTGAGTTCAAACAAAGATCTTTTGCTCGCTTGTTTGACTTGGGGAAAGTTACTTAACTTCTCTAAACCTTAGTTTCTACATTTATGAAATGGGTTTATTTTATTTTATTTTTATTTTTATTGAGGTGGAGTCTCTGTCAGCCACCTAGCCTGGAGTGCAGTGGCACAATTTCGGCTCACTGCAACCTCTGCCGCCTGGGTTCAAACGATTCTCCTGCCTCAGCCTCCCGAGTAACTGGGATTACAGGCATGGGCCACCATGCCAAGCTAATTTTTGTATATTTAGTAAAGAAGGGGTTTCACCATGTTTACCAGGCTGGTCTCGAACTCTTGACTTCAGACGATCCGCTGCCTCCCAAAGTGCTGAGATTACAGGCTTGAGCCACCACATCTGGCCTTAAAATGGGTTTATTAATATTTGCCTTGCCTGTTAATTGTGGAAAGTACAAGCGATTATATGAAAAAGAATCTGGCATTTTATATAGTAGCCTGTAGCTCTTATTATTACAAATGAGAAGCAAGCGGAAAAGAAAAAAAAAATAGGACAGATATTAAACAAAAGAAAAAGATGAAAGAAAGTGGTGTATTAGGAACAGGGCTGGCTGGATGAGTTGAGTAAGCACTTACTGAAGTAGGAGGAGATACAACAGATTAAACTATACCAACAAGTTAAAACATGTTAAATCAAGTTTAGACTAAAGCTGCCTCCTAACATATTTTAAGTTTGGCCTAAAGGTTTCTCTGTCCATTGTGAACTATAACCTAAATGGACTGGTAAAGTCTGAAGCCTACTCATCCCAGTCACTGAAGTTTTGGCCAATCAGAAGTGGCCAAATGTTCAAACTGTGTTCAAATAAGACAAACACTGAGCTGTAACCAATCTGGCTTTTCTGTACTTCACTTCCATTTTCTGTGCCTCACTTTCCTTTTTCTGTCCATAAATCATCTTCCACTTTGTGCCTCTACTGGAATCTCTGAGCCTACTCTGGCTCAAGATGCTGGCCAATTTGTGAATCTTTCTTTGCTCAATTAAACACTGTTGAATTTGGTTAAGATTTGTCTTTTAACAATTATAACAGGTTAAATGAGAGTAAGTTCATAAAAGCCAGTGTTATGGGCTTACTTGTCCCCGCTGCAACTTCATATGCTGAAGCCCTAACCCCCAGTACCTAAAAATAGGACTGTATTTGGAAAAAGGACTTTTAAAGAGGTTATAAAGTTAACAAAGGGTTGTTAGCCTGACCCTAATTCAATCTGATTGATTCCTTAGAGGAAGAAGAATTTATGACACAAAAAATATAGAGGGGCAACCATCTGAGGATACAGAGAGAAAGTGGCTATCTGCAAGCCAAGGAGAGAGACCTCACAATGAATCCAACCCTGCTGACACTCTGATCTTGGACTTCCAGCCTCCAGAATTGTGAGGAAGTAAATTTCTGCTGTTTAAGCTACCTGGTTGTGATATTTATTATGGCAGCCCTAGCAAACTAATACAACTACAGAGGCAGCTTGATTTGTAAAAGGAACCCATGAGAGATAACACAGGTAAAAATATCTACTATAGTGCTTAATTAATAGGAAGTGGTCCATACGTACCAATGGAATTTTTGACAAACAGTTCTAAAGGAAAGCTTTATAGGTTGAACATCAGAAGACCTGACTCTTATTCTCTGTTATGCTGCTAACTAGCCTTAGGATCTTCATTATCCTGGGCTATAGCCATTTCAGCTACAGAAAGAAGAGTTTAGAGTAAATGAATTTTACTTTTCCATAGAGTTGAAGAATTTAATTATTGGAAAAGCCCGATGTTCTAAATGTGTTACCAGGAGAGATGGAACTTGAATTCTGATCTTCAGATTCCTAGAACAGTGTTTTTCTTTTTTGCTGTAAATTTTCTGCAACAATTGAATGCAATTTTTGAGTCAATGTCTTACCCTGTCTCCCAGGCTGGAGTGCAGTGGTATGGTCATAGCTCACTGTAACCTTGAACACCTGGGCTCCAGTGATGAAATGTGTTTTTAAAACTTAGGAATAAGAGGAAGATATTCTTGCCCTTTTTTTACATTAAAAGTGTTCAGTAGCAGAAATTTTCCATTATGTTTGCCATAGAAGTTCTCTAATTTTAATAAATACGGTATTGAAATGTTTGTTGACTGTGCTGCTTTAATAATTGCTTTAAAGAAGGGTAATTTAAAAGAAATCAACATGTAAAAGAACAAGCCACAAGCAAGTCCACTTTCTGGTTAAGAAATTTATCTTCTGTAATCTCATAGCCAAAAGAAAGAAAAAAGGAAGTCACTGCTTTGGCCTACTTCTAGTCTGGTCAGAAGCCACTATTTATATTTTGATTTAATGTTCTCTTGGTGATAAGGCCTAAAGGTCTAACCCATGTGCTGCTGCAAGATAAATTGGTAGCCATGTGAGTTTATGCAAGGAAGGGTAATATTTACTTTGATTCTTCAATTTCTTCATATAAAATAGCTTAGGTCTATATAGTAATGGTAAAGTTTTTATTTAATACAATTTAGGTAGGAATAGTAGTTAACCTCTGCTTTTGAAGGTAACAAAAGATAAATACTGCACATACAACACTGAAATTTACCAACTTGATTGTAAACTGGAGCTATGGAATAATCTTGCATGCTTTATAACTTTTACTCTGCATTGTGTGAGCCTGATTAAATCTGAACTGGGTGTCTTCAGAACGGCACAAGCCATTGTACGTCTTCGATTATATTGCTTTTTCAACTTACGATAATAATTGCTAATGGTTACCTAGGACTGGTTATCATGTAGGTACCACTCTAAATCATTTACTTGTATTAATTCACTAAATCTTCTCAACAAATTATTTAATCTTTGTGACAAACTTATAAGAAAAAGGTCATTATCATTCTTATTTTGCAGATGAGAAAACTGAAGTTTATAGAGGTATATGACTAGCTCAAAGTCACAAAGCTTCCAGTGGCAGCATTGAGATTTAAATCCAGACAATATGACTCTAGAATCCATGCCTCTAATTAGTTTGTGAACTGCCTGCTAAAGGAAACACCCCTAAGTTACCAGTATCCCACATGCAGTAGCTCAGCCTTTGATCTACCTCTTTGATTTTACTTTCTCCAGGCTTGATAATCCTCAAACAAGGAATATATTCAGATTTACCTTTCAATAATCAGGTGTGAGATAGGAAAGAGCACTTTTTACTTACTAATAACTTGAAAATTGTCCTTCAAAACTGATATTTGGACATAGAAATATAAATTGCCAGTACTTCCAATTAGCCTCAGCTCCAGCTGGTCTCCTATAGTGCACAAATTAGGATCTCAGCCCAGATTTTGTGTCAGAAAAGCATAAGACTTTCGATGATGTCCGTTTTAACTGAGAATGTGGCTATCTTGTTGCATTTAGTTTTCCTGTTGGAAATAACCTTAACACACATCTTTAAACATTTCAAAGGTGGGGAAGTCACATGTATCAAAATGTAGATTGTTGGATTTGTTAGATATAAATCATTTACTTTCCACACTCAAAGTTTATTAAATGGTTTAACTTCTTTTCCCAAAAAGATTTCTATCAGCAGAGTATTATGAAAACTTGCATTAAATATTTTATGAAACGCACTTATGCTTTTATTAATTTTATTATATACCTGTCAGGATTTTCTTGCTGTAAATCATGTTTCAAAAATGAAAAAAATACACTGAATCTATAAAATATTTGAATATTTCAAGGAAGCTGGATGATTTTTTTAGATACACATACACAAATATATAATCATAAAAACATTAAATAATTTTTTTACCCAAATTTTGGCATAAGGTATTCTGGTCAATTACTTTGTTCTTGCTGAGCCCTATCAGGGCAAACATCTGGATTTCTGGAGAAGGTGGATGAATAGCCCATTATTCAATATTATTTTCTTGATAGCCTCTACCGGCTGTGCCAGTGGCATATTCTTCTAACTGTTAGGTTTCTAGTTAAAAGCATCATGCTCAGTTGATCTTTCAATCTCATCTTATTCCAGTATTCTTGGGATCCCCAGCCAGTTCTATGCTGATAACAGGACAGCTGTATATATGAATGTTAATCCAGAGGTCCCAGGGCAACTTCAGTCCTGGACCTAAACTTGACCAAGGCAGAAAATGCAGGAAGAGACATAAGACAAGAAGCTTAAAATCTTGTTGCCCTAAATTGAATATCTGCTGTGATCTGGGTCACAATGTAGCCTCCAATCCTCTGGATTTCCAAAACTCGGTATCACCAATTACCAATCTCTCAACTGGTCCACTGTACAGTCATGTGCTGCATAATGATGTTTTGGTCAACAATGGGCTGCATTTACAACTGTGGTCTTAAAAGCCTGTAATGAAGCTTCCCTGAATAGGTTAACCTTTTTTTTTTATCTTTTATACCATATTTTTACTCTACCCTTTCTATGTTTAGATATGTTTAGTACTTACCATTGTGTTATAGTTGTCTATTGTTTTTGGTACAGTCACATGCTGTACAGGTTTGTAGACTAGGAGAAGTAGGCTATACCACACAGCCTAGGTGAGTAGTAGGCTGTGCCTTCTAGGTTTGTATAAGTACACTCTATAATGTTCACACAATGAGGAAATTGCCTAACAATGCATTTCTCAGAACATATTCCCATCGTTAAGTGACGCATGACTGAATATAGTTGAGATTCAATCTCAGTTTTCCTGCCTAGCAGTCAAGTTGTCTGGTAGAATTTAAGCTGATTCTAAATCATAATCTATCTGTTGACTCCCAACATGGTTTATGAATTTGGAGAAGAGGCCTTGAGATGGTATACTGCAGCAGCTGAAACAGAGACTTACATGTCAAGGAGAACTACACCCATGAAATATAAATTAAAACAACAGTGCAATCCAGTGCATACTCACCAGAAAGACTAAAATAAAAACATAGAAATTATCAGGTGTTGGAAAGGATATGGAGTGGCCATAAATCACATCTACTGCTGGTGGATGCACAAATTTTTGGAAGCATTTTTGCCATTATATATGAACATATATAAACATACACACAACTATGACCCAGTCATTCCACCCTTAGGCATATCACCAATGCAAATCCATACGCATGTTTGCTGAAAGATTTATAATAGAGTATTCAAAGCAGATTTATTTGTAACAGATAAGACTGGAAGGTATCTTAATGCCCACTGAATGTAGACTAGATCAATAGATTGTAGTATAGCCATATAATGCAGTACTCTAGAGCAATAAAAATAAATTATTTAAACTATAATCAACAATATGGATAAATCTCAGAAGGCAGACACTAAAGAATAGATACTATGTCATTTTATTTAAATTGAGTTCAAGGACAAGCAAAACTAACCTCTATTTTAGAAGCAATAGAGTTTAGGGGAGGAAGTGAGTGAGCAGAGCATAGGGAGGGTTTGGGTTACTGGCAATGTTGTGTTTCTTGATTCGATTTGTGAAAAAGTGTCAGTCTGTATAATTTTTATGTTTTCACTTTTTATAAGTGCATTATATTTCAATAAGTAGGAATAAAGAGTTAAAAAGAACAATTTGTAATGACTGAAATTTAAATCCCAGCTCTACCTCTTGCTAATACTATGACTCTAGTCAAATTTCATAAGTCTTCTAAAAGCCACAACATTCTTACTCATTTGATGATGTGGGTGGCAGTGGTAGTGATGATAAGAAGAAATGTTTACATGACACTTATTTGTGCCAGAACAATCTAATCATTTTCCATCAATTTCATTCTCACAATAACCTTATTAGGTGGATAATACGTAATGTTATCTTCATGTAACAGATTAGGAAAGCTAGGCACAGAAATGTTAAGTGACTGGCCCAATGTTATCTAGGTCCAGAATTGACACCTAAAAAAGTGTACTTAAAAATGTTTAGAAAACTGTAACCTAATAAATGTATGTTAGAGCTTCTTCATTTTCATTAATGATAAAACATTACATGTAGCTCTCCCTCTGATGCCCATTCCCACAGGCATACTCTAAATACATCCCACAGATAACCAGTTCAACATTCCTTTGTCCACAAACTTGGAGTTCTCCATATTTTTGGCTTTGAATTGTTCTTAAATGCCCTTTCAAACTTTGAGGAAGTATAATAAAGAGGTTATGTGTTTCCTTCTTAAGCCAGTTACTTTCCACAACTACATACAGACATTTCTTATCTATTATTGGATAATCCTGCATAGTTATAAGAAGAGGACTTTTAAAATCTCTGTTTTCAGTGACAAGCAAAGGGCTTAACATATTAGGTGCTTAATAAATAAATGTTTGTTGAACTAAACATTCAAATTAAAGACCTTTCACTCCTTGGAGACATAACTTTTCATAGTTATTTTGTATTTATTTTCTTGATTAAAGACCTTTTCTAATGCTATTGAAACCTCTCCATAATGGTAGTTACTGGAAGGCAATGGGATAGGCTCTTTGGAGCAGGCAGAGTTTTTTGAACTCCTTTAAATCATACTATTCTGGTAACAAATTATTTGGTCTATAAGCATGGCACTAACTCAGCTAGTCACCATAACTTTTCAATTCAATCTATTGGAATGTCTCTTTATGGAGACTCATCTCAAATTTTATCATTGAAACCAATAGAAAAGATTTAATAAGATTTTACATTAATTAGTTTTACAGCCACATTTTTGGAAACAAATCTGTTTCATAAAGAGAAAAAGCCTTATTTATAATGATAGCTTGCCCTATGCAATGTTAATAACATTGTTTCTCTTTTGTTTGATGAACTTTCCCATTAGCTACTTGCCAGTTGGATGTCGACATCAGCAATTTAGAATCATAGCTCCAAATCTGGTCTCATTCCTACACTGTGATAACCTTGGCTGTATCGTGTTACACTACAATCCATTGCACTCCTTGCCAGCAAGGATAACCACAGAGCCATTCCAATCTTTGCTATTGCTAAATTTCCTCTCTAAGTTTTGGTAGGCTAGTTGGGAGCCATCTGTAGGTGTGTTTCCCTGGCTACCATCAAGTTTTCCATCTGACAGTATTTAACACTGCCTGTATCTGAACTCATAAGCAAAATAGCCCTCTTGAATCTATGATTATATTTGTAGGAGCAAAAGATTAAATGATTTGCATTTTAATTAAACCAAGGGAGAAAATAAATGGTGGAAATAGAAGAATCCCACTGTATGCAATAAGTAACGTTGCTGTTAAAAATTATTTGGTGCATCATCTGAGATTTAGCAGCACTTCAATAATAACTTGAGGTATGAGGGAAAGTATCTTGAGAAATTACAGTAATGGGACAACAAAAGCAAAGCAACTACCATAGTTTAACACTTGAAACTTAGCTGAAGTGATTGAGGACTTTTTGGTCGTCTCTAAGGATCAGTTACTGTGTGTATTCTTTGTTTTTGTTTTTTGCATAAGGTTGTAGTTCTTCCTGGGGAAGAGATAAGAAACCATGGATGTTGCAACTGGGTGGCAGTGGCAGCTATGGCTTTTAAAAACTTAACGACCACTATGATCTAGAGTAGTGCTTTTCAAACTGCAATTGAAGACTATTAGTGGATTATATAATCAATTTAGTACATCGCAACTACCATATTTAAAGAGTAAAATAGGATAGAATAAAAAACATCAGTATGCATCACGTATACTTAGGGTAAGTATTGATTTATGAAACTTAGTTTTATGTGTACACGCACACACGTTTTCTAGATCACAATGTGAAATATATTTCTTCCTGTAGGTTGAGGTTAAAAAAAATGTTTGACATCCTCTGATTTAGGGATAGATTAAAGGCCATTGTCTATCCTTTACAATTTTGTCAGAATAAATGGTGATGCAGTTTCTCCGAATTTGAAAGGGACCGAAAACCACTAATATTAATATGTCAAGATGAATTATGAATTTTCTTTTCAGGGCACTGAAAATATCAAGATGCTCTAATATTAAGATTGCTCTAAATTTATTATCTTTTAATTAATTTATACATAAGAGTTATACATCTGAGTATATTGATAAGTTTCAAATAATCTTTCTAGAAAAGCTGTTTATTTTGGAAACAAATAAACAACAAGGATCTAGTTAAATTTGAATCTCTAGGAGTACTTTAGGACATCTGGTATTTTCCAACTTTAGTAGCATACCTGAAGCAGAAATAGATCCTGCCTTCCTCCCCCAACACAAACACATACATACACACACACAGACAAGCTAGGTGGTTGTGGTTACTCTGAAGTTTCCAGTCCAAATCCACAGTTCCAGTAGAGTTTGTGACCTTCCTAAGGATCCTGTGGTATTTCTTTATTCCTTTGAGTCCTCTTCAACATGATGTTGGTGCAGATACACATAGCATACTTCAAGCTACTTTGGTCTTCAATTACTTTCATTTTAATGAGAAAATTTAATAGACTATTTGATGATTTATTCATTTTCAATATCCATGCCTTGAAATCATTCAGGTTTGTCTCATCTGCACCATGTGTGGTAGAGTCCATTTATCTATGAATTGTCTTTTCTAACCCTCCATTCAAGTATATATATTTCCTGGCTTCCAGATACAGACAACTCCTAAACCAACCACTGCTTTTGCCTGAATTAAGAAAAATGCTTTGGATTTTTCTACATGATGTCAGACTAGAATCATAAGTAAAATTTTCATTTTTTTTTTCACAGCCAGGGTTGCTATTTTATAGAAATAGTCTTGAGATTTTTTAATATGGTTATAGTAATGTGGCAACTGATCTGTCTGGCTTTGACAAAGGAAAATGGCATTTTGAGTGACAAACCATTTATTTGCTAGCCTTGCATATCCAGAGGATTGGAGGGAGTATTATTCTGTCAATATGCACAAAATAAATGGTCTATGGAAATAACAATTCATTCATTTTATATTGCCTCAGTGATCAATGATGATCACTACTTGATTGATCCAATTGTGGTGATCAGAATTAATCAGGAAAATGGCTGAAATTAATGGATTGACAGTGATATAATATGTTTACTGCTACCTAGAGTTTGTCATAATAATTCAAACAACACCCTGTTTATTGTTTGTTTCGCTTTATTGTTATTTTTGGCCAATTTTGCTGTTAAAATGGACACTTATTTGATAAACAACAAACCCATCAATGTGGTGAATATAATAATGTGTCTCTGATTGTATTTATAATGACAATCAATTTTTCCCTCTAATTACATTAATTATAGCATTACATACCTTTGTAATTTGCACAGGATTGTACTCAATTAAGTTCATGTTGTATTTCAATAAAGCATTTTTGCCACTGCCATAAATCTTTGCAACACTAAGTTGTAGAGATAGTGGCAACCAAGGATTGATCAAAAGTGCTAGAATTCAGTGGTAAATCATGTCTTGTTATTGATTACTAAAAGGGTCATTAATTTATGGAAGCTGGTTGGAGATTTTGGCAAGTTTAAAACTTATTTCAAAATCATTCTTAATCCCAGCCACAACTTTTCTTGGAAAGAGAGAGAAAGAGAGTGAGGATGAGAGGGAGGGAGAGAGCAAGGGAGATGGGGAAGGAGACAGTGAAAAAATAAATTAGAATTTTAAAATTTCAAAAATGATTTGATGTTGCATTTTGTTAAACAGAGTAAGGTGAAGAGTATGTATTAATATGTGGTCATTTCAAGGTCAGCAGCAACCTGACTATTACCAGGCCAAGGTTAGGTTGAGTAATTGGTTTCTGACAGTAGTCTTTATTCTCTCAAATTTAACTGACAGAAAACACCTAGCCATTCAGTCTAAAAGCAGATGGTTTGCCATAAGAATTCAAGCAGCAAGTGAAAAACAGCCCAGAGTAAGCTCTTTTCTTGCTTTCAAAATGGAAATTTCTAAAGGTATAGTCACATTTTCTGACATTAATTAAAATGGTATAAAAAGGAATCTATAACTAGTTTGTAAAAGGCAGAAAGCCTTCATGCCTAGGAATCTTGTAATTTTTTGCTTAATTTATGGTACAGTATTTGATTTTTGTCATGTGTACCATGTAATGGAGATTTTATTTGTCTCTAGGTTTCAAGTGTATGTTTGGTTTATCTTATCTTCATTTAGAGCTTTGAAGTACCTGTGACTAATTATGTAAGTTGATAGATTTGATATAAATAACCCCATATTCTGCTTTTTTCCTTCTCCTTTTTAAACTCTGAAAATGTTTAGAACAGTATAGGTTATGTAATGACAGGGAGCTTCTGAGCTTTTACCCCTGGGTGGAAGATTGAACACCAGCAATGCAGCATGGCTGATAAAGAAAGAAAGCTAGTATTATTGTTGCTGGATTTTTATTTCTATGGTAACCGTGATGTCACTGGTTCCTGCAATGCTTAAACCTCTCATTTGAAATAACTTGAGCTGATCTGGTAGGACAGAAATGTAAAAAGAAAAAAAAAAATCTAGTTAATAAAATGTAATCACCAGATGCAATGATATAGATAATGTTTGGGAATTAGTAAACATCAACCTTATAAAAGACTGAATCTTGGTTGAAACCGAAAGAAAAATGCAGCATAAAGTTTATTTTTTTAAATGAAAGCACTTTAATATATAATGTGTAATAGACATTTAAAAATACAGTAGAAAAGGAGCTGTCCATTTGCTATAGCCTTTATGACTTGTAGCTAGAAAAGAAGAGAGACAGGGGAAAAAAATCATGCTTTGGGGATTAACATTTAATTCCTGTTAAGAAATACAGAGAATAATTGGTATGTATGTAATCTCATAGTTACACTGCTGAAAAGCATATTAATCTTTTATTATATTGCAGGTGGTTGTTTGCTATTTACACCCTTTTCCCTAAATTTAACCACCTCTTTCACCATTCTCTTTTCAGTGCCACAGGAAACTTTCTTTTTGCGATTACTATCTTTGGCAAAGCATAAGTGGCCATTTGCTTGCTGAGCTCTAATCTATCCTCTCAGAGAGTAAACTTCTTACCCATGTAGGCTCAGAAAAAAAGAAAAGCTGTACCATGCTTGTATTTTAGGAGAGAAAAAAGCTACTGGAGGCACGAATAACAAGAAAACTCCCAGAGCATTTTCAAAAGGGATTGGTGGATGACTGGGAGTGGGGCCTGAACTTTTCAAGGACCTTTATTATTCCTGCGTCAAAGAGCTTTCTACAGTCAAGACAAGGGGTTGGAGTGAAAAATCAGAAGTCCGCTGTGCCTGCCCTTCCCACTGTGGTCTCTGCCCTGCCTTACCCTTGTGGCCAAGAAGCTTGATTCTTCAGTATAAAAGGACAGGGATGTCACACCCATTTATGGTAATTGTGGTTGAGGTGGAGCCCAGTGGGAGTCGAATGGTCACAGAATGGGAAGGGATTGTTAGTACCCTGCCTGACATCACCCTAGCTAGCCCTATATTGGCAGAGGTTCAGAGTGAGTTGTTCTAGGTAGGTCAAAGGTTTGAGATTCTGTTTCGTGAGTTGTTTTTGTGAAGCCACTCTGCTGCAGTGATGGCTTGGTTTTCAAACTAACAAAACTCATTGTTTTGGGTTTAATATTTTAAGTACTTCACAGAGGACAATTCTTTCTCATTGGATAGATTTAACTTGCCTAGCTTGATCATATGCCTGCCAGCGCTATTACTTTTCTATTGTTATCTGACTACAGCTATCAACTATATAGACACTAGAGTGATGAAAATACATCCAGTTGACATATAAGCTTAAATCCAGCTGACTATGAGCTCTGTAAATCTCTGCCTTATAAACACTCCTATGCTTGATAACATATTGAGAGAAAAGACAAAATAAGAATAACTCTTTGTACTGCACTGACAACACAAAGTCATTTGGCTTTCAATGGGCAAAATGCAACATTTCCCTAAAGAAAATATTTCCAGGATTGATGTAATATGACTTAAAATTACCTCCTGCTTATTATTTTCATATTTATGTATTCTAACAGTAGAGATATAAACTATTTTACACATACATAGATTGCTAATTATACAATAAGATACCCTAGATTAGCAGTATTGATAATAGCTAATATCCATTTATCATTATGAAAGTGTACTTTTCAAATACTAGGTGCCTGAGATTATACTCTCAGCAAAGTACAGATAAAATGACATGGACATGGCTGAGCATGATGGCTCGTGCCTGTAATCCCGGCACTTTGGGAGGCTGAGGGGGGCAGATCACGAGGTCAGGAGATCGAGACCATCCTGGCTAACACAGTGAAACCCCGTCTCTACTAAAAAAAATACAAAAAAATTAGCCAGGCGTGGTGGCGGGCACCTGTAGTCCCAGCTACTAGGGAGGCTGAGGCAGGAGAATGACGTGAACCCAGGAGGTGGAGCTTGCAGTGAGCCGAGATGGCGCCACTGCACTGCAGCCTGAGTGAGAGAGCGAGACTCTACTTCAAAAGAAAAAAAAAAAGAAAAAAAATTACATGGACATAATTCATGCTCACTTTGACAAAGAATATAAAGAATTTCTGGCATGATTTGCATAAAATATCTAGAAAGGAATATTAAAAAATATCTTTCATGATGTCCTCTAATGATATTAAAATTAGACTAAATACTTTATATAATACAATATAAATTAGAGATTAAAAGGATGTCCTTTAGAGACTGACAGCCTGGGTTCCAGTCCCATCTCCACCAAGTACCCAGGGCAGTTTGACCTTGGCAATGTTCTCAACCTTTGTAGCTCAGTTCCCTCATCTATAAAATGAGGACACTAGCAATACCTCCATCAGAACACTGTTATTGGGATTAAATAAAATAATGGATGTAAAGCCACTAGGGATGTGCCTGCTTAATAGTTTGTTCTCCATAAAGGGTAGCTACTTTTATTAACTCTCACTGTTTCATTGGTTCAAAATTGCATAAGGTCAAAAACCTGATGGGAGGAGGGAGATATATATATAATATATATGGCATTGTGTACATTCCAAGGACATGCAGTAAAAGAGAGAGAGACAGAGACAGAGCCACACACACACACATAGAGAGCAAAGTAGAAGCTGTATTTGCCTCTTATAACATCAGAAATCTCACAGCATCACTGCTGCCATATACTATTTGACAAAAGCGAATCAGTAAGGCTCACGCATATTCAAGGAAAGAAAGATCAATTTCCACATTTTGGTGAGAGGAGTATCAGAGTGTATGTAGACCACCACATATATTACCACCACTACCACTAGGTGGCAGTTTTTGAGTGTTTAGTACATTCCAGTTTCGTAGGTACTATATTGCATTGTATCATTTAATCCCCAATAAATATCTGTCCCAATTTAGACAGAAAAATTCCTAGAATAAAATCGTTGAGGAGAAAAAAGCCAATGCATGCAAAATGAAGTTAAGATGCTGTGGTATCTATTGTCCATCACTTTTTCCTCTTGATCAAACCTTGTTTGAAAGAAGAAAGTTGAAAGCTATTTAAACTGAAAGATTAAATTCATTGTTTATAGGCCTGTTTAACTTTCCGTCCTTTTTTTCGACTGCTAAGCATGAAACACTTTGTATTCTTTATCAAATGAAGGCTAAAATGGGCAGTAATCCATGAGAACAACATATGTTTTTACTCCACAGAGGCAGAGGCATTGTACCCATTTTAAAATGCAGAAAATGATGCTTGGAGATAAGCAAATAGCTTGCTCAAGGTTACATGTGGGAGGAGCTGGGACTAAATTCAAAGTCATATTGTTAACAGCTATAATATGTACTGTTTCCCTTTGTGCCATTACACTTTTTTGATAATATGAATGCATTTTATGTGTGTGTGTTTGTGGTGAAACAGAGCATGACTGCTAAGTGATTAATCAGTGAGCAAAATTAATTTGGCTTTATTGTTCTGATAGAGGAATAAATTTGATACTTTTAAATAGGTGCTGCATTAAAATGATTTGAACCTGCCCATAGTTCTGTCTGAAGTGACTGCCTAACTCTGGTCAATGGACAACAGCTTAAAACTCAGTATCAGTACCCTTTTAATAAGCAGCTCTCAATAATGTATAAGATGTTAGTGTCAGAGGGGATACTCTACAACTAAGTGTCTAACTCTGTCACCAGTCAGGAACTCTTGGGAGCATGTGGTTCAAAGAAATAGAGAAAATTGAAGTTAGTGGCCCAGCTTCCTGGTCACTTATTTGTTGGGTTTTCTGCTTCTGCAACTATGGCAAGTGAAACCTTTCACTAGATGATGGCCAGAGACATTAGATGCTGTGACTGTTATGGTTTATTTCTATGATGAGTGCTGAGGAATGCCTCGTGATTGCAGTAATCATTGCCAGCACAATTCGACTTTTGAACTCTGCCCAGCCTTGTTTATAGAAGAGTTGCACACTTTTTGTTGGTTTTGGAAAATCCCAACACTTTGCTCTTGCCTGAATTGCCTTGATTGATAGTGTGATGTCATTCATTTAACTCAATGAGTACACAGCCCTCTGCTTTTCTTGGCTCTGTCAGCGTAGCTTCATGGAGGGTGGCAATTATATGTGGGAGGAAAACAGCTGTATATCATTGTCTTTGAGTGTGGAATGAATTTAGAAAGAGAAAGAGGCCCACAAAGGAGAGAAATGGACATTGTCTGTTACATATAGTGTGAAATGAAATGGGTAAAATGAGATAGTATTATTAGTTAGCCATGCCTCTTGGGACATTCAAGTTTAAAAATGCAAAAAAATGCAAAAAGATGGTTGTACATATAGAGTGCATCTACTTTCATATTCTTGCTTTATTCAAATTCAACTATATTGTTGCTGAAAGGAATGTTACCTTTTTAAAAATTCACACATTAAAATATGTAAAACATTTAAGGTTCAGTTCATATTTCAATCTTTCTCATTTTGGTTTTGTTTTTATGTGTGTGAAGTTCAAGTAGAAGCAAATTGTAAAACTCTTTCTTACATGAGCTGAACATTATCAGCCCATCAAGTCAACTAGTGTAGGTAATTTCTATAAGAGCATGGTTTGTCTGAACAGAGTGTTTGACCCAATTTGGATAGAATAAAATCATTGAAGAGAAGAAAGTCTATGCACGCAAAATGAATTTAAGGTGCTGTGGTATCTGTCTATCCATCACTTTTTCCTTGTCATCAAACTTTTGTTTTTTGAAAGAGGGAAGTTTAAGGCTATTTAAGCTAAAAGGTTAAATCCGTTGCTTGTAGGCCTATATAACTTTCTGTTCTTTTTTATTTTGCGTGCTAAGCATGAAACACTTTGTTTGTATTCTGTTTGTCAAGTGAAGGTTAAAATGGGCAGTTGTCCATGAGAACGGCACATGTTTATACTCCTCCACAGAGGCAGATATTTAATGAGCATATGAACATTTGGTGAACACATAATTATCTTACAAACATTTGTTTTATGATATTTCCAACAAAAATAATACTTTTAAAGAAAGCAAGAGAATTACATTTTGTACTTTATCACTTTATTATTTCATGCCAAGATTAAAGAGGCAAAAGTTGATTTCTTCCTATCTGCCATGCCATAATTATTTATTTCAAAGTGAATCCTTTTTTGATAGATCTTTCAAGAAGCTGTATTCAATTTCTCACTGTATCCATATAACTCCAGGTATCTAAGCACTTAGGTTTCCGAAGTCAGGGCCGGAGAATCCAGATTACAGGTTTAATATCCTGAAAAATTTTATATGTTATTAAATAGCAAGCAGATATTAAATGTTGTCAGGGTTTATGAGTATAATAAATGAAAAAATGAGCCACAGATGAGATGTTTACTAGTATATACTCTCAGCTCAAAATCAGCCAAGGTGTGTATGATCATTAAATGTTTTATTCCACAAAATGGCTATACTCAAAAACCTATATTATTATGATTGGTTCAGAACTGTCTGAAGAATTCATGACATCAAGATTGTATATATATCAGATCTGGATAAGGTGTCTATACAAATATTTTATTAATGCCTATAGCTATCTATACTCTATGTAGAAGAGAAAATCTGATTTCATATGCCAGGTCAGTGAATTTGGATGTAGGGCTGGAGGAGAGGGTGGATATATGGAATATTCTAAATTACATGTTTACTTTCCAAATCTATGCTTTCCACTGGGCATCTGTACCTGCCTCCCCAAAAGTTTTAACGTAATTGTTGTATAAAATTTGACTGAAACAGTCTACTCATAGTATTTCCTAGCCCAGAAAAATGTTAACAATTAGCATGGTTATCTGAATGACTGATCCTTAAATATATGCTTCTCCCTAGTTTTTGAAAATAGAAGAACAGTGCATTTAACCCACAAATATTTTTTGTGTCTAACATGTACCACTTTTATGCAGCTAATCACATTGATTTATAATTATTGTTTACCAGTATTTTTCCTTGGCTACACTGTGTTCTCTAGAAGGAAAGAGATTATGTTTTAATCATCTCTATACTCCCATGACTCACCAAAAGGAATGACAGATAATTTCCCAATAAATGAATACTGAATATGTGAGTGGTTATATGAATAAATGGGTAAGTGTAGGAATGAAAAAAATCTGTTCAACAGCATAGCAGTGGATATGGGGAAGTAGAAGAAGAAAAGATTATTTCCAACTTGGAGAACAGAGTGGTAGGAATGCCAGGAAAGATACGGGGGATGAGATGACACTTGAGTTGGGTCTTAAAGGGTGGATAAGAGACTATTAGATTTGGCTGCCAGTCCTTGGTTACTTTATACAGCAGGTTCGATGAAATGCCGAAGGTGAACAGCAGATTGCAAGAGACTGAAGTTTGGGATAGAGATGAAGAAATAGAGATAAAATTTATCCTTTCAAACAATTTTATGATGAGTATCAGGTGTCTGGAGCCATCTGGTCCTGGATTTCAACCCTGGTTTTGCTCCTTACAAGCTGTGTGAATATGAGCAACCTATTAATCTCTCTGTCCTCCAATCTATTTAATAAGACTAATGAAAGTGACTATAACTATCATGGTATTGAATGAGAAACTCTATGTAGGCAAGTATCACAGCATTTGGTGTAAGTGCTGAAAACAACATGAAACAAAGGAGAGAGGACAGTAGCCGGAGGGAATAGCAAAGTAGAGTAAGGGAATTACTCTTTCACCAAGAATTCTGAGATCTCAAATTAGTGACAACAATTTTCTCATAGTAAAATCTTATGTAATATTCAATGACATTTCCTCAATCAAGAGCTTTAACAACCAAGCAAATTATTTTGTTTGACAGTGAAGTCCTCTCCTGTTCTTCTGTGCTGCCTTTTCCCAGTACTTTTATAGTGCTGAGCAATCCTTCCTATGAATCTTTTTACTTCCAGAGTTATGAATATCTGCTCAACCTGCTTCTAAAATAAACTTTTGATAAACTGAGGACCATGCTATGAGAATTAAAAAAATTACAGAATTATACTACTATCACTTTTTTGAGTAATGTTTTTGAATTTTAGAATGTGCCTTCCAGAAGCACAATGACTGAAGTCATTTGCCTATTGATAATTTATATTCTGCCTACTTCCCCAAGAAATTTGTCATGGTACAATATACCAGGACAGTGACTCTAATTACTGGTGAGAATTTTAGGTTCAACTTGACTCATTAATTTTTTCTTGAAGCTCTTTGGATAGATTCTCCAAGACACTGATGCAGGCCTGCAGGAGAGCTATCATTGGAAAGTAGATAGCTCAATGCCACTTAAAGCATATCCCACTCGGTTTTCCTGTTAGATTGGCTTTGGCCCACAAATGAAAGATCTATTTTCTGTGTGGATAATATGCTGCTTCTAGTTGGGAGCAGTGGCTCATGCCTGTAATCCCAGGACTTTGAGAAGCCAAAGGGGGCAGATCATTTGAGGTCTGGAGTTCAAGACCAGCCTGGCCAACACGGTGAAACACTGTCTCTACTGAAAATACAAAACTTAGCTGGGGTGGTGGCACACACCTCTAATCCCATTTACCAGGGAGGCTGAAGCCCAGTAATCACTTGAACCTGGGAGACGGAGGTTGCAGTGAGCCGAGATCAAGCCACTGCTCTCCAGCCTGGGCGACAGAGTGAGACTCCATCTCAAAAAAAAAAAAAAAAAGAAAAAGAAAAGAAAAGAAAATAGAATACATGCTGCTTCCAGGTTTTATTTGTATCAACATTATTGAGATGATTTATGTACAATAAAATTCATTTATTTAAAATGTGCAATTTGGTGGATTCACATACATTTACATCTGTAAAGCCACCATGACAATCAAGATAGGAAACATTTCTAACACCCCAAAAGTTTCCTCATGCCATTTTGCGTTGTGCTCTTCCTTCTGCCACTGGCCCTAGGTGCCAGATCTACTTTCGGTCATTATAGATTAGTTTGCATCGTCTAGAGTTTTATATTAATGGAATTGTGCAGTACATATTCTTTTGTGTCTCTCTTCTTTCAATCAGCCTAATTATTTTGAAATTTATGCATCTTTTTGCATATTCCAGTTATTCATTATTTTTACTGATGAGTAAGTACTAACATTGTTTATTCACTTATTGATGTGTATTTGAGTTGTTTCCAGTTTTAAGCATTATGAGTAGAGCTGCTCTAAGCATTCTTGTACAAACATTTTTGTGGACATATGTTTTTATTCCTCTTGGACAAATATCAAGTAATGGAATGACCAGATTATATAGTAGATCTGTGTTCAATTTTTTGAGCAATTGCCAAATATAAAATATACAAGGAGCTCACAAAACTCGATAACAAAAAAAAAACCCAAGTAAAAAATGGGCAAAGGACCTGAATGGATATTTTTCCAAAGAAGACATAAAAAAGGTCAACAGGTATATGAAAAGGTGCTCAGCATCACAAATCTGTAGGGAAATGCAAATCAAAACCACAGCTACACACCACCTCACACCTGTCAGAATGGCTATTATTAAAAAGGAGATAAGTGCTGGTGAGGGTATGGAGAAAAGAAGATTACACTTTTGGCAGGAATGTAAATTGTTGAAGTCATTATGGAAAACAGTATGAATTTCCTCAAAAAATTCAAAATAGAACTGCCCTATGGTCTAGTAATCCCCCTTTTGGGCATATATCCAAAAAAAATGAAATCAGTTTCTTGAAGAGATATCTTCAAGATACATTCATTGAATCATTATTCACAATAGCCAAGATATAGAAATAACCTAAGTGTCTGTTAATGGATGTATGGATGAAGAAAATGTGCTAGTAATGGTGGTGTGTGTGTATGTATGTGCATACATTTTACATATAACACATACATGATGAAATATTATTCAGCCTCAAAAATGAAGGAAATTCTGCCATTTGTCACAACATGGATGAATCCGGAGGGCATTATGCTAAGTGAAATAAATCAGACACAGAAAGACACATATTGTATAATCTCACTTATATGTGGAATCTATAAAAGTTGCATAGTTGCATTCCTCTAAGTAGAGAGTATAGCAATGGCTACCAGCTTCTGGGGTGGGAGAAGTTGGGAGATGTTGGGCAACGGGGACAAACTTTCAGTTATAAGATGAATAAGGTCTGGGGATCTATCATATAGGATGGTGACTGTAGTTAATATATTCTATTATTTACTTAAAATCCAATAAGAGAGCAGATTCTAAGTGCCGTCATCCTACACACTCACATACACACACACATACACATAAAGAGTAACTGTAGGTGGTAATGTGTTAATTTGATCGTGGTAATCATTACACAATTTATATGTATATCAAAGCATCACATTGTGCACCTTGCATATATACATTTTTAATTTGTCAATTAAATAATCTTAATATGTTAATAAGAAAACATCAGTTGAAAAAAAATCTTACTTCAGCTCTTAGGCTTAGCTGAAAGCTGCTTTGAGTCTGCCCTATACTGCACGTGCATGGTTCAGAGTCAGTCAAAGACATGAAGATGTTATACACAGAACTGGAACTCCTTTTCCTTTTCCTTTCTCCCTCCACAGATTCAGTATTCACTTTCCTGCAGTGGAGATTGCCCCAAACTCTGTTATCCATTTGCTTAGTGCAGAAAAATGGCAGGTTTTCTATTGGAGGTTTAGTTGACCCAATTTACCTTACTATGTTATTTTGCCCTCAGGCCAACACTGTCAAGAAACACAGAACTGTTACTTCAAACTTGTTTCTTTTCCACCTCTTACCATGCATTCAAAAACTCCATCCACATCTCATGTTGATTCTTACTTGATGAGTCAAAATATCTAGTCTTTGCCCTTATGCTCAGGTCAAACATAATATCTTGCCCCATCCTTTACTTACACATTTTTAAATGTCATTGTTACACACAAATTGTGGTTATATTAGTTTTCTATTGCTTTGATAACAAATTACTATAAACCTGGCAATTTAAACAACACAAATTTGTTATCTATAGTTTTGTAAGTTTGACACAGGTCTCACTGGGTATAAAATCAAGGTGTCAACAAGGCCATATTCCTTTGTGGGAAACCTAGGGGAGAATCTGTTTCCTTATTTATGTTGTTTGCAGACTCTAATTATTTCTAGCTGTAGGACTAAGGGCTCTCCGTTTTTGCTGGTTGTCTGCTGAAGGCCGTTTCCAACTTCTAAAGGTTACCTGTGTACTGTATGGCTTGTGGCCCCTTTTTGCGTCTTCAAAGCCAGGAAAGATGAGACAAGTCTCTCACGTGATGAGAATAGGCTCTTTTTATTCTTTCATTGCTTATCTATGACTGAGCCTTTTACCTTCCAATTCCACTTTTATGAACCCATTTAATTACATAAAGCCTACCCAGATACTACAGGATAATCTCTCTGTATCAAAGTCCCCAACTTGAATCACATCTACAAAGTCCCTTTTGCCATGTATAGTAACATACTCACAGGTTCTAAAGATTAGGGCCTGGAAATTCTATAGGGCTCACCATTCTGCCTACTACACTGGTCTTTAACATTTTATTGTATTTTGAAATATTTGAGATGTACCCAAAGCCACAAAGAAATATTTTCATAAGCAACTATGTTCTCATGGAAGAATTCCCTGTGCACTCCTGTCCCTTTACATCCCCCTCCTATTTGCTCCATCGATAACTATTACCATGAATGCAGAGTTCAAATTCCCAAATATTTCTTTGCATGCCTAAGCAGTACATAACATTTGAGTATTGGGCTTTACTTTTCTTCCGGGTAAAACTTCACTTAGTGCATTCGGTTCCTATTTTGGCCTAATCAGATTTTATCATCCTTCCAATATTTGTATTTGTTTTGTCTCTGATAAATATGTGAAAATCATCCTTAATACAAGTCAACAAAAATGTTGGCATGGGCAGGACTTGACTCAGAAATGAAGAATACCATCAGGGTTTCCCTTTTACGTTGACAATGATTCATTACTAGGCAGTAACTGGGTACGATGATTCAACCAGTGAGCAATAAATCTAATGTTATATGGTACATGGTTACTAAAGATCGCTTCTTTCCATTCCTGTTGCATGCCGTTATTTAAAATTAACATTTTTTTATGTTTATAAATTTAAAGGATACAGGTGCACTTTTGTTACTTGGATAAATTGTGCAGTAGTTTTAGATTTACCGAAAATTGAGCAGATAGTACAGATAATTTCCATACACTATCTCTCTCTACCACTTATAGTTCTCCTTGTTATTAATACCTTGAATTATTTACTATCACGGACTGAGTTGTATTTCCCATGAATTGATATGTTGAAGTCCTAGCCCCCATTACATCAGAATGTGATGATACTTGTAAATAGGGGATTTGAAGAAGTAATTAAATTAAAATGAAGTTATTAGAGTGTTACTTAATTTTTTA
The DNA here is from genome assembly GCF_002776525.5 of Piliocolobus tephrosceles. Lineage (NCBI taxonomy): Eukaryota > Metazoa > Chordata > Mammalia > Primates > Cercopithecidae > Piliocolobus > Piliocolobus tephrosceles. The sequence continues at coordinate 58,005,609 of NC_045445.1, forward strand.
TGATTTGTATCCTTATAACAAGGGGAACTTTGGACATAGTTCCAAAGGAGAAGGATATTATGAATATACATGGAGAATCTGGTCATCTATAAATCAAGAAGAAAAGTTTCAGAAGAAACCAATTGCTGGCCAGGCACAGTGGCTCACGTCTGTAATTCCAGCACTTTGGGAGCCTGAGGTGGAGGGATCACCTGAGGTCAGGAGTTCGAGACTAGCCTGGCCAACATGGTGAAACCCCGTCTCTCCTAAAAATACAAAAAATCAGCCAGGTGTGGTGGCGCATGCTTGTAATCCTAGCTACTCAGGAGGCTGAGGCAGGAGAATCGCTCGAACCCTGGAGGCGAAAGTTGCAGTGAGCCAAGATTGCGTCATTGCGTGACAAGAGTGAAACTTCATCTGAAAAAGAAAGAAGAAAGGAAAGAAAAAGAAAAAAAAGAAGGAAAGGAAGGAAAGAGAGAGAGAAAAAAGAAAGAAAGAGAGAGAGAGAAAGAAAGAAAGAGAAAGAGAGAGAGAGAAAGAAAGAAGGAAGGAAGGAAGGAAGGAAGGAAGGAAGGAAGGAAGGAAGGAAGGAAGGAAGGAAGGAAGGAAGGAAAAGAAAGAACAAATGAACTAAAAAACGAAAAACCAATTGCTTTGGACTCAGCTGTGTCACTCTCCTGCCCCTAGGCCTAGCCCCCAATGTGATGATATTTGAAGGTGTAACTTTTGGGAGGTGATTAGATTTAGATGAGTTCATGAGTATAGAACCTTCATAATAGGATTAATGCTTGTATAAGAAGAGACTCTAGAACTCTCTCTCTTCTCTCTGTGAGGACACAGCAAGAAGATGGCAGTCTGCAAGCCAGGAAGAGAGCCTTTAACAGAACTCGATCATGCTGGTATCTTGATCTTGGACATCCCAGCCACCAGAACTGTAAGAAATCATGTCTACTGTTTAAATCACCCAGTTTTTGGTATTTTGTAATAGTAGCCAGAGCTTGCGGACATCTTAATCTCAGACTTCTAGCCCCCAGAAATGTGAGAAAATAAATATCTGTTGTTTATGCCACCCAGCCCATAGTAGACTTTGTTTTGTCAGCCCTAGCAAACTAATACAATTATTAATTTGTTGTAATACTAATACAATTATTTGCTATGACTGATTAATCAACATCGATATACCACTATTAACTAAAATTCATAGCTTACATTAGGATTCTCTCTGTGTGTTGTATATTCTATGGGTCAGACAAATGTATAATTTCATGTGCCTACCATTAGAGTATCGTACAGAATATTTTCAGTGCCCTAAAATCCTCTGTGCTTCATTTATAAATTCTGCTCCTCACTCCCACCTACAAACCTCTGCCAACAACTGACCTTTTTTACTGTCTCTATAGTTTTGCCTATTCCAGGATGTTATATGAAAATAATACAGTAGGTAGCCTTTACACATTTTCTTCTTTCACCTAACAATATGCATTTAGTAATATGCATGTCTTTTCATAGGTTGATGCTTCATTTCTTTTTATCACTAAATAATGTTTTATTATAGCACAGTTTATCCATTCATTTTTTGAAGGGCATCTTAGCTGTTTCCAGGTTTTGGCAATTATAAATAAAGCTGCTATACATATTTGTTTGCAGGTTTTGCATGGCCATACATTTTCAACTCAATTGACTAATTACCTAGGAATATGATTACTGGATCATTTGGTAAGACTATATTTAGGCTTGTAAGAAACTGCCGAACTATCTTCCAAAGTGGCTGTATAATTTGTGCATTTTCACCGGGTTTCGTGGTGGGCAGGTCCTTGCAAATCTACCCCAAAGTCCAAGGCAGCTGAGAGAATGAAGAAAGGGCCTGATAAACCTAGTTCCTTAGAAAGAAACATTTAATGAGGACTTACAAACAGAAGTCATGTCTGTGTCTTGGGTGGAGGCAAGACAAGATAGTGGATCACTGCAGTTACCTTCCAGACCCAAGGCTTGTATATCATCAGGAGGGATGGTTGAGAATGAATGTGTAGCACAATTGCAGTATGATAACATCAAGATTGTCTGACCTAAGGGCAAGATTTGCGATAAGTACCTGCTCTTACACAAGGAACAATAAACTGGAAATCTTAGAGGCCTTCCTGGGACAGGGGTTAATCAGAAACCAACATGACAGATTAGCTGCCAAGATGAAGTTGGTTTAACTTTCACACACCAACCAGCAATGAATAAGAAGAGTATCTGTTGATCCACATCTCCACTAGCATTTGGTATTGTCTGCTTTTTGGATTTTCACCATTCTAATAGATGTGTAATGATAATCTCATTGTTTTAATTTATAATTATCTAATGTCATATGATATTGAGCATGTATTAATTTGTTTATTTGCCGTTTTATTTAGGGAAGTATCTGTTTAAATCTTTTGTCTACTTTTTAATTGAGTGTTTGTTTTCTTATTGTTGAGTTTTAAATGTTCTTTGTACATTTCGGATATAAGGTGTCTATCAGTGTGTTTTGCAAATATTTTCTTCAGTCGATTGTCTTTTCATTCTCTCTCTCAGTCTGTCTCTCTCATTTTTTTTTTTTTTTTTTTGAGATAAGGTCTCCTTCTGTTGCCCAGGTTGGAGTGCAGTGACTCAATCGTGGGTCACTACAGCCTCAACCTCCCAGGCTCAATCGATTGTCCTGCCTCACTTCCCGACTAGCTGTGTCCACAGGGGTGTGCCACCACGCCTGGCAAATTTTTTGTAGAGATGGAGTTTTGGCATGTTGCCCAGGCTGATCTCAAACTCCTGCGCTCAAGTGATTAGCCTGGTTCAGCCTCCCAAAGTGCTGGGATTGCTGGGATTACAGGCATGAGTTCATTCTCTTAACAGTGTCTTTTGCAGAGCACATATCTTGAATTTTAATGAAGTCCATTTGTCAGCTTTTTTCTTTCATGATGTTTTATGGTGTTTTATCTAAAAAGTTATAGCCAAACCAAAGTCACCTAGATTTTCTTCTGTTATCTTCTAGGAGCTTTATAGTTTTACAGTTTACATGTAGGCTTATTATTTATTTATTTTTGTGTGTGTAAAAGGTGTGAAGTCTGTGTCTGGATTATTTTTTTGCATGTAGATATACCATTGTTTCAGAATCATTTTTTTAAGTGGAGGAATCTTTTTAAAAATAATTTCAGTAGTTTTTGGGCACATGTGGTTTTTGGTTACGTGGATAAATTGTAGAGTAGTCAATTCTGATATTTTAGCACACCCGTCACCTGAGTAGTGTACATTGTACCTAATGTATGTGTTTTTATCCCTGGACCCCCTCCCAGCCTCTCCCTTCTGAGACTTGAAATTCCATTAGGTCATTCTATATGCCTTTGCTTACTCGTAACTTAGCTCCCACTTGTAAATGAGAATATATGGTTTTTGGTTTTCTAATCCTGTGTTACTTCACTTAGAATAATGGCCTCCAGCTCCATCCAAATTGCTGCAGCAGACATCATTTTGTTCTTTTTAATGGCTGAGTAGTATTCCATGGTGTATATAACCACATTTTATTTATCCACTCATTAGTTGATGGGCACTTAGGTTGGTTCTATATCCTTGCAATTGTAGATTGTGCTGATATAAACATATGTGTGCGTGTGTCTTTTCCTTTAGGTAGATACGCAGTAGTGGGATTGCTGGATCCAACAGTAGATCCACTTTTAGCTCTTTCAGGAATCTCCATACTGTTTTCCAAAGAGGTTATACTAATTTACATTCCTGCCAGCAGTGTATAAGCATTTCCTTTTCCCCACATTCAGGTCAATATCTTTTTTTCATTTTTAAAAATGGACATTCTTGCAGAAGTAAGGTGGTATCCCATTGTGGTTTTAATTTGCATTTCCCTGGTGATTACTGATGTGGACCATTTTTTTCTTATGTTTGTTGGCCATTTGTTGATGTACTTTTAAGACATGTCTATTCATGTCCTTTTGCCCATTTTTTTTAATGGTGAGAATAAGAAGATATTTAATTAAATTAATTATTATTAGAAATATATAGAGAATCAGTAATGAGAGCATGTAACTACCAGAATAAAAGTTGCTTCAATTTCTAAATTTTCAAATCCCGAACTCTATGTTTCCCCGAAGGCTAACCCTTGAGTGCCACAAAGCATCATCTTAGAAATGACATACCATCACAAGTGGCATATTCTACTGGTCATATAGATGAACCCTGGTACATTGTGGGAGGAAACTACACCAGTGCATGAATACCAGGAGGTAATGTCCGTTGGGGTTCTTCTTAGAGACCAGTTACTGTAGATTGCTCTCTGGCTCCAAGTAATGCACACACCTCATTAATTGTATCCTAAGTCTACCAAAGCTTCATCTCATCACAGCATTAGCTCGAAGTCTAGAATCTTGCCCATTTTTTAATGTGATTATTTGTTTTTTTTTTTTTTCTTGGTGATTTGTTTGAGTTCCTTTTAGATTATGGATACTAGTCCTTTATTGGATATATAGTTTGCACATATTTTCTCCCACTCTATGAATTATCTTTATACTCTGTCGATTACTTGTTTTGCTGTGCAGAAGCTTTTTTGTTTAAATAGGCCCCATTTATTTATATTTTTGTTGCACTTGCTTTTGGGGTCTTAGTCATAAATTCTTTGCCTACGCAAATGTTTAGAAGAGTTTTTCCAATGTTGTCTTCTAGAATTGTTTTTTATTTCTTCTAAAAAAAAAAAACGTGCTACATGTGCAGAATGTGCAGGTTTGTTACATAGGTATATGTGTGCCATGATGGTTTGCTGTACCTACCAACCCATCTTCTAAGTTCCCTCCCTTCAACCCCCACCCCCCAACAAGCCCCTGTGTGTGTTGTTCCCCTCTCTGTGTCCACGTGTGTTCTCATTGTTCAACTCCCACTTATGAGTGAGAACATGCATTATTTGATTTTCTGTTCTTGTGTTAGTTTGCTGAGGATGATGGCTTCCAGCTTCATCCGTGTCCCTGCAAAAGACATGATTCTATTCCTTTTTATGGCTGCATAGTATACCACAGTGTATATGTACCACATTTTCTTTATCCAGTCTATTGGCATTTGGGTTGGTTCCATGCCTTTGCTATTGTAAATAGTGCAACAATAAACATATGTGTGCATGTGTCTTTACAGTAGAATGATTTATATTCCTTTGAGTATATACCCAGTAATGGGATTGCTGGATCAAATGGTATTTCTGGTTCTAGATCCTTGAGGAATCACTGTACTGTCTTCCACAAGGTTGAATTAATTTACATTTCCACCAACAGTGTAAAAGCGTTCCTATTTCTCCACAGCCTTGCCAGCATCTATTGTTTTCTGACTTTTTAATAATCACCATTGTGACTGGTGTGAGATGGTATCCCATTGTGGTTTTGATTTGCACTTTTCTGACAAACAGTGATGTTAGGCTTTTTTTCATGTGTTTGATGGCTGCATAATTGTCTTCTTTTGAGAAGTGTCTGTTGATATGCTTTGCCAACTTTTTGATGGGGTTGTTTCTTTCTTGTAAATTTGTTTATGTTCTTTGTAAATTCTGGATATTAGACCTTAGATATTAGATTGCAAAAATTTTCTCCCATTCTGTAGGCTGCCTGTTCATTCTGGTGATAGTTCCTTTTGCTCTGCAGAAGCTCTTTAGTTTAATTAGATCCCATTTGTCAATTTTGGCTTTTGTTGCAATTGCTTTTGGTATTTTTGTCATGAAGTCTTTGCCCATGCCTATGTCCTGAATGGTATTGCCTAGGTTTTCTTCTTTGGTTTTTATGGTTTTGGGTTTTACATTTAAGTCTTTAATCCATCTCGAGTTAATTTTCTTATAAGGTGTAAGGAAGGGGTACAGTTTCAGTTTCCTGCATGTGGCTAGCCAGTTTTCCCAGCACCATTTAGCGAATAGGAGATCCTTTCCCCATTGCTTTTTTTTTTTTTTTGGCAGGTTTGTCGAAGATCAGATGGTTGTAGATGTGTGGTGTTATTTCAGAGGTCTCTGTTCTCCTCCTTTGGTGTATATGTCTGTTCTGGTACCAGTACCATGCTGTTATGGTTATTGTAGTCTTGTAGTATAGTTTGAGGTCAGGTTGCATGAAGCCTCCAGCTTTGTTCTTTTTGCTTAGGATTGTCTTGGCTATATGGTGTCTTCTTTGATTCCATATGAAATTTAAATTAGTTTTTTTCTAATTCTGTGAAGAATGTCAATGGTAGTTTGATGGGAATAGCATTGAATCTATAAATTACTTTGGGCAGTATGGCCATTTCCACGATATTGACTCTTCCTATCCATGATGATGGAATGCTTTTCCATTTGTTTGCATCCTCTGTTTTTTTTCCATGAGCAGTGATTTGTAGTTCTCCTTAAAGAGGTCCTTCGTATTCCTTGTTAGCTGTATTCCTAGGTATTGTATTCTCTTTGTAGCGATTGTGAATGGGAGTTCATTCATAATTTGGCTCTCTGCTTGTATATTGTTGGGGTAAAGGAACACCTGTGATTTTTGCACATTGATTTTGTATCCTGAGACTTTGCTGCAGTTGCTTATCAGTTTTAGGAGTTTGGGGGCTGAGATGACGGTTTTTTCTAAATATGAAATCGTGTCATCTGCAAACAAAGACAGTTTGACTTCCTCTCTTCCTATTTGAATGCCCTTTATTTCTTTATCTTGCCTGATTACTCTTGCCAGAACTTCCAATACTATATTTTATAAGAGTGGTGAGAGAGGGCATCCTCGTCTTGTATTAGTTTCCAGAGGGAATGCTTCCAGCTTTTGCCCATTCAATATGATATTGGCTGTGGATTTGTCATATATAGCTCTTATTATTTTGAGATATGCTCCATCAATACCTAGTTTATTGAGAGTTTTTAACATGAAGGGATGTTGAATTTTATCAAAGGCCTTTTCTGCATCTATTGAGATCATCGTGTAGTTTTTGTCTTTGCTTCTGTTTATGTGATGGATTATGTTTATTGATTCGCATGTGTTGAACCAGCCTTGCATCCGAGGGATGAAGCTGACTTAATCATGGTAGGTAAGTTTTTTGATGTGCTGCTGGATTCGGCTTGCCAGTATTTTATTGAGGATTTTCACGTCCATATTCATCAGGAATATTGGCTTGAAATTGTGTGTGTGTGTGTGTCTTTCTGGTTTTGGTATCAGGATGATTCTGGCTTCATAAAATGAGTTAGGGAAAATTCTCTCCTTTTCAGTTATTTGGAATAGTCTCAAAAGGGATGGTACCAGTTCCCCATCGAATTCAGCTGTGAATTCGTCTGGTCCTGGGCTTTTTTTGTTAGTAAGATATTAATTACTGCCTCAATTTCAAAACTTGTTATTGGTCTATTCAGGGATTTGATTTCTTCCTGGTTTAGTCTTGGGAGAGTGTATGCATCCAGGAATTTATCCATTTCTTCTAGATTTTCTAGTCTATTTGCATAGAGGTGTGTATAGTATTCTGTGATGGTAGTTTGTATTTCTGTGGGGTCAATGGTGATATCTCCTTTATCATTTTTTATTGTATCTATTTGATTCTTCCCTCAATTCTTCTTTATTAGTCTAGCTAGTAGTCTATCTATTTTGTTAGTTTTTTCAAAAAAAAAAAAAAAAAAAACAGCTCCTGGATTCATTGATGTTTTAGAGGGTTTTTTGTGTCTCTATCTCCTTCAATTCTCCTCTGAACTTAGGTATTTCTTGTCTTCTGCTAGCTTTTGGATTGATTTGGTTCTTGACTCTCTAGCTTTTTAAATTGTATGTTAGGGTATCGATTTGAGATGTTTCAAGCTTTCTGATGTGTGCATTTAGTGATATAAATTTCCCTTTAACACTGCTTTAGCTGTCTTCCAGAGATTCTTGTATGTTGTCTCTTTGTTATCATTGGTTTCAAAGAACTTCTTGATTTCTGCCTTAAATTCATTATTTACCCAGGAGTTATTCAGGAGCATGTTGTTCAATTTCCATGTAATTGTGTGATTTTAAGTGAGTTTCTCAATCCTTAGCTCTAATTTGATTGCACTGTGGTCTGAGAGACCATTTATTATGATATAAGTTCTTTTGCATTTGCTGAGGAGTGTTTTACTTCCAATTATATGGTCGATTTTAGAATAAGTGCCATGTGGCACTGAGAAGAATGTATATTCTGTTGATTTGGGGTAGAGAGTTCTGTAGATGTCTACTAGGTCCACTTGATCCAGAGCTGAGTTCAAGTCCTGAATATTCTTCCTAATTTTTTGTCTTGTTGATCTGTCTAATAGTGACAGTGGGGTGATAAAGTCTCCCACTATTATTGTATGGGAGTCTAAGTATCTTTGTAGGTCTCTTAGAACTTGTTTCATGAATCTGGGTGCTCCTATATTGAGTGCATATATATTTAGAATAGTTAGCTCTTCTTGTTGAACTGATCCCTTTACCATTATGTAATGCTTTACCATTATGCTTTTCCATTATGTAATGCTTCTTTGTCTTTTTTTATCTTTGTTGATTTAAAGTCTGTTTTGCCAGAGACTAGCATTGCAACCCCTCCTTTTTTTTTCTTTCCATTTGCTTGACACATTTTCCTCTATTCCTTTATTTTGAGCCTATGTGTGTTTTTGCACATGAGATGGGTCTCCTGAATACAGCACACCGATGGATCTTGACTCTTTATCCAAGTTGCCCATCTGTGTCTTTTAATTGGGGCATTTAGCCCATTTACATTTAAGGTTAGTATTGTTATGTGTGAATTCGATCCTGTCATCAGGCTGCTATTTGGTTATTTTGCACACTAGTTGATTCAGTTTCTTAGTAGTGTCATTGATCTTTATATTTTGGTGTGTTTTTGCAGTGGCTGGTACTGGCTTTCCTTTCCATACTTAGTGTTTCTTTCAGGAGCTCTTGCAGGGCAGGCCTGGTGGTAACGAAATCTCTCAGCATTTGCTTGTCTGGAAAGGATTTTATTTCCCCTTTGCTTATGAAGCTTAGTTTGGCTGGATATGAAATTCTGGGTTGAAAATTTTTTCTTTAAAAATGTCGAATATTGGCCCCAAATCTCTTCTGGCTTGTAGAGTTTCTGGTGAGAGGTCCACTGTTGTCTGATGGGCTTCTCTTTGTAGGTGACCTGGCCTTTCTCTCTGACTGCCCTTAACAGTTTTTCGTTCATTTCAATCTTGGATAATCTGATGATTATGTGTCTTTGGGTTGATCTTGTGGAGTATTTTAATGGTGTTCTCTGTATTTCCTGAATTTGCATGTTGGCTTGTCTTGCTAGGTTGGGGAAGTTCTCCTGGATAATATCCTGAAGTGTGTTTTTCAGCTTGTTTCCATTCTTCCCATCTCCTCCTAGTATTCCAATCAATCGTAGGTTTGGTCTTTTTATGAAATCCCATATTTCTTGGAGGCTTTGTTCATTCATTTTCATTCTTTTTCCTCTAGTCTTGTCTGCATACCTTATTTCATCAAGGTGGACTTCAAATGCTGATATCCTTTCTGCTTGGTTAATTTGGCTATTGATACTTGTGTATGCTTCACGAAGTCCTCGTGCTGTGTTTTTCAGCTCCATCAGGTTGTTTATGTTCCTCTCTAAACTGGCTATCCTAGTTAGCAATTCCTCTAACCTTTTATCAAGGTTCTTAAATTCTTTGCATTGGGTTAGAACACGTTCCTTTAGCTCAACGTAGTTTTTCATTACCCATCTTTTGAAGCCTACTTCTCTCAATTCATTCATCTGATCCTCTATCCAGTTCTGTGCCTTTGATGGAGAGACATTACGATCATGTGGAGGAAAAGAGGCACTCTGGCCTTTGGGGTTTTCAGAATTTTTTCGTTGATTCTTTCTCATCTTCATGAGTTAATCTAGTTTCAGTCTTCAAGGCTGCTGGCCCTTGAATGGAGGTTTTGTGGGGGTTTTGTTGTTGTTGTTGTTGATGCTGTTGTTGTTGCTTTCTGCTTATTTGTTTTCCTTTCAATCATCAGGTCCCCCTTCTATAGGGCTGCTGAAGTTTGCTGGAGGTTCATGTTAAGCCCTATTCATCTGATTTGCTCCTGTGCCTGGAGACGTCACTCAAGGTGGCTGGAGTACAGTAAAGATGGGTGCTTCCCTCTTCTTCTGGGACCTCTGACCTCAAGGGGCACCAACCTGATGCCAGTAGGATCACTCCTGTATAGGGTGTGTGACAACTCTTGTTGGAGGGTCTCACCCAGTTTGATGGCACAGGAAACAGGACCTCTTTAATGAAGTACTTTGTCCCTTAGTGGAGGGGGTATGCCTCGGTTGGGGGAAACTCACTTGTCTGGGCTACCCAGATTCCTCGGAACTACCAGGAGGAAAGGCTAAGTCTGCTGGTCCGCAGAGACTGTGGCCACCCATCCCCCTACGGACTCAGGACCAAAGGGATCCAGGTTCTGTCTCTGAGCCTCTGGCTCAAGTTATTGGAGTTCCTGCAGGGAAGCCCTCACCCAATGAGGAAGGATGGGTCAGGGTTAGGCCTGAAAAGGCACTCTGGCTTCAGACTGCAACATCTGGTGTGTTGGGCTGTGAAGGGCAAGCCTTGGGACCAAGCCATCCAGCCTCCCTGGCTCCAGCAGGGGAAAAGCACAGCCTGGGGCTTATAGAGATGGGTGCCACCCTTCCCCAACCCAGGGAGCTTAGTGCGTTAGGCAGTTGCAAGTCCCAGTGGCTGCTGCCACTCCCCCAAGGAGCTCTAACAACTTAGACATCATTAGACATCAGTAGAGTTGTCAAGACACCCTATACGGCTGCACATGGCAGCTGCAGCCAGCCATGGTGCTGGTAGCCCTTCCCCTCAGGAGTTTGGTGGGCTTAACCAGATTCCAACTGAGAGACTGTTAAGAGTCTGCACATTCCAGGGTTGGGATGCTAGGCCCTGTGGTGTGAGTTTGCAGGTAGGATCTTGCAATCCATGGAATGCATTGTTCCGTGGAGAAAGCACAGTTTCTGTGGCTGGGTAGCACACTCACTCACTGCCTCCTTTGGCTTGGGGGAGGGGGCTCCTCCACACCTTATGGCTCTGTTCAAGGTTTCTGTTTTTTTCTGGATTTAATCTAAGAGGGTTTTATGTTTCCAGAAATTCATTCATTTTCACTAGGTTTTCTGGTATGTAGTAGTCTTGATAAAAGATGTTCATTGTTCATAATAGTTTTGAATGATCTTTTGTTTTTCTGGGGTGTTGGTTGTAATGTCTCCAGCTTCATTTCTAATTGAGCTTATTTGAGTCATGTCTCTTCTTTTCTTGATTAATCTAGCTAACAGTCTCTTCATTTTGTTTGTTTTTACAAAAAAAAAATCCCAGTTTTTTGTTTCATTGATTTTTCATATTGTTTTTTTGTTTGAATTTCATTTAGTTCTGCTCTTATCTTTGTTACTTCTTTTCTTCTTCTAGCTTTGGGTTTAGTTTGGTTTTATTTCTCCAGTTTCTCAAGGTGTGACATTACATTTTCACTTTTTGTTCTTTCAGACTTATTGATGTAGGCATTTAGTGCTTTCCCTCAGCACTGCTTTTGCCGTGTCTCAGAGGTTCTGATAACTTGTCTCATTATTATTGTTTAATTAAAATAATAAATAAAAGAATTCTTAAATTTCTATCTTGATTTCATTGTTAATCCAGATATCATTCCAGAGCATATTCTTTAATTTTCATGTATTTGCATAGTTTTGAGGCTTCCTTTTGAAGTTGATTCCCTGTTTTATTCTAGTATAGTGTGACAAGATACTTGATATGATTTTAATTTTTAAAAATTTACTGATACTTGTTGAGTGACCTATCATACGGTCTCTCTTAGAGAATGTTACATGCACTGATGAGAAGAATGTATATGCTGAAGATTTTGGTTAGAATAGTCTGTAAATATTCATTAAATCTGTTTATTATCATGTATCATTTAAGTCCATTGTTTCTCTTTTTGCTTTCTGTCTTGAAGTTCTCTCTAGTACTATCAGTGCTTAATTATCCCACTATTATTTTGTTGCTGTCTATCTCATTTCTTAGGTCTGGTAGTAATGGTTTTGACAATCTAGAAGCTCAAGTGTTTGGTGCATATAAATTATATTCTTCTTGAATTGATACTTTTATCATTATATACTGGAATTTCTTTTCTTATTTATTTATTTTTTATTATACTTTAAGTTCTAGGGTACAGGTGCACAATGTGCAGGTGTGTTACATATGTATACATGTACCATGTTGGTGTGCTGTACCCATTGACTCATCATTTACATTAGGTATATCTCCTAATGCTATCCCTCACCCCTCCCACCATCCCATGACAGGCCCCGGTGTGTGATGTTCCCCTTCCTGTGTCCAAGTGTTCTCATTGTTCGATTCCCACCTATGAGTGAGAACATGCGGTGTTTGATTTTCTGTACTTGTGATAGTTTGCTGAAATTGATGGTTTCCAGCTTCATCCATGTCCCTACAAAGGACATGAACTCATCCTTTTTTATGGCTGCATAGTATTCCATGGTGTATATGTGCCACTTTTTCTTAATCTAGTCTGTCATTGATGGACATTTGGGTTGGTTCCAAGTCTTTGCTATTGTAAATAGTGCCGGAATAAACATACATATGCATGTGTCTTTATAGCAGCATGATTTATAATCCTTTGGGTATATACCCAGTAATGGGATGACTGGGTCAAATGGTATTTCTAGTTCTAGATCCTTGAGGAATCGCCACACTATTTTCCACAACGATTGAACTAGCTTACAATCCCACCAACAGTGTAAAAGTGTTCCATTTCTCCACATCCTCTCCGTCACCTGTTGTTTCCTGACTTTTTAATGATTCCCATTCTACCTGATGTGACATGGTATCTCATTGTGGTTTTGATTTGCATTTCCCTGATGGCTAGTGATGATGAGCATTTTTTCATGTGTCTGTTGGCTGCATAAATGTCTTCTTTTGAGAAGTGTCTGTTCATATCCTTTGCCCACTTTTTGAGGGGGTTGTTTGTCTTTTTCTTGTAAACTTGTTTGAGTTCTTTGTAGGTTCTGGATATTAGCCCTTTGTCAGACAAGTAGTTTGCAAAAATTTTCTGCCATTCTATCGGTTGCCTGTTCACTCTGATGGTAGTTTCTTTTGCTGTGCAGAAGCTCTTTAGTTTAATTAAATCCCATTTGTCAATTTTGGCTTTTGTTGCCATTGCTTTTGGTGTTTTAGACATGAAGTCCTTGCCCATGCCTATATCCTGAATGGTATTGCCTTGGTTTTCTTCTAGGGTTTTTATGGTTATAGGTCTCCACCTTGAATTAATTTTTGTATAAGGTGTAAGGAAGGGATCCAGTTTCAGCTTTCTACATATGGCTAGCCAGTTTTCCAAGCACCATTTATTAAATAGGGAATCCTTTCCCCATTTCTTGTTTTTGTCAGGTTTGACAAAGATCAGATGGTTGTAGATGTGTGGTATTGTTTCTGAGGGCTCTGTTCTGTTCCATTGGTCTACATCTCTCTTTTGGTACCAGTACCATACTGTTTTGGTTACTATAGCCTTGTAGTATAGTTTGAAGTCAGGTAGTGTGATTCTTACAGCTTTGTTCTTTTCGCTTAGGATTGTCTTGGCAATGAGGGCTCCTTTTTGGCTCCATATGAACTTTAAAGTAGATTTTTCCAGTTCTGTGAAGAAAGTCATTGGTAGCTTAATGGGAATGGCATTGAATCTATAAATTACCTTGGGCAGTATGGCCATTTTCACGATATTGATTCTTCCTATCCATGAGCATGGGATGTTCTTCCATTTGTTTGTGACCTCTTTTATTTCGTTGAGCAGTGGTGTGTAGTTCTCCTTGAAGACGTCCTTCACATCCCTTGTAAGTGGGATTCCTAGGTATTTTATTTTATTTGAAGCAATTGTGAATGGGGGTTCACTCATGATTTGGCTCTCTGTTTGTCTGTTATTGCTGTATAAGAATGCTTGTGATTTTTGCACATTGATTTTGTATCCTGAGACTTTGCTGAAGTTGCTTATCAGCTTAAGGAGATTTTGGGCTGAGATGATGGGGTTTTCTAAATATACAATCATGTCATCTGCAAACAGTGACAATTTGACTTCCTCTTTTCCTAATTGAATACCCTTTATTTCTTTCTCCTGCCTGATTGCCCTGGCCAGAACTTCCAACACTATGTTGAATAGGAGCGGTGAGAGAGGGCATCCCTGTCTTGTGCCAGTTTTCAAAGGGAATGCTTCCAGTTTTTGCTCATTCAGTATGATATTGGCTGTGGGTTTGTCATAAATAGCTCTTATTATTTTGAGGTACGCTCCATCAATACCAAATTTATTGAGAGATTTTAGCATGAAGCTGTTGAATTTTGTCAAAAGTCTTTTCTGTATCTATTGAGATAATCATGTGTTTTTTTGTCTTTGGTTCTGTTTATATGCTGGATTACATTTATTGATTTGCATAAGTTGAACCAGCCTTGCCTCCCAGGGATGAAGCCCACTTGATCATGGTGGATAAGCTTTTTGATGTGCTGCTGGATTCAGTTTGCCAGTATTTTATTAAGGATTTTTGCATTTATGTTCATCAGGGATATTGGTCTATGATTCTCTTTTTTTTTGTTGTGTCTCTGCCAGGCGCTTTCATATCAGGATGATGTTGGCCTCATAAAATGAGTTAGGGAAGATTCCCTCTTTTTCCGTTGATTGGAATAGTTTCAGAAGGAATGGTACCAGCTCCTCCTTGTACCTCCGGTAGAATTTGGCTGTGAATCCGTCTGGTCCTGGACTTTTATTGGTTGGTAGACTATTAATTGTTGCCTCAATTCCAGAGCCTGTTATTGGTCTATTGAGGGATTCAACTTCTTCCTGCTTTAGTCTTGGGAGAATGTCTGTGTCCAGGAATTTATCCATTTCTTCTAGGTTTTCTAGTTTATTTGTGTAGAGGTGTTTATTGTATTCTCTGATGGTAGTTTGTATTTCTGTGGGGTTGGTGGTGATATCCCCTTTATCATTTTTTATTGCATCTATTTGATTCTTCTCTCTTTTCTTCTTTATTAGTCTTGCTAGTAGTCTATCAATTTTGTCGATCTTTAGAAAAACCCAACTTCTGGATTCATTGATTTTTTGAAGGGTTTTTTGTGCCTCTATCTCTTTCAGTTCTGCTCGATTGTAGTTATTTCTTGCCTTCTGCTGGCTTTTGGACATGTTTGCTGTTGCCACTCTAGTTCTTCTAACTGTGATGTTAGGGTATCAGTTTTAGATCTTTCCAGCTTTCTCTTGTGGGCATTTAGTGGTATAAATTTCCCTGTACACACTGCTTTAAATATGTCACAGAGATCCTAGTATGTTGTGTCTTTGTTCTCATGGGTTTCAAAGAACATCTTTATTTCTGCCTTCATTTCGTTATGTACCCACTAGTCATTCAGGAGCAGGTTGTTCAGTTTCCATGTAGTTGTGTGGTTTTGAGTTAGTTTGTTAATCCTGAGTTCTAGTTTGATTGCACTGTGGTCTGAGAGACAGTTTGTTATAATTTCTGTTCTTTTACATTTGCCGAGGAGTGCTTTACTTCCAACTATGTGGTCAATTTGGGAGTAAGTGCAATGTGGTGCTGAGAAGAATGTATATTATGTTGATTTGGAGTGGGGAGTACTGTAGATATCTATTAGGTCTGCTTGGTGCAGAGATGAATTCAATTCCTGGATATCCTTGTTCATTTTCTGTCTCATTGATCTGTCTAATGTTGACAGTGGGGTGTTAAAATCTCCCATTATTATTGTGTGGGAGTCTAAGTCTCTTTGTAAATCTCTAACGACTTACTTTATGAATCTGGGTGATCCTGTATTGAATGCATATATATTTAGGATAGTTAACTCTTCTTGTTGAATTGATCCCTTTACCATTATGTAATGGCCTTCTTTGTCTCTTTTCATCTTTGTTGGTTTAAAGTCTGTTTTATCAGAGACTAGGATTACAACCCCTACTTTTTTGTTGTTGTTTTGTTTTCCATTTGCTTGGTAGATCTTCCTCCATCTGTTTATTTTGAGCCTATGTATGTCTCTGCACGTGAGATGGTCTCCTGAATGCAGCACACTGATGGGTCTTGACTCTATCCAATTTGCCATTCTGTGTCTTTTAATTGGAGCATTTAGCCCATTTACATTTAAGGTTAATATTGCTATGTGTGAATTTGATCCTGTCATTATGATGTTAGCTGGTTATTTTGCTCATTAGTTAATGCAGTTTCTTCCTACGTTTTGGCATGTTTTTGCAGTGACTGGTACTGCTTGTTCCTTTCCATGTTTAGTGCTTCCTTCAGGAACTCTTGTAGGGCAGGTCTGCTGTTGACAAAATCTCTAAGCATTTGCTTGTCTGTAAAGGATTTTATTTCTCCTTCACTTATGAAATTTAATTTGGCTGGATATGAACTTCTGGGTTGAAAATTCTTTTCTTTAAGAATGTTGAATATTGGCCCCCGCTCTCTTCTGGCTTGTAGAGTTTCTGCTGAGAGATCTGCTTAGTCTGATGGGCTTCCCTTTGTGTGGGCAACCTGATCTTTCTCTCTGGCTGCCCTGACATTTTTTCCTTCATTTCCACTTTGGTGAATCTGGCAATTATGTGTCTTGGAGTTGATCTTCTCGAGGAATATCTTTGTGGTGTTCTCTGTATTTCCTGAATTTGAATGTTGGCCTGCCTTGCTAGGTTGGGGAAGTTCTCCTGGATAATATCCTGCAGAGTGTTTTCCAGCTTGGCTCCATTTTCCCCATGATTTACAGGTGCACCAATGAGACGTAGATTTGGTCTTTTCACATAGTCCCATATTTCTTGGAGGCTTTGTTCATTTCTTTTTACTCTTTTTTCTCTAAACTTCTCTTGCTTCATTTCATTCATTTGATCTTCAATCACTGATACCCTTTCTTCCAGTTGATCGAATCAGTTACTGAAGCTTGTGCATTTGTCACGTATTTCTCGTGCCATGGTTTTCAGCTCTATCAGGTCATTTAAGGACTTCTCTGCATTGGTTATTCTAGTTTGCCACTCATCTAATCTTTTTTCACGGTTTTTAGCTTCTTTGTGATGGGTTTGAACTTCCTCCTTTAGCTCAGAGAAGTTTGATCATCTGAAGCCTTCTTATCTGAACTTGTCAAAGTCATTCTCCATCCAGTTTTGTTCTGTTGCTGGCGAGGAGCTGCGTTCCTTTGGTGGGGGAGAGGTGCTCTGATTTTTAGAATTTTCAGCTTTTCTGCTCTGTTTTTTCTCCATCTTTGTGGTTTTATCTATCTTTGGTCTTTGATGATGGTGATGGGTCTTTGATGATGGTACAGATGGGGTTTTGATGTGGATGTCCTTTCTGTTTGTTACTTTTCCTTCTAACAGTCAGGACCCTCAGCTGCACATCTGTTGGATTTTGCTGGAGGTCCACTCCATATGCTGTTTACCTGGGCATCAGCAGCGGAGGCTGCAGAAGAGTGAACACTGATGAACAGCAAATGTTGCTGCCTGATCGTTCCTCTGAAGTTTCATCTCAGAGGGGTACCTGGCCATGTGAGGTGTCAGTGTGCCCCTACTGGAGGGTGCCTCCCAGTTTGGTTATTTGGGGATCAGGGACCCACTTGAGGAGGCAGTCTGTCTGTTCTCAGATCTCAAACTCCATGCTGGGAGAACCACTACTCTCTTCAAAGCTGTCAGACAGGGACATTTAAATCTGCAGAGGTTTCTGCTGCCTTTTGTTTGGCTATGCCCTGTCCCCAGAGGTGGAGTCTACAGAGGCAGGCAGGCCTCCTTGAGCTGCGGTGGGCTCCACCCAGTTTGAGCTTCCTGGCTGCTTTGTTGACCTACTTAAGCCTCAGCAATGACAGGTGCCCCTCCCCCAGCCTAGCTTCTGCCTTGCTGTTAGATATCAGACTGCTGTGCTAGCAATGAGGGAGGCTCCATGGGCGTTGGACCCTCTGAGCCAGGCGTGGGATATAATCTCCTGGTGTGCCATTTGCTAAGACCCTTGGAAAAGCACAGTATTAGGGTGGGGATGACCTGATTTTCCAGGTGCTGTGTGTCATGGTTTTCCTTAGCTAGGAAAGGAAATTCCCTTATCCCTTGTGCTTCCTGAGTGAGGTGATGCGTTGCTCTGTGCTGCACCCACTCTCTGACACGCCCCAGTGAGATTAACCTGGTACCTCAGTTGGAAATGCAGAAATCATCCGTCTTCTGTGTCACTCATGCTGGGAGCTGTAGCCTGGAGCTCTTCCTATTTGGCTGTCTTTCAACCCTTCCTTGGGACTTTTTCTTCCTGTTGCTGCTTTGAAGTCTGCTTTTCTGATACAGGAATAGTTACCCCTGCTCACTCTTGGTTTCCATTTGCATGGAATACCTTTATACCTTTTCTCGCCCTTTTTCCTTGAGTTTGTGTGAGTCTTTCTGTTTTAGATGTGTCTCTTAAGACAGCAGGTATTTGGATTGTGATTTTTTTATATTTATACACTCTGCCATTAAGTGGGTGGTTTAGGCCATTTATGTTCAACATGAATATTGAGATGTGAGATACTGTTATCTTCATCATGTTAGTTGTTAACTAGGTAGCTTTTTCGTTCTATTATTGTTTTATAGGCCCTGTCACTTTTAAGCTTTAAACAAATTCAATTTTGGTGCGTATCAGACTTCATTTCAAAGTTTAGAACTCCTTTTAGCATTTCTTGTAGTCTGGTTTAGTAGTGAAAAATTCCCTAAGCATTTGTTTGAAAATGTCTTTATTTCCCTTCATTTATGGAACATTTTTGTGGATACAAAATTTTTGACTGACTGTTGTTCTGTTTAAGGAGGTTGAAGATAGAACCCCAATCTCTTCTGGCTTGTAAGGGTTCTGCTGAGAAGTCTGCTGTTGGTCTATTAGGTTTTCCTTTATTTATTATTTTTTTTTCTTACTGCTTTTAGAATTTTTTTCTTCATCTCAAATTTAGAGAGCCCGATGACTATGTGCTGTGCCTTGCTGAAGATCTTTTGGCAATTTATTTCCTAGGAGTTCTTTGAGTTTCTTGGATTTGGATATCTAGATTTGCAGCAAGGCCAGGGAAATTTGTCTCAATTATTCTTTCAAATAAGTTTTCCAGACTCATTATTTTCTGTTCTGTCAGGAACACAATTATTCTTGGATTTGGCTGTTTTACATAATCCCATATTTCTTGGAGACTGTTTATTTCTTTTGATTTTTTAAAAAAAATTTTTGTCCAATTGGGTAAATTCAAAAGCCTTGTCTTTCAAGCTCTGAAGCTGTTTATTCTACTTGTTTCATTCTATTGTTAAAACTTTCCACAACATTTTGTAATTCCCTCAATGTGTCTTTTATTCCCAGGTGCTCTGATTTGTTTTTTCTTGATGGTTTCTATCTCTCAAGAAAATGTTTCATTCATATACTGAACTACTTTTTAAATTTCTTTATGATGGCTTTCACCTTTCTCTGATCAAGAAGCTTAATAATCAACCTTCTGACTTCCTTACCTGCTATGTCAAAGATTGTATCTTACTTTGAGTCCATTGTTGGAGAGCTAATGTGATCTTCTAGGGGTGTTATAGAACCCTGTTTTGTGATATTACCCATGACTTCTGCACTCACCACCCTCTTTTTACTCTCTCCTGCCCCGACCCTGGCCAAGGGAATTCGTTCCCGTCTGAGGTTATATTGTGAAAATTCACTGGGAGCTTCTTTCAACCTGCAATCACCATGTGAACTTTTTGACTTTTCTCTGCGTTGCATGTGAGGAACAGTAAGGAATGACTACCCTCCATCCACACTGGGATTTAGGAATTTGGGAGTGCATGTAGTGGTCTTCCAACTGCTTCTCCTATTATTACCTTCCATGACCCTCAAGCTGGTTCCTGCTATGGGTGGGTTTAGAGTCTTCCCCCGTGGTCTGGACTTTCAGAGTCTGGTTGGGATGTGTATCCCTTAGGCAAATTCTCCTCCTCTCACACCCTGGGGACTAGCAGCCCTTTGCTTGAATTACAGTGGAGACTGCAGCCTGCTGCTTCTTTCAAAGGGTCTGTAGATTTTTTTCAGTTTTCCTCTTCAGTTACTGCATTGCTTCTTGGAAAAAAAGTTCACAGTGTGAATCTATTTTGTCCTTCCAATTGGGAGAGGTATGCTAGCAGTGCCTCTAATCTGCCATCTTGGAAAGACAAACAACAACAGCAACAACAACAACAAAACAACTAAGCAGCATCATTTCTTGAAAAGACTATTCTTTCTAACTGGGCACAATGGCTTATGTCTGTAATTCCAGCACTTTGAGAGGTCGATATGGGAGGATCACTTGAGGTCAGGAGTTCAAGACCAGCCTGGGCAACATAGCGAGACCCTGTCTCTAATTAAAAATAATAAAAAATGGTTGGGAAAAGACATTTATTTTCTCCATTGAATTGCCTTTTCTTCTTTGTTAAAGATCAATTGCCTGTATTCGTGGAAACCTATCTGGACTTTCTGTTGTGTTCTGTTTATTTGTCTATTACTTCACCAATACCACATTCTTTTGATCATTGTAGCTTTATAGTAAGTCTTGAAGTTGGATAGTGTCAATTCTTTAACTTTGTTTTTCTTCAGTATTGTGTTGGCTATCTGGGTTTTGTGGCTTTTATATAAATTTTAGAATCAGTTTGTTGATATTGACAAAATAAATGGCTGAGATTTTGTTCGGGATCACCTTAAATCAATAGATCATGTAGGGAATAATTAATATTTTAGTAGTGTTGAGTCCATGAACAGAAAAATATCTCCATGTATTTAAATCTTCTTTGATTTCTTTTAACAGAATTTTTAGTTTTCCTTAGAAATTTTGGACATATTTTGTTAGATTTATTCCTAAGTACTTCAATTTTGGATGCTAATGTAAATGGTAATGTGTTTTTAATGTGAAATTCCAATTGTTAATTGCTAGTATATAAGAAAGCAATTGACTTAATTTACATATTAGTCACGTATCCTGAAACGTTAGTATAATCCTCTATTAGTTCTGTGCATTTTAAAATAGCTTCTTTGGGGTTTTCTACACAGACAATCAGGCCATCTGTGAACAAACAGTTTTATTTTTTCATTCTCACTCTGTATATCTCCCATTTACTTTTCTAATCTTATTACATTAGCTAGGACTTCCAAAACAATGTTCCTGCTTTGTTCCTGATCTTAATGAGAAAGCATGTAGTTTTTCACCATTATGTATAATGTTAGTTGTATGTTTCTTGTAGACTTTTTAATTAAGTTGAAGAAATCCACCTCTATTTCTAGCGTGCTGAGAATTTTTAATCATAAATGGGTGTTAGTTTTTGTCACATGCTTTTTAAAATCTACTGATAGAATTGTATTATTTTTCTTTCATATCATGTTGATGTGATGGATTACATTATTTGAAATTCAAGTGAGGAACCAACCTTGTACCCATGGAATAAATCTAATTTTTCCATAGTATATAATTCTTTTTATATGTCTGTGGATTTAATTTGCTAAAATTTATTGAGAATTCTTGCATCTATGTGTTCATGAGAGATATTGGTCTGTAGTTTTCCTTACTTGTGATATTTTTTATCAGTATTAACCAGAGTAGTAATGGCCTCATAGAATGATTTAGGAAGTATTCACTGTGCTTCCATTTTCTGGATGAGATTGTACAGAATTTGTTTCATTGTTTTCCCTAGGGGTTTGATAGAATTCCTTAGTGGAACTGTGTTTGGTGCTTTCTGTTTGTAAAATTACTCATTATTGATTCAATTTCTTTAACAGATATGGGTAGGACCAGATTATCCATGAGTTTCTACTCTCACCATAGTTCTGTCTGAGACTTTTGTGCTAACGAATCTTTTTATTTATTTAAAGGTAATATGGTCTATTTATTTTTCAAAATATTTTTTTTCAATTTTTGTGGCTACATAGTAGGTGTATATACTTATGGAATTCCTGAAATGTTTTGATACAGACATGCAATGTGAAATAATCACATCATAGAGAATGGAGTATTCATCTCCTCAAGTATTTAGGGGATGGTCTCTTTGGTGATGAGAGACTATATGGAAAAAGTGGTCCACTTTTCCACATTGTATCAACTAGCATGTTGAATGATTCATCCCCAGTTGAGCCAACAGACAATTTCAGCCATATGAATGGCTGTGGTAGAGACTAGCACAATTGCTTAACTGAGTCCATCCTACAGCATAAATATATAAAATAATTATTTTAAGCTATTAAGTTTTGGGATGTTTTATTAGGCAGTAGTGAAAACTGATACTCCCTTTTTATGAGCAAAAAATATTCCTCTTACGTTGAAACATTTCTTTCACTTCCTTGTTTTAACTGAAACCTAGATCTTCCCTTCAGTATTCTGAAATGGACAGAAACTGTTATTATGCTGTATAAAACACAGGGACAGGACACAGTAAGTGTATTCTTTGATGCCCGTTCCCATTTCTAGACCCTTACTTATCCTTCCTCCTGCTTGATACCCTCTGTATTCTTTTTACTTTCATGCTATTGGACTGTCACCTACTCATTGTTTTTGTCATTATCGTTTATTGACATCCGTATCAAACTCCCTAATTAATGGATACTTGTAGAAAACTGCCCACTTTCTTCCTTTTTATCCATAGTGCTTCTACCATTCCTTTTGATTTAACCATATTTGTGAATAATTAAATAATTTAATGCCTTGGCAACTCTGTTCCTTAATCTGTACTCACGCTCAGTAAACTTTTCCTACTTTCAATTGCAGTTGCCTTTTGTCATGATCATATTCTAAATCTTATATTCAGTCTTTTTGCTGTATTATACTCCTCTACCCAAACTCTAAGTGTCAGAATAACTTAGGGAATTGCCCTGGGTCCTTTTTCTATCCGTATTCTCCCACAAGTTGATCTTATTAATTCTTATTTATTATGTAAATATTATGCTAGATGCATATACTCTACTCAGATCTAGGGCCTGAGTTGCAGCCATATATTCACCTGCCTATTGATGTTTCCACTTGCACATCTTGCAAATATCTCAAATTTGCTTTTTCCAAAATAGAACTCTTCTTTTTCCCTTTAAGTTTATCTCTCCAACCAATAAATCTGTGTCTACCCAGTTGTACAAGGCAGACACTAGACTGTTTTTGATTGCTCCATTCCCTTCACATGTATACAATCTTTCCCTAAGTACAATACAGTCTTCTTTTAGAATATATTTTCAGTCCATTTCTACCCAATTATTTACATTTACACTTCACCATACAAGTTCAGAGCAATAACATATACCTGTACTCTTCTGACAGTCATCTGATGGTCCTTCTGCTTCAACTTTTATACACCTGTAGTTTATTCTGTGGAGAGAAGCCAGAGAATTCTTGAAATTTTTAATGAAATCGTACCATGCCTCTGCTTTAAAACTCTCCAGTGGCTTCACATTGAACTTATAATAGATGTTGTAGTCTTTAATGTGGCTTAAAAGAACCTCCACAATCCGGCCCCTGACTGCCTCTCTGACCTATCCACCATGATCCCACTTACTGAGTATATTCTGGTCACAGTAGCCTTCTTTTTGTTCATGAAAAATGCCAAGTTTTTGCCTGTTTTAGAACATTTGTACTAACAACCCTCATTGCATGTATGCAATCATCAGCCAAAATCTTCTATCCTAAATCTTAACATGACTTCTTAAACCACCCAATTTCAGGTATTTTTTTCCCTCTTATTCCTCATTTTAGGCCTCTTTTTAATATCCCTCACAACTTTACAACAATTTTAATTGAACACTCTAACAATGCTTCCTTGTTTCTGTGTGTTCCATTCACTATAATGTCAACTCCATAAGGGCAAGCACTATGCCTCTCTTTTTAATACTTCATCTTTGGTACTTAGCACAGGGCTTCATGTATTATAGGTGCTCAGCTAGTATATATTGAATTTATGGAGTGACTGCATTATTGACTGCCTCAGGTGCTTCAGCATAACTTCCTAGATAGATCTCAGGATTATGGGGTCATAACAATTTAATCAACACAATCATCAATCATTACCAGATGGTACTGGAAGAGAAGTGGAAAGATTTGGTTTATCTAAAAATATTAAATAAATGTTACATAGTATGTACCAGGGACTTTGCTAAATGTTGTACGTTCAGTGGTAAATACAAATAGTGAGATTTCTGACCTTTTGGAAAAGTCTAGAAAGCTTTGCCATGAGCATTTGGTGATTTTTTTTTTTTTTTTTTTTTTTTTTTTTTTTTGTGCAGAGTGATGTTTCAGTACAGGTTTATGAGAAGGAAAGTTGGTTCCTTGAGTCTCCCTACACTTGTTCTTCCAATACAGACAAACACACAGACACAAACAAAGAGTTTATTCTTTCTCTCTATATTCTAGGGTGTACAGTGTGAGGAGAGGTGTATTTTTATACCTACAATAGTTCAGTGACTACCCTATAGATTTCTAAAGCCCAGGTACTGAGATATTGGAATTATAATTGGAAAGGTAACTGAACCATATTCTGAGAATATACAATTATAGGACCATGAAAAGACTGGGAAAAGATAAATGATATCTGATGGTAAAGCTTTATTTTGAAGAAAGAAAGAACTAAGTCTTTGGGTGGGGGAATTAAAAGGTCAGGGGAAGTATGTGCTCATGGAACTAAAAATGGTTTTTTTGATGAGTGTCTTTCATTTGCTTAAAAGAAGAATCATATCAAGGATAAGAAATATAACTGGTAGAAAGGATAAAAAGTAGCATTATTTGTAGGAAATGTAATTATACACCTACCAATCCATGAAAATAAACTGTAAAACTGAGAATAGGATATTTCAGTAAATTGATTCATTATAAAATATATCAACAGAAATCAATATCTTTCCTGTATGTGAAAAATAGATAGTAATTCTAGTGGGAATAATCCCACATTCACAAAAATGTCAAAAGCATAGCAGGCCTATGAATATACCAAACACAATAAATAAATGAAAAAATGTGACAATACTTAACTAAGATACATTTAGAGAAAAAAAAATGATTTGAGAAAAAGAAATTTGCCATGTTCTTTGACTTAGTATAATAAACAAATTGAGTTATAAGATTTATAGAATTAACACAATCTCTAAAGTTGTTCTAAGGTTAATCTTGAAGAAGAAACAGGGAAGGATACCTAAAGGAATTTTGAAAAATAAGTATATAGAGAGTCATTTATCTTACCACATAATGTAACCATTTATTAAATTACAATAATTAAAATGGTGGCATGATAATGCCACAATCTACAGTTGAATAGACCATAATAAATGACCCAATGACCCTCTAACAGGGGGTCATTGTCATAATGGACAAGATTCCTGTCATAATAGACAAGAATTTAACATAGGATAAAAGAAATATCATAAACTACTAGTAAGGTTAGTCGAGAGTGAAAATTTGGCCATGTATTTGGCCAAAAAGATAAATCTAGTGAGATCTTCACCTTTACCACATATTGCGTTCAAACAGACTCCAAAAGAATCTAACATTTTAAAAATTAATTAAACATAGGTTAGTTTAGAATGGATAGGAACTTTTTAGCATGAAACCCAAGAAAAGATTCTAAACAGAATGATTGATAGAGTGCACTATGTAAATATTACAAATATCTGAACATCAAAACAGCACAAATTAACTCAAAAGGCAAAAGACAAATTAGGAATATAACAGAGACAGATGAAGGGTTAATATCTATAATGTAGACAAAGCTCATACAATTTAAGGAAAAAAAACTGTAACACTCATAGAAAAGTAGGTAATAAATACAAATAGATAATTCACAGAAATTTAAAAAAATGACCAGTTAACATGGGAAATTACATTTCACCTCACTAGAAGTGTTGAAAGATATACATTGAAATAGTTAAGTGTCATTTTTTGACTTATCAAATTAGATATCTTTGTCTCTTATATTAGTGCTCAGTGGTACTGAGGAGAGTAGTGAGAGTGTAAACTGAAAATATGTATGTATCAAGGTTTTCAAAAAGGTTTACATCACTTAACCTAGTGGTTATATATTCCACTTCTAAGAATATAGCCTAAGGAAATAATAAGAACTGGAGACAATGATTTATATACAGAGTCGTTTATAACAGCATTATTCAAACTACAAAAAATTACACTATTTAAATATTTGACAACAATGATTTGGTGAAATAAATTATGGTAGATCTATATTTTCTAGTTATGAAAATCACATTTTTCAAGTTTTTAATGGTGGGAAAAATGCCCTCAAGAGTATTTATTATCTAAAAAATTTTAAAAGGTCAGAAAACTATCATTTAAAAGTGTAAATAAAACACTGGAAGGAAGTATACCAAAATGTTAACAACAGTTATTTATTTGGAGTGGGTTTGCATCATTTTATTGGCCGATTGATAGTTTGAAAACTAATCAGAAAGCAAAGTGTTAATTAACTTTCACATAAATTGCCCCATATGATACTTCTAATAGTAGAGTGAGATGGGTATTATTAAAATTATTATATGTATTCTAGATACAATGAAACAAGGATTTAGAGATTAAGTGACTTTTGCAAGACCTGTACCTGGTACATAGTAAGCACCCACTATGTACCTATTGAGTAAATGACTGAGTGTGACCTTACTCCAAGTTGTCTGACTCAGGTCAGAACTATTTCTACAAGCATATCTGTAAAGCTATTTCTATTGTAGCTTAAACTTCTGGAGCAACTAATTGTAGTTTGGGCCTTCAACACTTGGCCACTTCTGGTCATGCTTTATGAGATGTGACAGTACTTGCATTCAACTACAGCCAGAAATATTGAGTGCCATTATGCATCATCAATTTGATTTGGTGTTATGACAATAATGTTTTAGTGATTTAGAAAGTAATTGCCTCAAGATTAGAGGCTGTGCCTTCTCTATGTCCAAGTCTGTACAAAGTTACTCAATTGGCCATGACACTGTCAATTTGGTAGCTTGGACTATCTTAGTGATTGCATGGCAATCCATCAGACTGAATGTGTTTGATCCAGTTTGATTGTTAAAATGGACAAAACACTGAATTGACTGTGCCATGGCACATTATTTTGGGGTCATAGGCAATGTCCTGTAAAGCATCTAACAGTACCTTGAACATTAGAACACTTAATAAATGTGACAATGATGGTAAAAGCTAAGTTAACCACAATGACAACATTTGTTTCTAAATGATCCATAATTCTACTTTGAAAATAGGAGAGCCTATATGGCATTTTTCAAAGCTCTTTTATATGCGTCTTCAGAAAACCCCAGTTTGTAGTATAATTAAGTTCAACACTTAGTATTTTATTGTTTGGGGTTTTGATTTTTGGTTACTTTCTTCATTATCATGGAGACATACTATATTGGAATAATTTAATATTGTAACATGGTCCCTGTGGGGTTTTATTAAACTTTTCTTTATAATTTCTTATCATAATGGCATTTATAACATAGTAACTACATATTTTTATTTAAATTATGGTAAGATTTGTATGCATTATTCATGTCAGTCTCTACTGTCAAAATGCTTGTGCTTTTGAGAAAATAAATTACATTATTTAAATTTTTTTAAATTTTTAATTTTTGTGGTTACGAAGTGGATGTTTATATTTATGGGGTACATGACATGTTTTGATACAGGCATACAATGTGAAATAAGCACATCATGAAGAATGAGGTATCCATTCCCTCAAAAATTTATCCATTGAGTTGCAAACTGAATTACACTTTTTAAATTTTAAAATGTACAGTTAAGATATTATTGATTATAATCACCCTGTTGTGTTATCAAATAGTAGGTCTTATCCATTTGTTCTATTTTTTGTATCTATTAACCATCCCCACTTCCCCCACTGTCCTCACTACTCTTGCCAGCTTTGGTAACCATGCTTCTCTTTTCTATGTCCATGAGTTTCATTGTTTTGATTTTTAGATCCCACAAAGAAGTGAGAACATGTGATGTTTGTCTTTCTGTGCCTGGCTTGTTTCACTTAACATAATGATCTCCAGTTCTATCCATGTTGTTGCAAATAGCTGGATCATATTCCTTTTTATACCTGAATAGTTCTCCATTGTCTACATGTGCGTTTTCTTTATCCATTCATTTGTTGATGGACACTTAGGTTACTTCCAATCTTAGCTATTGTAAACAGTGCTGTAACAAATAGGAGTGCAGATATCTCTTTGATATACTGATTTTCTTTCATTTGGAAACATACACAGCAGTGGGATTGTCTGTTTTTAGCTTTTTGAGGAACCTCCAAACTGTTCTTCATAGTGGCTGTACTAATTTATGTGCCCACAAGCAGTGTACTAGGGTTTCCGTTTCTCCACATCCTTGCCAGCATTTGTTATTACCTATCATTTGGATACAAGCCCTTCTAACTGTGGCAAGATATTTCATTATAGTTTTGATTTGCATTTCTCTGATAATCAGTGATATTGAGCACCTTTTTATATGCCTATTTCGTATTGTCTTCTTTTGAGAAATGTCTTTTCAAGTTACTTGCCTATTTTTATTAGATTGGATTATTAGATTTTTTTCCTATAGAGTTGTTCGAAATTATTTTATATTGTGATTATTAATCCCTTCTAAGATGGGTAGTTTTAAAATATTTTCTCCCATTCTGTGGGTTGTCTCTTGACTTTGTTGATTGTCTCCTTTGCTGTGTAGAAGCTTTTGAAATTGATGTGATCCTATTTGTCCATTTTTGTTTTGGTTGCCTGTGCTAGTGGAGAATTGCTCAATAAATCTTTGCCCAAACCAATGTCCTGGAGAGTTTCCCTAATGTTTTCTTGTAGTCATTTCATAGTTTGAGGTCTTACATTTAAGTCTTTAATCTATTTTGATTTGATTTTTTTATATGGCAAGAGATAGGGGCCTAGTTTCATTCTTCTGCTTATGAATATCCAGTTTCCCAGCACCATTCATGGAAGAAACTGTTGTCTTACCCAGTGTATGTTCTCGGCATCTTTGTCAAAAATGAGTTCGCTTTAGGTGTATGGATTTGTTTCCGGGTTCTCTATTCTGTTCCATTGGTGCAAGTGTCTGTTTTTATGCCAGTACCATGCTGTTTTCTTTGCCATAGCTCTGTAGTATAATTTAAAGTCATGTAATGCGATTCTTCCAGTTTTGATCTTTTGGCTTAGGGTAACATTGGCTATTCTGGATCTTTTGTGGTTCCACGTGAATTGTAGGACTGTTTTATTTTATTTCTGTGAAGAATTTCATTGGCATTTTGATAGGGATTGCATTGAATCTGTAGATTGCTTTGGGAAGTATGGACATCTGAACAGTATTGATTCTTCCAATTCATGGGCATAAAATATTTTCCCATTTTGGGTGTCCTGTTCAATTTCTTTCATTAGTGTTTTGTAGTTTTCATTTTAGAGGTCTTTCACTTCTTTGGTTGATTTATTCTTAGATATTTAATTTTATGTGTGACTACTGTAAATGAGATTACTTTTTAATTTCTTTTTCAGATTGTTCACTCTTTGGCATATAGAAATGCTACTAAATTGTGTGTATTGATTTTGTATTCTGCAACTTCTCTGAATTTGTTTATCAGTTCTATCAGTTTTCTTGTGGAGCCTTTAGGTTTTTCCAAATACAAAATCATCTCATCTGCAGACATGGATAATTTGACTTCTTCCTTTCTAATTTGAATGCACTTTCTCTTGTCTGGTTACTCTAGCTAGGACTTCCAGTACTGTGTTGTATTACAGTGATAACAGTGGGCATCCTTGTCACCTTCCAGATATTAGAGGAAAGGATTTCAATTTTTCTCCATTTAGTGTGATACTAGCTGTGTGTCTGTCATATGTGCTTTTATTATATTCAGGTATGTTCCTTCTATCCTCAGTTTTTTTTAGAGATTTTATCAAGGAGGAATGTTGAATTTTGTGAAATCATTTTAAGCATCAGTTGAAATGATCATGTGGTTTTTATCCTTCATTCTTTGATATAATGTATTACATTGATGGATTTATGTATGTTGAATCATCCTTGCATCCCAGGGATAAATCCCACTTGGACATGATGAATGAACTTTCTAATATATTGTTGAATTCAGTTTGCTAGTATTTTGTCAAGGATTTTTCCATCAGTATTCATCATAAATATTGGCCTGTATTTTTTTTTTAATGTGTCTTTGTCTGGTTTTGGTAGTACGGTAATACTGGCCATGTATAATGAGTTTGGAAGTATTCCTTCCTCCGTTATTTTTCTGAATACTTTGAGTAGGAGTGGTATTAGTTCTTCTTTAAATGTTTTGTAGAGTTCAGCAGTGAAGCCATTAGGTCCTAAACTTTTCTTTACTAAGAGGCTTTTTATTATGGCTTTGATGTCATTACCTGTTATTGGTCTGTTCAGATTTGGATTTCTTCCTGGTTCAGTCCTGGTAGGTTGTGTGTACTTAGGAATTTATCCATTTCTCCTCTATTTTTCCAATTAATCAGCATATAGTTGCTCATGGTAGCCACTAATGAACCTTCAATTTCTACAGTTTCTCCCTTCTCATTTCTGATTTTATTTATTTGGATCTTTTGTTTTTTTCTTAGATAATCTGGCTAAATCTTTGTCAATATTATCTTTTCAAAAAAAAAACTGACTTTTTGCTTTATTGATCTTTTGTATTTTTTATTTAAATTTCCTTTCTGCTCTGATCTTTATTATTGCTTTTTTCTTCTACTAATTTTGGGTTTGGCATTCTCTTTCTTTTCTAGTTCTTTAAGATGCATCATTAGATTGTATATTTGAATTTTTTTCCTGTGTTTTGATGTCCCTTATACCTAAAAACTCCCCTCTTAGTGGTGCTTTTTCTATTTCCCATAGGTTTTGATATGTTGTGTTTCCATTATCATTTGTCTCTAGAAATTTTGCAATTTTCTTCATAATTTCTTCATTGATCCACTGGTCGTTAAGGAGCATATTGTTTAATTTCCATGTATTTGTATCATTTCCAAAATTCCTCTTGTTACTGATCTCTAATTTTATTCCATTGTGGGCAGAGAAGGTGCTTGATATTATTTCAATATTTTGAATATTTTAAGACTTGTTTTGTGACCTAGCATATGGTCTATCCTTGAGAATGATCCATGTGCTGAGGAAACGAATGTGCATTCTTCGCCCACGGGATGAAATGTTTTGTAAACATGTATCAGTCCCATTTGGTGTGTAGTGCGGCCCACGTCTGATGTTTCTGTGTTGATTTTCTGTCTGGAAGATCTGTCCAGTGCTGAAACTAGAGTGTCAAAGTCTCCAGCTATTAATGTATCGGGGCCAAACTCTGTTTAGCTCTAATATTTCCTTTTTATATCTGGGTGCTTCAGTGTTGAGTGGATATATATTACAATTTTTATATCCTCTTACTGAACTGACCCCTTTATCATTATATAGTGACCTATTTTGTCCCCTCTTATACTTTTTGTCTTGAAACTTATTTTGTCTGATATAAATACAGTGACTCCTGCCCATTTTTGCTTTCTGTTGGCATGGACTATCTTTTTCTATTTCTTTATTTTCTGTCTATGTGGGTCTTTGTAGGTGAAGTGTGTTTCTTGTAGGCAGTAGATCAATGGGTCTTGTTTTTTCATTTATTCAGCCAGTGTTATATCTTTTGATTAGAGAATTTGGTTTTTTACATTGAAGACTATTATTGTTAATAAGGACTTACTCATGCCACTTTGTTATTTGTTTTCTGGTTGCTTTGTGGCCTTCTCTTCCTTTTTTCTTTTCTTCCTTTCATTGTTTTAATGGAGATGATTTTCTCTGGTAATATTATTCAGTTTCTTTCTTTTTATTTTTGGGTATCGGTTGTATGTTATTTGGTTTGACATTACTGCAAGTCTTGAAAATAATATCTTATAACCCATTATTTTAACTTGATAAAAACTTAACACTGCATAAACAAACAAGCAAGTAAGCAAGGAAAAAAAAAAACTCTTAACCTCATCTCCTTGCTTTTTACCATTTTGTTATTCCTACTTGTATCTTATTGTTCTGACTGTGTCTTGAAAAGTTGTTGTATTCATTATTTTTGACTGGTTTTTCCTTTAGTCTTTCTACTTAGGATAAGAGTAATTTACATACCACAATTACAGTGTTATAATATTCTTTATTTTTCTCTGTACTTACTATTAGCAGTAAGTTTTGTTCCTTCAGGTGATTCTTTATTACTTATCAATGTACTTTTCTTTCTGACTGATGTACTTTCTTTAGCACTTCTTGTAGGACTGCTCTGGTATTATGAGATCCCTTAGCTTTTGTCTGTCTGGAAAAGTCTTTATTTCTCCTTCATGTCTGAAGGACATTTTTGCCAGATATACAATTCTAGGGTAAAAGTTTATTTATTTTTTTTCCTTTCGGCAGTTTAAATATGTCATGCCTCTTTCTCCTGGCCTGTAATGTTTGCACAGAAAAGCCTGCTGCCAGCTGTATTGAAACTCCATTGTGTGTCATTTGTTTCTTTTCTCTTGCTGCTTTTAGAATCCTTTCTTTATTCTTGACCTTTGGGAGTTTGATTACTAAATGCTTTGAGGTATCTTCTTGGTGTTCTATAACTTTTTGGTACTTGGATATTGATATCTTTCTCTGGGTTTGGAAAGATCACTGTTACTATGCTTTTGATAAATTTTCTAACCCTATATCTTTCTCTACCTCTTCTTTCTTTTTTTTTTATATTTTTTTATTTTTATTTTTATTTTTTTATTATACTTTAAGTTCTAGGGTACATGTGCATAACGTGCAGGTTTGTTACATATGTATACTTCTGCCATGTTGGTGTGCTGCACCCATCAACTCGTCAGCACCCATCAATTCATCATTTATATCAGATGAATTTTTATCAGATGAATTTTATATCAGATGAACTCCCCAATGCAATCCCTCCCCCCTCCCCCCTCCCCATGATAGGCCCCAGTGTGTGATGTTCCCCTTCCCGAGTCCAAGTGAGCTCATTGTTCAGTTCCCACCTATGAGTGAGAACATGCGGTGTTTGGTTTTCTCTTCTTGTGATAGTTTGCTAAGAATGATGGTTTCCAGCTGCATCCATGTCCCTACAAAGGACGCAAACTCATCCTTTTTTATGGCTGCATAGTATTCCATGGTGTATATGTGCCACATTATCTTAATCCAGTCTGTCACTGATGGACATTTGGGTTGATTCCAAGTCTTTGCTATTGTGAATAGTGCCGCAATAAACATACGTGTGCATGTGTCTTTGTAGTAGCATAATTTATAATCCTTTGGGTATATACCCAGTAGTGGGATGGCTGGGTCATATGGTACATCTAGTTCTAGATCCTTGAGGAATCGCCATACTGTTTTCCATAATGGTTGAACTAGTTTACAATCCCACCAACAGTGTAAAAGTGTTCCTATTTCTCCACATCCTCTCCAACACCTGTTGTTTCCTGATTTTTTAATGACTGCCATTCTAACTGGTGTGAGATGGTATCTCATTGTGGTTTTGATTTGCATTTCTCTGATGGCCAGTGATGATGAGCATTTTTTCATGTGTCTGTTGGCTGTATGAATGTCTTCTTTTGAGAAGTGTCTGTTCATATCCTTTCCCCACTTTTTGATGGGGTTGTTTGTTTTTTTCTTGTATATTTGTTTGAGTTCTTTGTAGATTCTGGAAATTAGCCCTTTGTCAGATGAGTAGATTGCAAAAATTTTCTCCCATTCTGTAGGTTGCCTGTTCACTCTGATGGTAGTTTCTTTTGCTGTGCAGAAGCTCTTTAGTTTAATGAGATCCCATTTGTCAATTTTGGCTTTTGCTGCCATTGCTTTTGGTGTTTTAGACATGAAGTCCTTGCCCATGCCTATGACCTGAATGGTACTACCTAGATTTTCTTCTAGGGTTTTTATGGTATTAGGTCTAACATTTAAGTCTCTAAACCATCTTGAATTAATCTTCGTATAAGGAGTAAGGAAAGGATCCAGTTTCAGCTTTCTACTTATGGCTAGCCAATTTTCCCAGCACCATTTATTAAATAGGGAATCCTTTCCCCATTTCTTGTTTTTGTCAGGTTTGTCAAAGATCAGATGGTTGTAGAAGTGTGGTGTTATTTCTGAGGGCTCTGTTCTGTTCCATTGGTCTATCTCTCTGTTTTGGTACCAGTACCATGCTGTTTTGGTTACTGTAGCCTTGTAGTATAGTTTGAAGTCAGGTAGCGTGACGCCTCCAGCTTTGTCCTTTTGACTTAGGATTGTCTTGGCAATGCGGGCTCTTTTTTGGTTCCATATGAACTTTAAAGCAGTTTTTTCCAATTCGGTGAAGAAACTCATTGGTAGCTTGATGGGGATGGCATTGAATCTATAAATAACCTTGGGCAGTATGGCCATTTTCACGATATTGATTCTTCCTATCCATGAGCATGGTATGTTCTTCCATTTGTTTGTGTCCTCTTTGATTTCACTGAGCAGTGGTTTGTAGTTCTCCTTGAAGAGGTCGTTTACATCCCTTGTAAGTTGGATTCCTAGGTATTTTATTCTCTTTGAAGCAATTGTGAATGGAAGTTCATTCCTGATTTGGCTCTCTGCTTGTCTGTTACTGGTGTATAAGAATGCTTGTGATTTTTGCACATTAATTTTGTATCCTGAGACTTTGCTGAAGTTGCTTATCAGCTTAAGAAGATTTTGGGCTGAAACGATGGGGTTTTCTAAATACACAATCATGTCATCTGCAAACAGGGACAATTTGACTTCTTCTTTTCCTAACTGAATACCCTTGATTTCTTTCTCTTGCCTGATTGCCCTAGCCAGAACTTCCAACACTATGTTGAATAGGAGTGGTGAGAGAGGGCATCCCTGTCTTATGCCAGTTTTCAAAGGGAATTTTTCCAGTTTTTGCCCATTCAGTATGATATTAGCTGTGGGTTTGTCATAAATAGCTCTTATTATTTTGAGATATGTTCCATCAATACCGAATTTGTTGAGTGTCTCTACCTCTTCTTATAGGCCAATATCTCTTACATTTCCCCTTTTGAGTTTATTTGATAGATTCTGTAACTGTGCTTCATTGTTTCTCATTACTTTTTCTTTTGTCTTCTCTGTGTATTTTCAAATAGCCTGTCTCCAAGCTCACCAATTATTTCTTCTGCTTGGTGTATTCTGCTACTAAAGGGCTATGACGCTTTCTTCAGTTCGCCAATTGCATTTTCCAGCTCAAAAATTTCTGCTTGATTCTTTTTAATTTTAATTATAAATTCTGAATTCCTTCTCTGTGTTGTCTTTGAAACTTTTTGTTTCCTTAACACATCTGTTTTGAATTATCTGTCTGAAAGCTCACATATCTCTGTTTCTCCAGGATTCATCTCTGGTGGCTTATTTAGTTCATTTGATGAGGTCATGTTTTCCTGGATGGTGTTGATGCTAGTAGATGTTCTTTGGTATCTGTGCATCGAAGAGTTAGGTATTTATTCTAGTCTTCACTGTCTGGGCTTATTTGTAGCCATCTTTCTTGGGAAGACTTTCCAGATAATTGAAAGAACTTGGTATTGTGATCTAAGCTGTTTCTGCTTTAGTGGGCACCCTAAGCCCAGTGGTATGGTTCTTGTGGCTCACAGAGGTACCACCTTCATGGTCTTGGACAAGATCCAGGAGAATTATCTGGATTACCAGGCAGAAACCTTTGTTCTCTTCCCTTACTTTCTTCAAAGTATATAGAGTCTCTCCCTCTGTTCTAAAGTTGAGGGTGGAATGGCACAACCACTCTTGAGTTCACCACCACTATGACTCTACTGGGTCAGACCTTAAGCTAGCACAGCACTGGATCTTGCCCAAGGCCTTCAGTAATCACTCCCTGGCTACTGGCTATGTTTGCTCAAGGCCCTGGGGCTCTACATTCAGCAGGTGGCAAAGCCAGCCAGGTCTGTTTCCTTCCCTTCAGGATGACAAGGTCCCCCAGGCCCTGGGTAGGTCCAGAAGTGCTGTCTGGGATTCAGGGTCTAGAGTCAAAACCTTAGAAGTCTACCTGGTATTCTATTGTGTTGCAGCTGAACTGGCACTCAAACCACAATATACAGTCCTTTCCACTCATCCCTCCTGCTTCCAAAAGCAGAGATGCCTCATTTTGTTGCCTCTGCCACCCCTGGCCATGAAGTGTGCTGCCAGACTACCAATGATATTTTCTTAAGGTCCAAGGTCTCTTAAGTCAGCTTGTGTTAAATGTTGCCTGGCCTGGGACTCACTCTTCAGGGCAGTGGGCTCCTCTCTGGCCTAGAGCAGGTCCAGAAATACCGTCCAAGAGTCAAGTCCTGGAATCAGGCACCCCACTTGGTGCTCTGTCTTCCTGTGGTGGTGTTGGTATCTAAGGTGCATGATAAAGTCCCCTTTACTTTTCTCTCTGCTTTTCTGATGCAGAAGGAATTTTGCTCTGTAGCCCCCACAGCTGGTAGGGTGCTGAGTCTCACCTGAATCCTCCATGTCTCAGAGGCTTACCAAGGTCCTCTATGTAGTACCTGGGTATTGCTGCTGGTTATTCAGGGCCCAAAGGCTCTCCAGTTAACAGGTGATGAATGCTGGCAGAATGCTGGGTCCTTCCTTTCAAGGCAATGTGTTCCTTTCTGGCCCAGGGTGTGTCTAGAAATGCTGTCTGGAAGCTAGGGTTTGGAATCAGGAACTCACGAGTCTGACAGGTGCCCTATCCTGCTGTGGCTGAGCTGGTTTCTAAGAAACCAGACAAATTCTTCCACACTCTCCCCTCTCCTCTCCTTAAGTGGAAGGAAGGGGCTTTTTTTGGAGCTGTGAGCTGTGAAGACTTGAGTTAGGGGATGAGTGATGCCAGAACTACATTGGCTGCCCCATCTGGTATTTCAGTATGTCACTTGCCTGCCTAGTCCACTGTCCCTGGTCCTAGTTTAGCCCTAGGACTCACCTAAGAGTTACAATACTTATGGCCTACATTGCGTGTCAAATTTACTTAGAGACTGAGAGCACTTTGGCCCTCAGTGGCAAGATTTGCATGCGCTCAAGTTCTGCCGACTGGGATCAGGGATTTCCTTCTGGCTAGGGCTGACTTAAATGTTCCTTCTGTGGATGGGCATCAGCTGAGTTTGGTCTGGTTTTCCTTTCTGCTCTAACAGAACAGCACGGAGTTTGATGCCTCACAGTTGCTATGTTTTTTTCTCCAGCACCCAAAGATACTCTCCACACTATGTCTCCCCTACCTGTGGTAGGGGAGGGGTGGCGTCGGTGATTCAGGACTGTTTTTTCTATCTCTTCAGTGCCTTTCAGTGATATGAAGTTAACACCAGATACAATAAGTGCTCACCTAATATTTAGTTCTTATGGAGGTGTTTTTTCTCTGTAGATAGTTGATAAATTGGTTTCCTTTTGGAGGGGATGGTGGATGCAGCTTTCTGTTTTCTAGAAAAGTTTTTACTTTGATTAAAAAGGAATGTTACAGTGAGGAAAGCAGTGTGTCAATATTTTAGCATAATGCCAGGAAGCACCTATCACAACAGTCATGATGCTCCCATCCAGGATTTTATAGGCTGAATTGTGTCCTTCCTACCCCAAATTCATGTTAAAGTCTTAACCCCCAGTGTGACTGTATTTGGAGACAGGGCCACTAAGGAGGTAACTGAGCTTAAATGAGATTATGAGAGTGAAGCCTTGATCCAATAGGGCTGGTATTCTTATAAGAAGGGGAAGATACACCAGAGATTGGGGATCTCTCTCTCTCTCTCTCTCTCTCCACACAAATGAAAACAATGTGAAGACAGCCATCTGAAAGCCAGAAAGAGCAAGGTCTCACTAGAAAGTAACACTAGGGAATTTCGATCTTGGATTTCCAGCCTCCAGAACTGAGAGAAAATAAAGTTTGTTGTATAAACCACCTAGTCTGTGGTATCTTGTTATGGTGGCCCGAGCTGACTAATATATAGGACTTTTGTGGACAAAATCACTGTCCCCAGCTGCCTGCTAACTTCAAAATTTTAACCAGTTCAAACTAAGAATCACATTCCTTAAAGATGAGTGGAAGCATGCCAGAACAGGTGTCCAGAAATGCTCTTCCAGACAGCCATAAAATACAACACTTTTCTATTGATCCTAGTAAAGAAGAAAAGAAGGAAGTTATATAGCTATGCAGAAAAACTTACAATGAGCTTCTATTTTAAAAAATATTTTTCTAAATTGGAGGAAATGCTCACATATAAGGACAGATACAAAAGAGTGGCACCAAATGGTTAAAGAATATTAAACATAGAAAATATTATTTTTTGTTTGTGTTGTACTTGGAGCTGGGGTTGATATTGTCAAGTGCAGGTACGGCCATTTTGGCTTACAGAAATGATTCTAGAGACTATTCTGATGATTCAGTATCAGTGCCATACTTGTTAATTTTTAAAACTAGAATCCGTGCTTAAAGTAAGAGTGAAAGATAAGGATTCACTGAATTGCCATATAGGTAATTTGACACAGAAAACTGACTGGGTCCATTCCTTTTTTGGCTTTGACTTGTCTGTCAAAATAAGTTTTTTCAGATTTGTAAAAAGTAGAAGGAAACTTGCTATGAGAGAAATGATGCTCAGGAAAGAGGAAAGAGGCTTTAACCTTTTTAAGAACTTTGATCTTTAAGAGCTCTGGTTACTCTGTTAATCTAGCCTTCAAGTTCAAAGTTATGCTGCTATTGAGAATATCCATGATAATACTCCAACAGATTGAGAGAGCAGGTCCAGAATAGGAGATTCAAAATGGTTATAAACAGCAGAAGTATTGTTTGTTGTAGTAAATGTAGAGCTTACTATGATGATTCTTTTAAAAGAGGGCAACATTTGTTAAAATAATTAAGTTGTTCCATAATGTTTACTGATAAAGAAATAATACTCCATGACTGAGCTAAAGTGTTTTAAGTCATTCACTCAACATCTATTGCATGATATTATGTGTAAGGCACGGGATAAGCACTTCTGATGAAAATTAAGACCCAATACCTATCCTGAAGGAGTTTAGATTTAGTATAGTGATGATTAAAGAATGTCAGTGATTTGCTAGATACTGAACAAAGTAGCTAGTGAATGCTGAAATGGCATGCTAAAATACTGTTTTCTTTCTGGATTAATAGCAAAGACTTGGAACCAACCCAAATGTCCATCAATGACAAACTGGATTAAGAAAATGTGGCACATATACACCATGGAATACTATGCAGCCATAAAAAAGGATGAGTTCATGTCCTTTGTAGGGACATGGATGAAGCTGGAAACCATCATTCTCAGCAAACTATTGCAAGGACAAACAAACCAAACACCGCATGTTCTCACTCATAGGTGGGAATTGAACAATGAGAACACTGGAACACAGGAAGGGGAACATCACACACTGGGGCCCGTTGTGAGGTGTTGGCAGGAGGGAGGGATAGCATTAGGAGATATACCTAATGTAAATGATGAGTTAACGGGTACAGCACACCAACATGGCACATGTATACATATGTAACAAACCAGCACATTGTTCACATGTACCCTAGAACTTAAAGTATAATAAAAAAAATTTAGGGATACAAATCTAAACTGCTCTTGGTTTTAGAGGTCAGGAAAAGAAACTCTAATCCAGCATTATTCAAGAGATATAAGCCATAAATGCAATTACATATGTGTAATTTTAAATTACACATATGTAATTGCAGTCACATTAAATAAAGTAAAAACAAACTGGGTACATTCATTTAAATAATATTTTTGTTTGTCATAATATCCAGAATATTATAATTTCAACATGTAATTGATATCAATTATTAATGAGATACTTTGTGTTTTTTTTTCTTGTACTATCTTCGAAATCCTATGTGTACTTTACACTTACCCAACACCTGTGTTTCCACTAGCCACATTTCAAGTGCATACCATCCATATATATTAATAGCTAGTGGCTACTATATTGGATAGCACAGGTCTAGTTCATGCTCATTCTGAACTGCTTTGTGCGTTTGAATCTATTGTATTCTTTCTGAAGCTTGTCTTTTAGATGATTCCAAAGATGAACTTTTTCTCAGATGTCAGTTTGAGCTTGTTAGTTCAAGTGGATAAGGTCTACTGATTTAATCCCAATAAGGCTTCCTACAAAAAAAAAAAAAAAAAAAAAAAAAAAAACAAAAAAAAAAACAAA
Source organism: Piliocolobus tephrosceles (assembly GCF_002776525.5). Lineage (NCBI taxonomy): Eukaryota > Metazoa > Chordata > Mammalia > Primates > Cercopithecidae > Piliocolobus > Piliocolobus tephrosceles. The sequence goes on from NC_045445.1 coordinate 58,045,627, forward strand.
CAAACAAAAAAAAAAACCTGTTCCAGTCCCTTACTATCTCTCTAACTCCCCAAGAGTCATTTTTTAAATTCCCTCTTATGCCCCACTGGACATACTTCTATTATACCATTCATAAAGCTTTAGGGAATTTATTGAGAAAATAAATGTCCCTCTAAAATATGGCATAACAAGGCACAAAGTTTTCAGTCAAACTGACCTGGGTTGTGATTCCAGATCTGTCACTTGACAAATTTCTTAACGTCTCTTAACTCTGTTCATATTTAAAATGAAGATATAGGCTGGGCACGGTAGCTCACACCTGTAATCCCAACACTTTGGGAGGTGGAGGCAGGTGGATCACCTGGGGTCAGGAATTCGAGAGTTAGCCAGGCGTGGTGGCATGTGCCTGTAATCCCAGCTACTCAGGAGGCTGAGGCAGGAGAATCACTTGAACCAGAAAGGTGGAGTTTGCAATGAGCCTATCGTGCCATTGCACTCCTGCCTGGGCGACAGAGCGAGACTCTCTCATAAAAAGAAGATAGTAATAATCTCTACCTTACAGTGTTTCTGTAAGATATATATATATATATATATACACACATACATATACATATATAAATTTATATAAAACACTTAGTACACTAACTCTCACTAGCTAGCATTCCATAAATAGTATTTTCCATTATTATTAATTGTATTAATAAAATGATACTATTATTATTGTTGTATTCTTTATGCCTAGCATATCAGGCTTTCAATATATTTTATTGAATTAATTAGTCTAAGGCTCACTAGATAAGATATGTATAATTTTTTTCAAGCTTTTAAATTTTCACAAAGTGGAAACCTTAGAATTACTGTTGTTAAGCAATTAAATTGAACAATCTTGGCTCAAAATCTAGAAAATTAGGCATAGATTCTATTATGTCTCTAACACATTAAGAAATAATTTTAGACTTACTTCTCCAGAGAAAAATGACTAAAACTTCCAAAATTCTGTGATCTTGTCATGGCCTTGGTGTGTATTCAGGAGCATTTGTAGTTCTTGATCTTTTCCTATTGTCTAATGGAAATAAAGAAGGTTCTCTGATAACCTGCTATGAAACACCTGGTCAAAGCAAAAAGCCTGAGAATGGAAAATGAAAAATCAATTGTTCAACTTTACAAAGAGTGTTCTTATTTCTTAGAAATAAAGTCTTGTTGGAGAATAGAGTTTGGAATCAAAGGAGGCAAAGACCTTGTTAAAAACAGACACACATACTCAATACCTGCTTACACATTTATTCAAAGATGTGCACACAAACACACTCACATTCACACACAGACTGACAACTCCTGCTGGAATTACTTAATGTTTTCAACAGTCATCAAGCAATGTGGCAGAGACTCAGAATATTCCAAGGCTTTAGTACTTTGAACTTCCAGGTTGAGTCACTGAAGTAAACTATTTTATTTCACCCTCATTACTTTGGCTGTCTCCTCAACAATCTCTACAGTAGCAAACATGAAACTGTTATTAGCATAGGAAATGGCATGGTATTAGGTAGATAGAAGCCCCTCTCTAAGAATTGCTTATTCAAATAAGCTTACTCTGGGAATAGGCAATTAAAAATTGAAAAAGGCTTGCAATCATACTGGTTTTTCCCAAACAGAAAAATGTGAATATTTCAATTTTGCAGATTAAAAAGGATAACCTTAAGGACAAATACTGGAATTTTCTTCAACCAGAGCTACATTATTTTCAATTAAACTTTATATTTTGAGATAATTGTCAGAGCTGCATTCTGGCTTCTGACTTATGTTCCCTTGTTACATTATATAGCCCTAAAGAATATGGGTGGAATTCCCAAGTGAAGGGCTAACCCATTGGGGATTAGATAGACTGAGGAAAATGAGTCTCCTTGCCATATTTGATAAGAGGCAGCATTTAGTAATGTTTGTAAGCCCTAGCTTTAGGGTCAGATAGATCTGAATTTGAATGCTGGCTATGCCACTTCCTTGCTCTGTGACCACAAATTATTCACTGATAACCTGAACATGATAGTACATACCTTATAAAGTTCTTGTGATTACTTAATATGCAAATTACTAATATTATTATTGCCATTATTGTCATTACTATTATCATTCTATATAGATCAGCTCTGTCCCTGATAATTAAGTAACATGTTATAATAAATTATAGCTTTAGGCACTTAATAAAACCCTGGATGCTGTTCAAAAGGAGCCCAGCATGATAAAACAAATGTAGTGAATGTTGAAATTAGTGGCTCTGGAAGAAGGGAAGTTCTTTATACTAGTCTTGCAACTTTTCTATCAGTTTGTAATTTAATCACAAAAGTTACAAAAGTACCTAAACATACAATGTCTTTGAATTCCTGCAGAGTGCTTGTCACTAGGCAGTAACCCAGAAACCATGGAGACCCTGAGAGGTTATAATTCATTTTGTTATAAATAGTCTGAGTGTAGCACCTCTATTGGATTTTATGCTTGTTGGTATGTTTGTCTTATTGTGATGATTTCCCTAATACTGAGAGAGGGAGAATTATCCAAACATTTAAGATGTATTAATTTTGATCAAGTTTGCATCAGCACTCAGGATGGGAATGATGATATCAGCTGGAAGACCTCTCTGCAGTAAGTGGTCTCTCTGAAGTCTGGGAATCTTTTGTTCCCTGGGAACTGTCTAGATTTTTTGTTTGTTTGTTTGTTTTAAAATCCCCCCTATAGTGTAATACAAAATTCCCAATAAAAAGATTGATCATTGTAATGCCCTTTTCCCAGCCTCACTGCCAGCTAGAAAAACATTGAAGCTTTTCAAATAAATTCTTTTCCAGCATGGAATGCTTTACCTGGGAAAGTTTTATAATCTATTACAGAGTTTCAAGAGGAAATCTAAAACAACCGTGAAAGTACCTTTACACTGCAAAGAAAGGCTTGGGTAAACTTTTCATGTGCTTCCAAATTGCCTTTCCTCAATAAATCAGGTAAGATCTGTGAAAGTTTGCAAACATGTAAAGGCAAACTATGTTACTTTGATTTCACTTTTGAATTTAAAATGGGATCATCCTTGGACATGAAGGCTAAATTCCAGACATAAGACCCTTTGGAATATCTCCAAAATGCAATGTTGAGAACTTAGTTCCAAGATAAAGAATTGGCTGTTACTTCTGTCTATGTCAGTTTCTATGAACAAGTCACTGACTTGGTTGAATCATTTCCTGTCCTTTACCTCTTTGGAAATAATTTGTAAAGACAAAAGCTATAAAAAATGTTTGATTATTTGGTTTCAGAAACATATAATGCAATTTAAAAAGCACCAGAGATTTTTGATGTCTCTGTGGGAAGCTCATGCAAAGGAAGTTGATACAAAATGTATACAAAGTGTTCACCACATGGGTATGTCATCTTGATAAAAACATTTTTTTCTGTATAGAAACCCTGATAGAACAAGAGCTTCACAATTCTGATTATTATATTATTATATTTTTGTTGTTTGTTGGAAGTAGAAATTCCTTGTTGTTACCTATATGGGAAAATGAACTAGTATATTTGATGAATCTTTGAATTCCCCTGGCCACACACACTGACACCTAACATATGGTAAGTCTTGCTAAATAAACTGATATTTTATCAGATGCCCATATGAATTCACATTGTAGTGGCATAAGGTGAGGGGGGGCTTTCTTTCCAAGGTTTGTGGTCAACATCTGATACTGATGACAGGGAGCACGAATTAAAGCTTGGTTTTGAGTTTCTGGGTTCTGAACACTTTACACCTTATTTTGGGGGGAAAAATGGCAGCTCAATCCTATAGTGTTCTCAGTGAACATAATGTACATTCTATTTTAATAGCTTTTATAGTCTCCATTTTTTATTAATGCACCCTGAATATGCTGTGCTTTTTATTGTGAATAACCAATAAAGGATGGCTGTAAAAACAGTCATAACACTATACTATTTTCTTCCATACTTTTATCTCCTACTGTAAACTTAGATGCTGCTCAGAAATGCAATTAAAGAAAAATGAACTCACAAAGAAAACATTTAGGGCTATGACAACAGCCCATTCAGTTCTCCATGGCTTCTTTCACTGGACATATTCATAACAGTGTTATGTTTGTTTGGCTTATTTCTCTACATTATCTTTCTTATTTATAATTATCTAATATCAATTATTTTAAAATTGCATGTAGAATTTGAAGGAAGGCATTTCCTGTACATCTTAACACCAAACAGTTTGGTTAATATTAGTTACTTGTAGTGAGACTAAAAGGTTACCCTGAGATAGAAGTGTTTCCAAAGTATGATTCAATCCCTTGGGATGTAAGAGGACCTTGTACTTTAAATCTTTACTGCCCAGTAAGCTACACTATCACGTAAGCATGCTGTCAGCAAGAACTAACTAATTACCTATTATGTGCAAGGCACAAAGAGGAACAAAGAGGCATAAAACATAGCCCCTGACCTCGGGCAAGGTATAATATATTTTGAGGAAGACAAAATATAATTTAGTAAATAATGAATTAATATGCACAGGCAATAATTGTTTAAGATTCACAGAAGAGAAAGAATCTTGGCAGGCTTAATCTGCAATGAAAGTTTCCCTATAAAAGTAGGATTTGGACTAAATCTGGAAGAATTCCTAATGGTAAGCAAGATAGAAAAGATTAAAACAACCATGCAAGCTCCAAAAGTAGGAAGGCAGGACTGTGTTTAGGAGGACAAAAAGTAAAATCTTTTTATATCTTTATTTTTTAGTTTTATTTTTTTCAGGCATATAGACATATCCATTATAAAACAGAAAAGGGGGCTGGGAAAGAAAGGTCAAGTGAGATTTCAGATATTCCTAAATGCAAGGCTGACAAATTTGGGCTTGATTCTGTAACTAATAGAAATCCGTGGAAGGCTTTTGAGCAGGAGAGTAACATGATTTAAGAAAATCACATAGTGATGTGTGGGATCATGGATAAGGGAGAAACTGAAAGCAAGGAGACTTGCAAGGTTCTACCATCATCCTTAGACCATGAAGGAGGGCATGCAGCCCTGAGCCTAGTGCTTTAGAGAACAACTGCATATTAGAAACCCAAAGGATAAGTATATTAAGGAACACAGGGTTGACTCTAGCACTTGGGATCTAGTACTCAGTGCTGAACATCTCCTTCCATACCCAGCATATTTCAATTCCAGGGAAATGATTTGCTACATTTCTTGCCCTATTCCTTAAAAAAAAAAAAAAAAAAAAAAAAAAAAAAAAAAAAAAAAGTGATGCCATATGCAAAGGATTTTGGACTGTGCTGCAACCTACAATGGAGATCTGAGCCACAGAACTGGTTAGGTAACAGAAAAGACTATTCAAATCCTTTCTCTAGGTGGCATGAATGACTGATTTCTTCCCCAAATGAGATATTATTTCCCAGTAGTGCCTTGAAGATGCTTACTTGATTCTTTTCATGTTCCTATTCATGTCTCCAAAGGAATTCATGAATTTTCATGGTATTCATAAGAATTGCACATTGTAGTTGAAGAACATTTTGCACTATAGAATAGTTTATACTCTTAAAAGTACATATAGATAGACCTAGACATATAGTGCATGAATCATTGATACCAGTTGTATACATTGGCAATTAGACAATTAGACAGACATTAGTTTTGTTTGTGCATACTAATACATTTAGTTCAATTTTGATAAGAATTATAGCTTTATTTCAATAGCTTTGAATTATTTTTAAATTCATGAATTTTAAATAATATCTAGCAATTGAAAATACATATTAAAAATAATTACTTAAAATATTTTACCTGTATATTTATTGATGAAAATAATTCAAATACTATACACATTTAATGTGATCATATATGTATATAGTATATATATTATATACATATTCTTTTAAAATAATTTCACCTTTTAGTTTAGATTCAGGAGGTACATGTACATGTTTGTTACATGGATATATTGTATGATGCTGATTTTGGGGATACAATTGATCTTATTACTCCACTACTGAGCATATTACCTAATAGTTTTTCAACCCTTGCACCCATCTCTCCCTTCTCCCTCTAATCCGCACTAGTCCCCAGTGTTCATTGTTACAATCTTTATGTCCATGAGTACCCAATGTTTAGCTCCCACTTATAAGTGAGAACATGTGGTATTTGGTCTTCTGTTCCTGCATTAATTTGCCTAGGATAATGGCCTCTAGCTCCATCCATGTTGTTGAAAAGAACATGAGTTCATTCATTTTTATGACTGTATTGTATTCCATGGTGTGTGTGTATGTGTGTGTGTGTGTATATATATATATATATATATATATACACACACACATATACATATATATATATATACACACACACCACATTTTCTTTATCCATTCTGCCATTGATGGGCACCTAGGTTGATTCCATGTGTTTACCATTGTGAATAGTTCTATGTTGAACATATGAGCGCATGTGCCTTTTTGGTAGAACAATTTATTTTCTTTTGGATATATATCCAATAATGGGATTTCTGGGTCAAATAGTACTTCTGTTTTAAATACTTCGAGAAATCTCCAAACTGCTTGCCACAGTGGTTGAACTAATTTACATTCCCACCAACAGTGTATAAGCGTTCCCTTTTCTCCACAGCCTCATTATTTACATTTCTGTGATGATTAGTTATGTTGAGCATTTTTCCATATGTTTGTTGGCTGTTTGTATGTCATAAAAGGAAAATAAATCTTGGAGCCACCAAATCACTAAGCTAAAGGGAAAAATCAAGCTTCGAACTGCTTAGGGCCAACCTGCCTATGAACTGCTCTATGAAAACTTGGCCAGACTGTTACATGTCCTCCAAATGATGGCACCTGTTTTAAGTGGGTCCACGAACCTGTTCCCCCTCACTGGGTGTGACCTTCCAACCAGGACCTTTAGCCACCCCTGCTGGTGTTCTCCAGCTGACAGAGTTTTGAAACCTGTCTGGGACAGAACTCTCAGAGGGAGGGGCAAGCTGCCATATTTGCTGCTTGGGTGACTTAGCTATTCCAGCTGTTGGGCTTCGGAGACTCCAAGCTGATTGGAGGCAGAGGCAGTCCCCAAGTACAGCCCAGCTGCTCTGCATAAATGTGACTAGACTGCTTTTTAAAGCAGGTCCTGGATCCAGCACTTCCTCACTGGGCAGGACCTCCCAACTAGGGTCTTCAGCCACCCCCGCCAGTGATCTCCAGCCCACAGAAATTTGAAACCTCCCTGGAACAGAGCTCTCAGAGGGAGGGGTGGACTGCCATCTTTGCTGTTTGGGTGGATTAGCTATTTTGGCCTTTAGGCTTTGGAGAGTCCAAAGTGACCAGGGGCTGAAGTGAACTGCAAGCATAGCACAGTTGCTCTTATGAAAATGTAACCAGACTGCTTTTTTAAAGTGGGGCCTCCCAACTGGGGTCTCCAGCTACCTGCACCAGTGTTTTCAAATTTTCTTGGGATGAAGCTCCCGGAGGGAGGGGTGAGCTGCCATCTTTGTTGTTTGGGTGACTTCGCTGTTTCAGTCTTTGGCCTTTGAAGTGTCTAAGGCAACAGGGGGCTGAAGCAGACCTCCAGTACAGTACAGTTGCCTTACAGACACACGGCCAGACTGCTTTTTTAAGTGGCTCCCCAATCCTGTTCCTCCTCAATGGGTGAGCCTTTTCGACTGGGATCTCCAGCCACCTCCTACAGGTGTGTTGGGACTGGCAACAGGTCTGTATTTCCCTGGAATGGAGCTTCCAGAAGGAGAAGCAGGCTGCCATCTTTGCTATATCACAGCCTTCACTGGTGATACCTCCAGGTATTGGAAAATCCAAGGTGACTACAGACTGAAACGGGCCCCCAGCATATCACAGCAGCCCTATGGAAAAGTGGTCAAACTGTTATGTGGGTGCCTGTTTCCATATCTTCTCACTGTGCAGATCCTCCAGGTCTGGGCCTCCAGCCATCCCCCACCAGAGCTATCGAGCCAGTAGCAACTCAACAACTCCCTGGACAGAGCCTCCAGGGACAATTGAAAGCTCCTTTGTCACTGCTTCTGCAGTGTAACTGCCCTTGCTACCAATGGACTAATGAAGGAGCAAAGACACTAAATGCTTTATCCACACCTCCAACAAGTTGCAGTCAACTCAAGAAGAGGAATCCACTCCATTTCCTATCAGACCCACAAAAACCCCACTGTTTGTCACCAGACAGGGAACCCCTGGTTTGGGCCCACAGCACAAACCCTCCATCCTGGGCTGATTCCATTAAACAATTGATGACCTGCATCTCTATGGGGTGGAGCCCCCAGGAGACAAGCAAAAGACCACTGACCACAACCACTACTAATGTCCCCTTCCTCTGCTGCCTCCAAGTCAGGGAAGGAGCATTAACACTGAGATTGCCCCAGAGCTGCAGCAGACAGCCCAGGAGTGCTGAGCCGTGATCTAAAGCCAACACTCAAGGAGAAGAGGAACCCACACTTTCAGAGCATTGAGAGGGAACACGGCGACAACTCTGAGGAAACATAGGGGAGCCACACAACCAAACAAGTCTGCCAACTGACCAATAAGCCTAAGTGCCACCTACCGGATTATACCCCAAAGCTTCAACACCCAAAAATTCCTTCCTAACGTATGTCCATCTGAAACCAGAGACAAGAAGTCAGCATCGCCGGGCGCGGTGGCTCACACCTGTAATCCCCGCACTTTGGAAGGCTGAGGTGGTGGGATCACCTGAGATCAGGTGTTTGAGGCCAGCCTGACCAACATGGTAAGACTCTGTCTCTACTAAAAATACAAAAAGAAAATTAGCTGGGCACGGTGTCACATGCTTATAATCCCAGCTACTCAGGAGGCTGAGGCATGAGAATTGCTTGAACCCTGGAAGCGGAGGTTGCAGTGAGCCGAGATTGCACCACTGCACTCCAGTCTGGGTGACAGAATGAGACTCTGTCTCAAAAACCAAAACGAAACAAAGGAAAACAAATAAAAAACAAACAAACAAGAATTCAGCATCAAATAAAAGCACTGCACAAAGCCTCAGCCTGGTGAAAACATCCAGAAAAGAAGTCTATTGACTGTACACAATCTACACTGCAGCTTGAGGAACACCTACATGCAGAAGTGAGAAAGAAACAATGCAAGAACTCTGGTAACTCAAATGGCCAGAGTGTCACATGTCCTTCAAATGATGGCATCAGTTCTCCAACAAGAGTTCTTAACCAGGCTGAACTGACTAAAAAGACAAATTCAGACTATGGATATGAGCAAAGATTATTGAAATTCAGGAGGATGGCAAAACCCAATCCAAGGAAACTAAGAATCCCAATAAAGCAATACAGGTGCTGAAGGATGAAATAGCCAATATAAAAAGGAACCTAACTGATCTGACTCAGCTGAATAACACAACACAGGAATTACACAATGCAATCACAAGTATTAACAGCAGAATAAACCAAGCTGAGGAAAGAATCTCATAACTTGAAGGCTGGTTCTCTGAAACAAGACAGTCAGACAAAAATAAAGAAAAAAAAAGAATAAAAAGGAATGAACAAAATATCTGAGAAGTATGAGATTATGTAAAGAGGTAAAATCTACAAAACACTGATATCAGGGGGAGAAAGCAAGCAACCTGGAAAACATATTTCAAGATATCATCTATGAAAACCTCCCCAACCTTGCTAGAGAGGCCAACAGTCAAACTTGGAAACACAGAGAACTACACAAGAAGATCATTCCCAAGACACAGAGTTGTCAGATTTTCCAAGGTCAAAATGAAAGAAAAAATTTTAAAGACAGCTAGAGGAAAACGGCAGGTCACCACCTAATGGAACCCCACTAGGCTAATAGGGGACCTCTCAGCTGAAACCCTACAAGACAAAAGATACTGGAGGCCAATAGTCAACATTAAAACAAAAACAAAAACAAAAACACTTCAGCCAAGATTTTCATGTCCTGCCAAAACTAAGCTTCCTAAGTGAAGGTACAGAGTGACAAACTGGATAAAAAGCAAGACCCAATGGTATGTGTCTTCAAGAGATCCATCTCACACATAATTACACCCATAGGCTCAAAATAGAGGGATGGAGGAACGTCTACCAAGCAATTGGAAAACAGAAAAAAATCAGGGGTTGCAATCCTAATTGCAGACAAAACAGACTTCAAATCAGCAAAGATAAAAAAAGACAAAGAAGGACATTACATAATGAAAAATGATTCAGTTCAACAAGAAGACATAACTATTCTACATATAAATGCATCCAAAACAGGAGCACTCAGATTTATAAAGCAAGTTCTTAGAGACCTGCAAAGAGACATAGACTCCTACACAAAAACAGTGGGAGACTTCAACACTCCACTGACAGAATTAGACAGATCAACGAGGCAGAAAACTAACAAAGATATTCAGGACCTAAACTCAATATTGGACCAAATGGATCTGATAGACCTCTACAGAACTCTCCGCCCCCCACAAATCCAGATTATATATTCTTCTCATCAACACATAGCACATACCCTAAAATTGACCAGATAATTGACATAAAAAATTCTCAGCAAATACAAAAATCTAAAATAATAACAAACATACTCTCACACCACAGCTCAATAAAAATAGAAGTCAAGACTAAGAAAACTGCTCAAAACAATGCAATTACATAGAAATTAAACAACATGCTCCAGAACGACTTTTAGGTAAATAATGGAATTAATGAAGATATCAAGAAGTTCTTTGAAACTAATGAGAACAAAGATATAACATACCAGAATCCCTGGGACACAGCTAATACAGTGCTAACCGGAAAATCTATAGCACTAAATGCTTACATCAAAAAGTTTGAAAGATCTCAAATTAACAATATAACATCAAAAAATGAAAGAATTTGAGAAGCAAGAGCAAATCAACCCCAAAGCTAGCAGAAGACAATATAACCAAAACCAGAGCTGAACTGAAGGAAATCAAAATACACACACACACACAAAAATTTTCAAAAGATTAATGAATCCAGAAATTGTTTTTTTGAAAACATTGTTAAGATAGGCTCTGGGCTAGACTAATAAAGAAGAAAAGAGAGATCCATATAAACACAATTAGAAATGACAAAGAGAATGATACCACTAACCCCACAGAAATAAAATTAACCATTAGAAACTACTACAAACACCTATATGCTCACAAACTAGAAAACCTAGAAGAGATGGATACATTCCTGGACACATACACCCTCCCAAGACTGAACCAGAAATAAATTGATTTCCTGAACAGACCAATAACGAGCTCTGAAATTGAGTCAGTAACAAATAGCCTGCCACCGCCACCACCACCACCACCAACAACAACAAAAAGCCCGGGACCTGATGGATTAATGGCTGAATTCTACCAGAAGTACAAAGAAGAGCTAGTACTATTCTTCCAGAAACTATTCCAAAAAATTGAGGAGGAGGGAGTCCTTTTCAACTCATTCTGTGAGGCCAGCAGCATCCTGATACCAAACCTGGTGGAGACACAGTAAAAAAAGAAAACTCTAGACCAATATATTTGATGTATTTTGATGCAAAAATCCTTACCAAAATACTGACAAACTGAATCCAGCAGCACATCAAAAAACTAGTTCACCATGATCAAGTAGGCTTTATCCCTGGGATGCAAAGTTGGTTCAACATGCACGAATCAGTAAATGTGACTTATTACATAAACATAAATAAAGACAAAAACATCATGATTATCTCAATAGATGCAGAAAATGCTTTCAATAAAATTCAACACCGCTTCATGTTAAGAACTCTCAATAAACCAGGCATTGGAGGAACAAACCTCAAAATAATAAGAGCCATCTATGATAAACCTACAGCCAGCATTATACTGAATGGGCAAAAGCTGGAAGCATTCTGCTTGAAAACTGTCATGAGACAAGAATGTCCTCTCTCATCAATCCTATTCAACATAGTACTGGAAGTCATAGCCAGAACAATCAGGGAAGATAAAGAAATAAACAGCATCCAAATAGAAAGAGAGGAAGTCAAAATATCTCTGTTTACAGATGACATAATTCTATTTCTAGAAAACCTTGATAAACTACTTCAGCAAAGTTTCAGGATGCAAAATTAATGCACAAAAATCAGTAACACTCCTATACATCAACAACAGGCAAGCCAAGAGCCAAACCACCAATGAACTCCAATTCACAACTGCCATGAAAAGAATAAAATACCTATGAATACAGCTAAACAGGGAGGTGAAAGATCTCTCTACAATAATAATTACAAAACAGTGCTCAACAAAATCAAACATGGCACAAAAACAAAATGAAAAAAAACTCAAGTTTATGGATAGGAAGACTTAATATCATTAAAATGGCCATGCTGCCCAAAGTAATTTACAGATTCAATGCTATTTCTATCAAACCACCAATGACATTCTTCTCAGAATTAGAAAAAAACTATTTTAAAATTCATATGGAACCAAAAAAGAGCCCAAATAGCCAACGAATTTCTAAGCAAAAAAGAACAAAGCTGGAGGCATCACTTTACCCAACTTCAAACTATACTACAGGGCTCTAGTAATCAAAACAGCAAGGTACTAGTACATAAGCAGGCACATAGACCAATGGAACAGAATAGAGGGCCCAGAAATAAGGCTGCACACCTTCAACCATCTGATCTTCAACAAAGCTGACAAAAACTAGCAACGGGGAAAAGACTCTTTATTCAGTAACTGGTGCTGTCATAACTGGCTAAGCCATATGCAGAAGACTGAAGCTGGACCCCTTTCTTACACCATATACAAAAATCAACTCAAGATGGATTAGAGACTTAAATGTAAAGCACATAACTATAAAAACCCTGGAGAACAACCTAGGCAATACCATGATGGACATAGGAACAGGCAAAGATTTCATGGCAAAGAAGACAAAAGCAGTCGTGACAAAAGCAAAAAGTGACAAGTGGGATCTAATTAACCTTAAGAGCTTCTGCACAGCAAAATAAACTATCAACAGAGTAAACAGATAACTTACAGAATGCGAGAACATTTTTGCAATCTATCCATCTGACACAGGTCTAATATCCAACATCTATAAGAAACTTAAACAAATTTACAAGAGAAAAACAAACCCATTAAAAAGTGGGCAGAGTACCTGAACAGATACTTTGCAAAAGAGGACATGTATACAGCCAACAATCATATGAGAAAAGCTCAACATCACTGATCATGAAAGAAATGCAAATCAAAACTACAATGAGATACCATCTCACACCAGTCAGCATGGCTATTATTAAAAAGTAAAAAAAAAAAAAGAAAAAGAAAAAGAAAAAAACAGATGCTGGTAAGGTTGTCCCACTATTGGTGGGAGTGTAAATTAGTTAAACCATTGTGGAAAGCAGTATGCTAAAAGCGGAAATACCATTTGACCAGCAATGCCATCACTGGGCATAAAGCATTCTACCATAAAGACACATGCATGCAAATGTTCATTGCAATACCATTCACAATAGCAAAAACATGGAATCAACCTAAATGTCTATTGATGACAGGTTGAATAAAGAAAACATGGTACATATACACCCCCATGCAGCCGTTAAAAAAAGGTACCATGTCTTTTGCGGGAAACATGGATGGAGCTGGAGGCTATCATCCTTAGCCAACAAATGCAGGAAAAGAAAACTAAATACCTCATGTTCTCACTTACAAGTGGGAGCTAAATGATGAGAACTTATAAAACAAAGACGGAAACAGCAGACGCCAGGGTCTACGTGAGGGTGGAGGGTGGGAGGAGAGAGAGCAGCAGAAAAGATAACTCTTGGGTGCCAAGCTTAATTCCTGGGTTTTGAAATAATCTGTACAATATATATCTGTGACATGAGTTTATCTATGTAACAAATCTTCATATGTGCCCCTGAACCTAAAATAAAAGTTTATAAAGAAACAAAGATTCATTAGTTTAATTACATCCCACATGCCAATTTTGTTTTTGTTGCAATTGTTTTTGAAGACTTAGTAATAAATTATTTCTCAAGGCTGATGTCCAGAATCATGTTTCCTAGGTTTTCTTTAGGATTCGTTTTTTTTTTTTAATCTTTTTTTTTTTATTATTATACTTTAAGTTCTAGGGTACATGTGCATAACATGCAGGTTTGTTAAATATGTATACTTGTGCCGTGTTGGTGTGCTGCACCCATCAACTCGTCAGCACCCATCAATTCGTCATTTATATCAGGTATAACTCCCAATGCAATCCCTTCCCTCTCCCCCCTCCCCATGATAGACCCCGGTGTGTGATGTTCCCCTTCCCGAGTCCAAGTGAGCTCATTGTTCAGTTCCCACCTGTGAGTGAGAACATGTGGTGTTTGGTTTTCTGTTCTTGTGATAGTTTGCTAAGAATGATGGTTTCCAGCTGCATCCATGTCCCTACAAAGGACGCAAACTCATCCTTTTTTATGGCTGCATAGTATTCCATGGTGTATATGTGCCACATTATCTTAATCCAGTCTGTCACAGATGGACATTTGGGTTGATTCCAAGTCTTTGCTATTGTGAATAGTGCCGCAATAAAGATACGTGTGCATGTGTCTTTATAGCAGCATGATTTATAATCCTTTGGGTATATACCCAGTAGTGGGATGGCTGGTCATATGGTACATCTAGTTCTAGATCCTTGAGGAATAGCCATTCTGTTTTCCAAATGGTTGAACTAGTTTACAATCCCACCAACAGTGTAAAAGTGTTCCTATTTCTCCACATCCTCTCCAACACCTGTTGTTTCCTGACTTTTTAATGATTGCCATTCTAACTGGTGTGAGATGGTATCTCATTGTGGTTTTGATTTGCATTTCTCTGATGGCCAGTGATGATGAGCATTTTTTCATGTGTCTGTTGGCTGTATGAATGTCTTCTTTTGAGAAATGTCTGTTCATATCCTTTGCCCACTTTTTGATGGGGTTGTTTGTTTTTTTCTTGTATATTTGCTTGAGTTCTTTGTAGATTCTGGAAATTAGCCCTTTGTCAGATGAGTAGATTGCAAAAATTTTCTCCCATTCTGTAGGTTGCCTGTTCACTCTGATGGTAGTTTCTTTTGCTGTGCAGAAGCTCTTTAGTTTAATTAGATCCCATTTGTCAATTTTGGCTTTTGCTGCCGTTGCTTTTGGTGTTTTAGACATGAAGTCCTTGCCCATGCCTATGTCCTGAATGGTACTACCTAGATTTTCTTCTAGGGTTTTTATGGTATTAGGTCTAACATTTAAGTCTCTAATCCATCTTGAATTAATCTTTGTATAAGGAGTAAGGAAAGGATCCAGTTTCAGCTTTCTACTTATGGCTAGCCAATTTTCCCAGCACCATTTATTAAATAGGGAATCCTTTCCCCATTTCTTGTTTCTCTCAGGTTTGTCAAAGATCAGATGGCTGTCGATGTGTGGTATTATTTCTGAGGACTCTGTTCTGTTCCATTGGTCTATATCTCTGTTTTGGTACCAGTACCATGCTGTTTTGGTTACTGTAGACTTGTAGTATAGTTTGAATTCAGGTAGCGTGACGCCTCCAGGTTTGTCCTTTTGACTTAGGATTCTTTTGGCATTGTGGGCTCTTTTTTGGTTCCATATGAACTTTAAAGCAGTTTTTTTCCAATTCTGTGAAGAAGCTCATTGGTAGCTTGATGGGGATGGCATTGAATCTATAAATAACCTTGGGCAGTATGGCCATTTTCACGATATTGATTCTTCCTATCCATGAGCATGGTATGTTCTTCCATTTGTTTGTGTCCTCTTTGATTTCACTGAGCAGTGGTTTGTAGTTCTCCTTGAAGAGGTCGTTTACATCCCTTGTAAGTTGGATTCCTAGGTATTTTATTCTCTTTGAAGCAATTGTGAATGGAAGTTCATTCCTGATTTGGCTCTCTGCTTGTCTGTTACTGGTGTATAAGAATGCTTGTGATTTTTGCACATTAATTTTGTATCCTGAGACTTTGCTGAAGTTGCTTATCAGCTTAAGGAGATTTTGGGCTGAGACGATGGGATTTTCTAAATATACAATCATGTCATCTGCAAACAGGGACATTTTGACTTCTTCTTTTCCTAACTGAATACCCTTGATTTCTTTCTCTTGCCTGATTGCCCTAGCCAGAACTTCCAACACTATGTTGAATAGGAGTGGTGAGAGAGGGCATCCCTGTCTTATGCCAGTTTTCAAAGGGAATTTTTGCAGTTTTTGCCCATTCAGTATGATATTAGCTGTGGGTTTGTCATAAATAGCTCTTATTATTTTGAGGTACGTTCCATCAATACCGAATTTATTGAGCGTTTTTAGCATGAAGGGCTGTTGAATTTTGTCAAAAGCCTTTTCTGCATCTTTTGAGATAATCATGTGGTTCTTGTCTTTGGTTCTGTTTATATGCTGGATTACGTTTATTGATTTGCGAATGTTGAACCAGCCTTGCATCCCAGGGATGAAGCCCACTTGATCATGGTGGATGAGCTTTTGATGTGCTGCTGAATCTGGTTTGCCAGTATTTTATTGAGGATATTTGCATCGATGTTCATCAGGGATATTGATCTCAAATTCTCTTTTTTTGTTGTGTCTCTGCCAGGCTTTGGTATCAGGATGATGTTGGCCTCATAAAATGAGTTACGGAGGATTCCCTCTTTTTCTATTGATTGGAATAGTTTCAGAAGGAATGGTACCAGCTCCTCCTTCTACCTCTGGTAGAATTCAGCTGTGAATCCATCTGGTCCTGGACTTTTTTGGTTGGTAGGCTATTAATTGTTGCCTCAATTTCAGAGCCTACTGTTGGTCTATTCAGGGATTCAACTTCTTCCTGGTTTAGTCTTGGAAGAGTGTAAGTGTCCAGGAAATTATCCATTTCTTCTAGATTTTCTAGTTGATTTGCATAGAGGTGTTTATAGTATTTTCTGATGGTAGTTTGTATTTCTCTGGGGTCGGTGGTGATATCCCCTTTATCATTTTTTATTGCGTCTATTTGATTCCTCTCTCTTTTCTTCTTTATTAATCTTGCTAGCGGTCTGTCAATTTTGTTGATCTTTTCAAAAAACCAACTCCTGGATTCATTGATTTTTTGGAGGGTTTTTTGTGTCTCTATCTCCTTCAGTTCTGCTCTGATCTTAGTTATTTCTTGCCTTCTGCTAGCTTTTGAATGTGTTTGCTCTTGCCTCTCTAGTTCTTTTAATTGTGATGTTAGAGTGTCAATTTTAGATCTTTCCTGCTTTCTCTTGTGTGCATTTAGTGCTAGAAATTTCCCTCTACACACTGCTTTAAATGTGTCCCAGAGATTCTGGTATGTTGTATCTTTGTTCTCATTGGTTTCAAAGAACATCTTGATTCCTGCCTTCATTTCGTTATGTACCCAGTAGTCATTCAGGAGCAGGTTGTTCAGTTTCCATGTAGTTGAGTGGTTTTCATTGAGTTTCTTAGTCCTGAGTTCTTGTTTGATTGCACTGTGGTCTGAGAGACATTTTGTTATAATTTCTGTTCTTTTACATTTGCTGAGGAGTGCTTTACTTCCAATTATGTGGTCAATTTTGAAATAAGTGTGATGTGTTGCTGAGAAGAATGTATATTCTGTTGATTTGGGGTGGAGAGTTCTATAGATGTCTATTAGGTCTGCTCGCTTAATGCAGAGATGAGTTCAATTCCTGGATATCCTTGTTACCTTTGTCTTGCTGATCTGTCTAATGTTGACAGTGGAGTGTTGAAGTCTCCCATTATTATTGTATGGGAGTCTAAGTCTCTTTGTAAGTCTCTAAGGACTTGCTTTATGAATCTGGGTGCTCCTGTATTGGGTGCTTATGTATTTAGGATAGTTAGCTCTTCCTGTTGAATTGATCCCTTTACCATTATGTAATGGCCTTCTTTGTCTCTTTTGATCTTTGATGGTTTAAAGTCTGTTTTATCAGAGACTAGTATTGCAGCCCCTGCTTTTTTTTGTTCTCTGTTTGCTTGGTAGATCTTCCTCCATCCCTTTATTTTGAGCCTATGTATGTCTCTGCATGTGAGATGGGTCTCCTGAATACAGCAGACTGATGGGTCTTGACTCTTCATCCATTTTGCCAGTCTGCGTCTTTTAATTGGAGCATTTAGTCCATTTACATTTAAGGTTAATATTGTTATGTGTGAACCTGATCCTGCCATTATGATATTTACTGGTTATTTTGCTCGTTAGTTGATGAAGTTTCTTCCTAGCCTCGGTGGTCTTTACATTTTGGCATGTTTTTGCAATGGCTGGTACCGGTTGTTGCTTTCCATGTTTAGGGCTTCCTTCAGGGTCTCTTGTAAGGTAGGCCTGGTGGTGACAAAATCTCTAAGCAGTTGCTTATCTGTAAAGGATTTTATTTCTCCTTCACTTATGAAACTTAGTTTGGCTGGATATGAAATTCTGGGTTTAAAATTCTTTTCTTTAAGAATGTTGAATATTGGCCCCCACTCTCTTCTGGTTTGTAGAGTTTCTGGTGAGAGATCTGCTGTTAGTCTGATGGGCTTCCCTTTGTGGGTAACCCGACCTTTCTCTCTGGCTGCCCTTAAGATTTTTTCCTTCATTTCAACTTTGGTGAATCTGGCTATTATTTGTCTTGGAGTTGCTCTCCTCGAGGATTATCTTCGTGGCATTCTCTGTATTTCCTGAATTTGAATGTTGGCCTGCCCTACTAGGTTGGGCAAGTTCTCCTGGATGATAGCCTGAAGAGTGTTTTCCAACTTGGTTCCATTTTCCCCCTCACTTTCAGGCACCCCAATGAGACGTAGATGTGGTCTTTTTACATAATCCCATACTTCTTGCAGGCTTTGTTCATTTCTTTTTCTTCTTTTTTCTTTTGGTTTCTCTTCTCGCTTCATTTCATTCATTTGATCCTCAATCGCTGATACTCTTTCTTCCAGTTGATCGAGTCGGTTACTGAAGCTTGTGCATTTGTCACGTATTTCTCGTGTCATGGTTTTCATCTCTGTCATTTCGTTTATGACCTTCTCTGCATTAATTATTCTAGCTATCAATTCTTCCACTCTTTTTTCAAGATTTTTAGTTTCTTTGCGCTGGGTACGTAATTCCTCCTTTAGCTCTGAGAGGTTTGATGGACTGAAGCCTTCTTCTCTCATCTCGTCAAAGTCATTCTCTGACCAGCTTTGATCCGTTGCTGGCGATGAGCTGCGCTCCTTTGCAGGGGGAGATGTGCTCTTATTTTTTTAATTTCCGGCTTTTCTTCCCTGCTTTTTCCCCATCTTTGTGCTTTTATCTGCCTCTGGTCTTTGATGATGGTGACATACTGATTGGGTTTCGGGATTGGTGTCCTTCCTGTTTGATAGTTTTCCTTCTAACATCAGGACCCTCAGCTGTAGGTCTGTTGGAGATCGCTTGAGGTCCACTCCAGGCCGTTTGCCTGAGTATCAGCAGCAGAGGTTGCAGAAGATAGAATATTGCTGAACAGCCAGTGTACCTGTCTGCTTCTTACTTTGGAAGCTTCCTCTCAGGGGTGTACTCCACCGTGTGAGGTGTGGGGTGTCAGACTGCCCGTAGTGGGGGATGTCTCCCAGTTAGGCTACTCAGGGATCAGGGGCCCACTTGAGCAGGCAGTCTGTCCCTTCTCAGATCTCAACCTCTGTGTTGGTAGATCCACTGCTCTCTTCTAAGCTGTCAGACAGAGTCGTTTGGGTCTGCTGAGGTTTCTGCTACTTTTGTTGTTGTTGTTGTTTAGCTGTGCCCAGTCCCCAGAGGTGGAGTCTACAGAGACAGGCAGGTTTCCTTGAGCTGCTGTCAGCTCCACCCAGTTCGAGCTTCCCAGCGGCTTTGTTTACCTACTTAAGCCTCAGCAATGGCGGGCCCACTCCCCCAGCCTTGCTGCTGCCTTGCGATTAGATTGCTGCAGACTGCCGTGTTAGCAATGAGAGAGGCTCCGTGGGCGTGGGACCCTCCCGGGCAGGTGTGGGATATATTCTCCTGGTGTGCCCGTTTGCTTAAAGCGCAGTATTGGGGTGGGAGTTACCCGATTTTCCAGGTGTTATGTTTCTCAGTTCTCCTGGCTAAGTAAAGGGATTTCCTTCCCCCTTGTGCTTCCTAGGTGAGGCGATGCCTCGCCCTCCTTCAGCTCTTGCTGATCGGGCTGCAGCAGCTTACCAGCATCGATTGTCCAGCACTCCCTTGTGAGATGACCCCAGTACCTCAGTTGAAAATGCAGAAATCACTGGTCTTCTGTGTCACTTGTGCTGGGAGTTTGAGACTGGAGCTGTTCCTATTCCTCTTTTAGGATTCTTATAGTTAGAGGTCTTATATTTAAACATTTAATCTATCTTTTGTTAATTTTTATATATGGTGTAAGGTGCGAGTCCAGTGTCATTATTCTCCATATGGCTAGTCAGCTATCCCAGCATCATTTATTGAATAGGGAATCACTTTCCCAATGCTTATTTTTGCCAGCCTTCTCGAATATAAGATGGCTGTAGGTGTGCAGGTTTATTTCTGGATTCCTTAACTCCTTCCATTGATCTATGTGTCTGGTTTTGTACCAGTACTATGCTGTTTTGATTACCGTATCCTTATAGTGTAGTTTGAAGTTGAGTAATGTGATGCCTTGGGCTCTGTTCCTTTTTGCTTAGGATTGCTTCGGCCATTCAGGTACCTTTTGAGTTTCATATAATTTTTAGAATAATTTTTTCTAGTTCCATGAAAAATGATGATGGTTGCTTGATAGGCATGGTGTTGAATCTGGAGATTGCTTTGAGCAGTATAGTCATTTTAATATTGATTCTTCCAATCTATGAGCATGGAATGTTTTTCCATTTGTTTATCTCATCTATGATTTCTTTCAGCAGTGTTTTATAGTTCTCCTTGTAGAGATCTTTCACCTTCTTGGTTAGATGTATTTTCAGGTATTTTATTTTTGTGTGGGGATATTGTAAATGAGATTGCATTCTTCGTTTGGTTCTGAACTTGAACATTATTGATGCATAGAAATGCTACTGAATTTTTCACATTGAGTTTGTAACCTGAAACTTTACCTAAGTCATTTATCAGTTCCAGGAGCTTTTTGGCAGAGTCTTTAGGGTTTTCTAGGTATATAGAATCATATCATCATTGAAGAGAGATGTTTGACTTGTTCTTTTCCTATTTAGATACCTTTTATTTCTTTCTCTTGTCTGATTGCTTTGGTTAGGACTTTATTTATTTATGTATGTATGTATGTATTTATTTATTTATTTATTTATTTATTGAGACAGAGTCTCACTCTGTCACCCAGGCTGGAGTGCAGTGGCGTGATCTCACCTCACTGCAAGCTCTGCCTCCTGGGTTCACGCCATTCTTCTGCCTGAGCCTCCCGAGTAGCTGGGACTGCAGGCGCCTGCCACCATGCCTGGCTAATTTTTTGTATTTGTTTTTTCAGTAGAGACCAGGTTTCACCATGTTAGCCAGGATGGTCTCGATCTCCTGACCTTGTGATCCACCTGCCTCGGCCTCCCAAAGTGCTGGGATTACAGGTGTGAGCCACTGTGCCTGGCCTCTATATTTATTTTTAAGCCTTTGGTTCAATACAGTCAATAGGATCCAACTTGTGTAAGAAACTTGGTTCTAAAATCATAATTAATTATTTTGCTGAAGTGAAAGTAGGAAAAAAAATTTTATGAAATAAATAATATATAGATGTATCATTTTTATACAAGTTCATCTTTTGACTCAACCAACGTTCCTGGACCATGAAGGATCACTCAGATATGTGCAATAACAGGTAAATTTAGTCATCTTTGTGATTTTTGTCAACATTTAGTCATATGGAAATCACAGCTTTACACATATTTTAGATTTATTATTAGAAAGGTATACTTGTAAATGTGGGAAGATATAACATATTTTATTCAACAGTTTTGTAAGCTTGATTGCAAATATTTGGGCATATGATATATGAGTCTCCATTTGTACTCTTGCCCTAAGTTCCTATTAGGAGTCTGCCTGAGTGAGAGCTCTTTTGCAAGAAATTTTTCCTTATGCTTTGTGTCTGTGTGTTTGTTTTAGTTATGCATTGTGAGGTGTTTCAAGTTATAATTTTACATAAAATACTGAACATGATTTTAAATATACAGTTTGATGAGTTTTGACAAATATATAAACACTCTTGTAATCACCAACAAAATCAATATATAAAACATTTTTATCTCCTCAGAAAGTTCGTTTGGGTCTCTTTCCTGCCAGTTAATCTCCCACTTCCCAAATGGTAGCAGAAGCAACTGCTGTTTTTATTTGTACCACAATAGATTAGTTTTGCTTCTGAAACTTCATATAAATGGAATTATAAAGAATTACATTCTGTGCCTGGCTTCTATCAATCAATGTAGTGATTCTGAGTTTTATATATGCTGTCGCATACATCATTAAAGTTCCTTTTTGTCACTGAATAGTATTCCACTCTATGAATATATGATAGTTTGTTTTCCATTCAGTTGTTGATACAATTTGAGTTGGTCCAGTTTGGGGTTTACACAAATAAGGCTGCTATGAACAATTTTGCATACACCACATTTTATGTGTTTGTGTGTGTGAAGTTTTCATTTCTGTTCAGTAAATCCTTGGGAGTGGATTGTAGAACAGATATATATTCAACAGTCTAAGAAACTGTCAAATAAGTTTTCTAAGGTGATTATAGCATTTTACAATTTCATTAGGAATGTACGAAAGTTTCAATTGCTCTACATCCATGTTGATATTGAGTATTTTAAGTATTTTTAATTTTCGCCGTTCTAGTGACTGTGAAATGGTATCTCATTGTGATTTTAATCTACATTTCTCTTATGTATAATGATATTGAGCTCTTTTTCATGTGCTTATTGGCCATTTGTATGTCTTTAAAAAATGCATTTCAAGCCTCCCCATTTTTATTGGGTTGTTTGTATATTATGGTGTTTAGGAGTTCTTTACATATTATGCATATGTATTATTTATCAAATATATGTATTGCAAATATTTTTGCCTCATATATGGCTTGCCTCTTTCATTTTACTAATGGTGTTTTTCAATAAATAAAGGTTTTTATTTTAGTTTTAGTTTGATGAAATCAAATTTACTTTTGTATTAGCTAGTGCTTCTGTGTTCTAAAATCTTTGGCTGGCCGGGCACGGTGGCTCATGCCTGTAATCCCAGCACTTTAGGAGGTCGAGGTGGGCGCATCACCTGAGGTCGGGAGTTCAAGACCAGCCTGACCAACATGGAGAAACCTCGTCTCTACTAAAAATGCAAAATTAGCTGAGCGTCGTGGCGCATGCCTATAATCCCTGCTACTTGGGAGGCTGAGGCAGGAGAATCGCTTGAACCTGGGAGGCAGAGGTTGCGGTGAGCTGAGACCGTGCCACTGCACTCCAGCCTGGGCAACAGGAGCGAAACTCCATCTCAAAAAAAAAAAAACAAATTTGCCTTCCCAACATCACAAAAATATTCTCCTTTGTTTACTTGTTTTTTAAGTAGATTTTTATTTTTAAAAGTAGTTTCAGGTTCACAGTAAAATTAAGAGGAAAGTATACAGATTTCCTATAGTCCCCCTTTCACCCTGCAACATGCATAGTCTCCCTATCAACATCCCACACCACAATGGTACATTTATTACAATTGATGCACCTAAACTGACATATCGCTATCACCTAAAGTTCATATTTTACATTAGAATTCACTCTTGGTGTTGTATATTCTATGGATTTGGGCAAATGTATAATGCCATGTATCCACCATTATAGTATCATGCAAAGCAGTTTCACTGCCCTAAAAATCCTCTGTGTCTGTACTTTCTTCTCAGTTTTGCTGTGAACCTAACGCTTAAAAATTGAGGCTTTGAAAATTAAAGTATATTATAAAACAAACAGTGCTTTCGGGAGGAGGGTATGGAGAATCAGAAAGGCTTATTTTTGTCACAGTCAACAACTAACAGGAGATGGCGTCAGGACGCAAACTCAGGCAGGTACTTCCAAGGGTAGACTTTTTTCATCTCCTCCGGTGGCCTGTATTCTGGATTTCACATTCCTTTTGTGCCGGGACTAATGTTCTCTGACTTGGTCTCCAAGGCAAACTTTGAGGGATATTATCTCCACTCATGTATGCAGATGTGGAAATACAACGTGAATCTGAGATTTTGCTACAGTTTCATAAAAAGCGAAATAGTGAAAATATTTCTCCAAGAAAGCTTTTGTGACTAATAGCTGCTGGGTATACCTATCTTTTCCTCTTTATCTTCTCTTTTTTCTCCTTTTCTTCCTCTAAATCTCTCTTGTTTAGCTTCTTTTAGCTTAATTCCATGATCCATTAAAAAATTGTTTTGTGCTTCACCTGTTGATTCCTTCCTCACCCCTAAACCCTGGCAACCACAAACCTTTTAATTGTTTCCACAGTTTTGCCTTCACCAGAACGTCGTACAGTTGGAATCACACAATATATAATCTCAGATTAGCTTCTTTCACTTAGTAATATGCATTAAGATTTCTCCATGTCTTTTCATGCCTTGGTAGCTCATTTCCTTTTAGCACTGAATAATATTTCATTGTCTGGATACACCACAATTTATTCATCCAGTCACCTGGTGATGAATATCTTGGTTGTTGCCAAGTTTTGCACATTATTAATTAATGCTGTTAGCATTTGTTTGCAGGCTGTTGCGTGGACATAAATTTTCAGCTCCTTTGGGTAAATACCAAGGAGTGTGACTGCTGGATCATATGGCAAATGTATGTTAAGTTTTCTAAGAAACTGCTAATGTATCTTCTAAAGCGGCTGTACCATTTTGTATTTCCACCCGCAATGAATTATAGTTCCTGTATATCCATATCTTTGCCACCATGTCAGTGTTCTGGATTTTGGCCATTCTAAGAGGTGTGTAGTGGTATCTTATTGTTGTTTTAATTTATAGTTCCCTGATAGCATATGATATGGAGCATCTTTTCACATGCTTATTTGCCATCTGTCTTTCTTCTTTCGTGAGGTGTCCGTTAAGGTCTTTGGCCCATTTGTTTACTTTTTCTAGAAGATTTATAGTATAGTTTTATATATAATAAATATAATATACTATAATAATATATATTATATGTAATAATGTAATAACAATATAATGTATGTTATAATGAAATAGTTTTGCATTTAGATATATGTATTGTCAATAATTAATTTTGGTGTGTGTTGGGATATAAGAGTCTAATGTCATACTTACTGAATTGCTTTGCTTTGCTTTTACTTTTGGGGTTTGTGTGTATATGTGCAGTTTTGTATTTACTTTTCTGCTATTTAGGAAATTTTTTATTTTTTTCTGATGCTTGCATTTATAATAATAGCTTTATGTGCAATGCTTAGCTTTCTATTTATTTAGACTATATCTAAATGAAAACAACATAAGTAATTTATTTCTCCTTTCTTTCCTTCTTTTCACTCAATACTCAAAACTATTCTCTTTATTAACATTTACCTTTTTACTGTTACATGCTTTAATCAATTACTGCACAATGGTAACTTCTAATTATTTCAGATAAGTCAGTCAATGAGACACTCTGAGACACTCTGTTTCCCAAAGTCTTTCCAACTTTGACTGCTCATTGTTTTTCATAATCATTTTTGGGACATAATTCATTATCATAAAACTTACCCAATTAAAATTTACAGTTGAATGCTTTTATTATATTCACAGAGTTCTAGAAATATTATTGAAGTCTAATTTTAGAACATCGTCTTCATCCCAAAAAGAAACTCTGTACCTATTAGCAATCCTTCCCCTTCTTCCTCCATCCCAACCTCTACAAACCTTTGATCTAGCTTCTGTTTCTGTGAATTTTCTTATTCTGGACATTTATATAAATAAGATAATATAATACATGACCTTTTGTACCTAGTTTCTTTCACTCAGCGTAATGTTTTTGAGTTCCATCGATGCTGTAGCTTGTATCAGCACTTCCTAACTTTTTAATTATGAAATCATACTCCATTTTATGGATATAGAACGTTATTTATCTAGTCATAGGATAAACAATAAATTTATACTTTTTACATAAATAAATAAATGGATGGACATATGGATTATTTCCACTTTGGGGATATTATGAATAATCTTGCTCTGATTATTCATGTACAAGTTTTTGTATGAACATATTTTCTCAATATTTTCAGTTAGATACATAAAGAGTGAAACTACTGAGTCATATGGTAAATCTGTGCTTAACCATTTTGAGGAATTGTCAATCTGTTTTCCAAAGTGGTTGCACCATTTTATATCCTTACCAGCAGTGTATGAATTCAATAATTTCTGCACATCTCCAACACTTGCTATTTCCTATTTGGTTTTTGTGTTTTAATTATAGCCACCCTAGTGGGTATGAAGTGATATTGCACTGTGGTTTTGATTTGCATTTCTCTAATGCCTAATGATGAACATCTTTTCATGTACTTGTTGGCTATTTGAGTATCTTATTTGGAGATATGCAATGTCTATTCAAATCCTTTGTGTATTTTGTATTGGTTCAGTTGTCTTTTATTATTGGTTTATTAGTCTTTAATATAATCTGGATACTAGTCCCTTCTTAAATATATGACTTTCAAATAATTTCTCCCATCGCGTGGGTTGGTTGTACTTTGACTTTGTTGATGGTATAATTTGTAGCCTATTTTAAAAACTTTTTGATGTAGTTCAGTTTAGCTGTTTATTTCTTTTGTTGTTTGTACTTTTTGTGTTATATCCAAGAAATCACTGCCTAACCCAAGTTACTAAAAAATTATCCCTACGTTTTCTTCTAAGAGCTTTCTAGTTTTAGACCTCACAGATTTAGACTTCATTTTATGTATTTCCAAACTTTTACAGTAGTACCATTTTTATATTATCACACATATATATCATACATCATATGTATATGTCATATACATTATAAGTTGTGTATGACATATATGGCATGTATATTTAATGAAGGAGAATATTTGGTGTTCCATGGCAATATTTGTTGGTGAATGTTCTGGTTCCACAAGGTGCTACTATTTTTTTCCTTAATTTATACTAATGCTATCATTTGCTTTCATTTTAGAGTGTGTTAGAATTAAGCCCACCTAATTGGAGGAAGTTCATTCAGAAATGTACTTTTGTTTGACATTTTCTGATAGTGAGCACCCCTGGGTGCTTTTACTCTACTTTCTGTGTCTTATTGGTACCTCACTCAATGTGGCTCCTGTACCATAGCTGACCTCTTGGCACTCCCTCTCATCTCAAACCTACAGCAATTTTTGTAAGCAAGAGAGATAGAGCTATGACCTTCGATTAGCATCTGAGCATATATATCTTGCCAGTGTTTTCAAAGATATACTGCTGTTGGACTTCTATTTACTGAGCCCTGGCAACTTATTGTAGTACTTTACACCCCGGAACTCTGCACCAATCCAAGTTGTGTTATGCAGACATCATGTTTTGATATGTAGTTTATAGCTATGGCTTAGTTTCAATGAAACAAGATTTGTGTGATTTTATACATTCATCTTTTTGAATTTTTATTATATTCAAAAGCAAAAGGGGAAACTTTCTGTATTACCCTGCCATAAACAGACTAAAAATTATCCTCTTGTATTTTTTAGTAGAGATGGGGTTTCACAGTGTTAGCCAGGATGGTCTCGATCTCCTGACCTCGTGATCCGCCCCTCTCGGCCTCCCAAAGTGCTAGCCGGGCAAGGTGGCGGGCGCCTGTAGTCCCAGCTACTCGGGAGGCTGAGGCAGGAGAATGGCGTAAACCCGGGAGGTGGAGCTAGCAGTGAGCTGAGATCCGGCCACTGCACTCCAGCCCGGGCGACAGAGCGAGACTCTGTCTCAAAAGCAAAAAAAGAGATCTAAACAAAAACCAAATTATCCTCTTCTCTCTTGCTTCTTTCCCATCACAACACTAATTCTCTATCACCCACAATTTGTTCTTCATTTATAATACAGACTTGTACTGTTTTAGTAGAAAACAAAGATAACAGGTTGTTACACACCTTGTAACAGAAGAATTATCAAATGTTTTCCTACAGTTTATCTATTGTTGTAAGCAGTAGTTTATATTCTAAGTTGCAATGTCCAGAAGATAATTAGAAATAATAACTTAGGACCTGGCAAAAAGCCAAAATTAGGGATATACACACATCTATTATTAACAAGTGTAAGAAGAATCAGTCCTGGGGCTTTGGTGGAGTAGTACTCATGCTAACAATAATTAGCATGTCTAACCTTATGTGTAAGTAAAATAATTGGCCAACTATCTACATGGAGTGGTTTTCTACCTAAATGATTTCTCTTTATGATATGTGATAATAAGCTATACTATTAGGATTTATTCAATTTTATTAGGCATTGTCCCTTGTTAAAATACAAAACTCTGTGTTATCAGGTGCTATGGTTTGAATGTGTCCTCTCCAAAATTCATGTTGGCAATAGCAAAGATGTGAAATGAACCTAGGTGACTGTAAGTGGTGGATTGGATAAAAAAAAATGTGGGGCCAGGCACGGTGGCTTACGCCTGTAATCCCAGCACTTTGGGAGGCCGAGGTGGGTGGATCACGAGGTCAGGAGATCGAGAGCATCCTGGCTAACACGGTGAAACCCCGTCTCTCTAAAAAAAAAAAAAAAAAAAAATACAAAAAATTAGCGGGGCGTGGTGGCAGGCACCTGTAGTCCCAGCTACTAGGGAGGCTGAGGCAGGAGAATGGCGTGAACCCGGGAGACGGAGCTTGCAGTGAGCTGAGATCGTGCCACTGCACTCCAGCCTGGGCGACAGAGTGAGACTCCATCTCAAAAAAAAAAAAAAAAAAAAAAGAAAAAAGAAAGAAAGAAAAAGAAAATGAGGTAGGTATACATCATGGAATACTACTCAGCCATAAAAAGAATGAAATCATGTGTTTTGCAGCAACCTGGATGCAGCTGGGGGCTATTATCCTAAGCAAATTAACACAAGAATGGAAAACCAAATATCACATGCTCTCACTTAGAACGTGGGAGCTAAATTCACAGACACGAAGATGTGAGCAGTAAACACTGGAGACTACTGGAGAAAGTAGAGAGGGAGGGGCGCAAGAGCTTAAAACCTACTTGTTGGTACTATGCTCACTACCTGAGTGATGTGATCATTTGGACCTCAAACCTCAGCATCATGCAATACCCATGTAACAAACCTGCACATGCAATCTCTGAATTTAAAATAAAAGTTGAAATTGTTTTAAATAAACAAAATGTATATGTTGGAAACTTAATCCCCAGTGCAACAGATGTGGCCTTCGGAGTGGTGTTTAGGTCATGAGGGCTCTTCCCTCATGAAGAGATTAATGCTACTATAAAAAAGACTTGCAGAAGTTTTTTTTTTTTTTTTCTCTTTTGCACTTCTGCCATGTGAGGATACAATGTTTGTCCTCTCTTGCCCTTCTTCTTTCTGTCATGTGAGAACATATTAACAGGGCTCTCACCAGATGCTGGCACCTTGATCTTGGACTTCCCAGCTTCCAGAATTGTGAGGAATAAATTTCTGTTGTTTATTAATTACCCAGTGGCAGATATTCTGCTATAGCTGCATAAAATGGACTAAGACAGCAGGTAACATAACAAGCCTGTATTTCTCAGTGTCATTTAGAACACTATATTCATAAGCTGTAAACAGTTATTCTATGACAAATTGCAAATAAGCTTGGGAAACAATAGTTCAAATAAAATGTAACAAGTTAGGGACTTCTCAGACCCTGTAGTAATCTAACTGTAAGGTAAAATATAGTATTTCCAAAACCTATTTGACCGTAATCCCTTTCTAAAATAGACCATCTATTGTAATTCAATTTTTTCACTGTAGTTTTGGAAATTCCTTACAATTTAAGACTATTTCTCACTGACATAATGCTGGTAAAGGCTACTAAAAGGAGCTCAAAACATTTAAGTTTCAATACATGAGTGAAAAGATAACAAAGAAAGAGCATGGGATCTTTACAGTCAGATAATGCAGCACTATCTGGTCTGGCTTAAGTCTCTGAAATTGTCCTGGATTGATTAGCCAATAGAGAATATGGGCACTGGAAAGCACATGGGAATATGTCAGTTACACCCTTTGGAACCATTATTTTTATGCTATTAGACCAGGAGCATAGATGAGAGCATAGTAGCCTTTGGATTTATGCAAATCTTCTCTAGTTTCTTAACTTGGAAGTCACTTAGAAATATTCCTGTTGCAGTGACATTCACCAAGTGTATTCTTTATAAGAGGTAAAACTGGTATGGAAATAATTTATATTAGGGAACAAAATTTCCGTTTTCATCAATGAAACTATCATTATTCCAGTAACTCAGCCTTATAAGTTTGAAATCATCTGTGGCATTTATATCTCCCATGCCCCCATATTAAATCTATCACTGAGTCCTGCTTCATTAACTTTCTTGCATTTTTTTCCACAGTTCTAGCTCAGAACTCTCATCCCCCTGTTTAAAACCATTCCTCATATTATAGTCAGCTTCATCTTCATGAAAATCCTTTTTTTTTGTTGTTGTTGTTGTTTTTTATTTATATCTGTCTCTTGCTCAGGCACCTTCATGGATACAATATCGAAAACTTTTTCAGACGGCATTCAAGGACTTGTTTCTTAGTCCACACATGCTTTTTGGATATTGTGTTCCACAGTCGCCTAATAGGATCCTTTTGCTCCAATCAGAGAGATTTATTGTCAACTGGCTATATACATTCTCTTTCCAATCATTCTGTCCCCTCCCTATACCTCTTCACCTATGTAAAACCAACCAATTCTTGAACACTCAGAAAAAGTGCTATTGCTAGGAAGCCTTCCACAATATCAACACATAGTAACATCCAGTCATTCCAGAATAATTTAGTATTTACGAATCTGTGCTACTGCTTCGGGACTAAGACTCATTATATCTTGTGTTGTGGTACCTTATTTCCTTAAGTAGATGGTAAGCTCCTTGAAGATAACAATTATGCCATATAATTGGTTGTGTCATCTAAAACACAAACCAAGTTTTTAAAGAATTCTAGTAAAACAAATACAAATTTTCTTAAATAAAAATGCTTCAGGTGACCATATCTTGATCTCTAAACATAAACTTAAGCATAATAAAAAGAACTTCATTGCTCTTTTCTTCAAAAACTAAACTTTTTTCTGTATTCTTGTTTTACAGTGGCACATGAAATTACATCTATTTTCCCCCAAAATAGTATCTATCCGTATGATATTGTGTCCATGCAAAAGCCTCTGATTTATAATTAATAAAACTTTCATTTTTATCACTGATTTCTTGTTGACTACAAAAGAATAGTGAAAGATAATTATTTCTGTTGAATTTTGAAAGGGATTCTGTGATGTTTTCATATGAAACTATCTCCCAAACTTAGCTCTACTCTATCTCAGAGAACTTCATATTCATCTAACTACCAAATGAATAATTCATATTTCTAATAAGCAGAGATGTCATTTCCTTTACAGAGACAGTGGAATCATTTTTGATGAACCTAAACTGTTAATCAAAACCACCTTGAAAGTATTACCTTGATTTCCTTATTGACTAATTATAATTTGAACGTTCTGGCACAGGCTTATGGTACAAGATCTGATTGCAGATCTCTAGTCCAGAAAACTTTTCCTTTCTTTATTATTTTCTTTAAAATGAAACCTTTTGAAAAATGCCAGCATTTGAAGTGCTTATATGAAATACATTTATCTCAGCTCTCAAGGAAAACTAGTAGGCAACTTGTGTGTGTTTCTGTGTGTGTGTGTGTGTGTGTGTGTGTGTGTGTGTGTAAATGGGGGATAGATGGGAGGAGAGAAGGATATAGAGCAATATAGAAGACTATAGTGCAATATAGCTTCCTTTAAAAGGCACAGGAACAGCTCATCATTAATATGCATATGAGACAGCATCATAATAGTTGCCTGGAAACAAATAAGAGGGCATTGTATAATGAAAAGGATGCTGATGCCCCAGTGCACCAAATGAACTTTAAAAAGAGTAGAAAAGGGGATGTTGACCAAATTAGCTAATAAAGTTCTGTGCCTGCAAATGTAATTTTAAAAATCCCTTGCATTTAATTTTTTTCTTACTGCATCGTATTTTTATCAATGTTTCACTTAGAGGTAGTATTAATTGGTCATTCTGAAGATTTTGGGGAAATAGAATTGTAAAGGCACAAATAAATGTGTTACAGGTCCATTTCAAATCATATTAATAATAGGGTATCTCTTAGGGCAATCTCTGTCATTAAACATTTATAATTCCACTTTGAAATAGTCTATTCTGTTGAAGAAGGTGCCTGTAAACTTGACAGTTTAAGGCAATGCTTAAAAATTCCCTGTAATGGCAATATGAAACAGAATTGACTTCAGAAAGTTTGAAGTGAGTGATGCAAGTCTACTTTGAGTTTTTAAATGAAGGATACAGGAATACCATACAGTGAGATGAGAGGGTCCCTCTGGCTAAACGTTCTTCCTGGTAAGTGCAAAGAATACTGTATGTATCAAACATGACATGGGTAAGAAAGACAAATGCATATGCTTTTATAAAAACACTGGATCATTTAAGTGTGATTAAAAAAACATGATAGAAGAAACTTGCCCAGGAGTTCTAACTACTTATTGTTCAAAAATGAAATTTATGTATGGTATTATTTTTTATTTAATTCTATTAAGTAGCTCTTTTTTTAAGTACTAAAATATTCTGTTAAGACTAATGCATGTTTGCTTAGTAGCATGTGATTATCTTGATAGAGTCTCATTTCATTTATTCAGTGAGCATTTATCAGTTATGTACTGAGAATCTATTGTGTCAAGGGTCCTTGGTAGTGAGAGATATCAAGATAATAAAGCTCCAATGCTTAAAAGTTGGAGCTTATAGCCCAGTGGATGAGAAAGTAAGTGAGTACATAACTATAACCATACAATTAGATGCTATAATGAAATGTTCCCCAACATTTCCCAGAAACATATAGGAAATAAGTTATTTTCTCTGGGAGAATTAGGAAAAGCTTCACTACAAAAAGTATTTGAGTTGGGTATTAAATGAGAAATAAGGTATTTTTGCCAGATAAGAAAAGAAGGAACAGTCTGCCAGGCAAAATAATTTTATGTAAAAAGGCAGAGAAGCCTGAAAAAAGTGAGATAAAAAGGTAGGGTGAAAAAGTGTAACTAAACTGTTGGAAATCTACAGTTGCATCTATTGAATAGGGAGTTTTGTAAAAATACAGATTACCTGATCCTTCTGCTGGAAATTTGCATTCAATACATCTTGAATAGAAGGAATCTTTAAAAAAAAAAAAAATGGTCCCAAGGTTATCATAGTGACTAGCCAGGTTTAGAAAACTGTGGCCTAGAGTGCTGCTTAAATTTTAATCTCCATAAGAATTACCTGGAAACCTTGTAAAAATTTCAGATTCTGATTCAGTTGGCATGTGTTGGGGTCTGATATTCCGCATTTCTAACAATCTTCCAGGTGCTGCCAGTTCATGGACTAAGAAATCACAAGGAGATAACGGAAATACCGAATGATAGACATTCTTAAGCATAGAAGTAACAAAGCCAAATTTATGTTTTAGAAATCTCACTCTGGGGTGGATGCAGTGGCTCACGCCTAGAATCCCAGCACTTTGGGAGGCTGACGGGTGGATCACCTGAGGTCAGGAGTTCAAGACCAGCGTGGCCAACGTGGTGAAACCTGTCTCTACCAAAAATACAAAAATTAGCAGGGTGTGGAGGTGGGCACCTGTAATCCCAGCTACTCGGGAGGCTGAGGCAGGAAAATCTCTTGAACCTGGGAGGTGGAGGTTGCAGTGAGCTGAAATCGTGCCATTGCACTCCAACGTGGGTGACAGAGTAAGAATCTATCTCAATAAATAAATAAATAAATAAATAAATAAATAAATAAATAAATAAAATAAAAAGAAATCTCACTCTGGCCCTCTTGTAAAGAATGGATTTGTATGGTGGACAAAAGGAGAGACAGGAAAAAAAATGAGTAGAATGCTACTTACCACAGTTTGGGTGAGAAGCAATGATTAAATAAAGTATAGAACTGTCAGTGATAGTGGAAAAAGTCATATTTGAGAAATAGTTCTGATGAAAACTCACAGGAAGTTGTGACTGATTGAATGGTGTGTGGGGGGAGTATGGTGAGGAAAAGGGAGAAATCCCTCAGGGAAATTTACACATTTATTTAGATGAGGATACAAGAAAAACACGTTTTTCAGAAAGGTAATTTATTCAGGGAATCTTATATTTGTATTAGTCAGTGTTCCCCAGAGAAACATAACCAACAGGATGTGTGTATATATAGAAAGAGAGATTTATTTTAAGGAATTGGGCCACAGGAATGTGGAGAGTCACCAAGTCCAAAATCCAATGGGGTAGGTCATCAAGGTGCAGACTTAACAAGGAGTTGCAGCGAAGTTCAAAGGCAATCTGCGGGAAGAATTTCTTCTTGCTCAGAAGTCAGTCTTTGTTCTACTAAAGCCTTCAACTGATTGGATGAGTCCCACACCCACTCACATTGCAGAAGGTAATCTGTTTTACTCAAAGTTCACTAATTTAAATATTAATCTCATCCAAAAAGTACCTTCACAGAAACATCTAAAATAATGTTTGGCCAAATATCTGGACACTGTGGCTCAACCAAGTTGACACATAGAATTAATCATCACATTTCGCTAAAATATAGTCACTTGGAGATTTCTAGACAGCAATTCTAACTATGAGACTATGAGTCTACAGCTCAGGCTAGAGGTCTATACCATGAGAACAGTTTGAGAGTCAGCAACATGTAGGAATAATGTGAAGCCGTAGAAGTGATGAGGTCAGCGTGATAGAACATGCACAGAAAGAAAAGGACTAAGGAACCCAGAGAATGCCAATATTTAAGAGGCAAGAGGAGGAAGAGCAAACAATAGAAGATACTAAAAAGAGAATGACTACAGTGGAGTAACAGAAAATAAGGGAGGAAAGAAACTTTTGAGTCATCCTTAACACCTGTCTTTGATTCACCACTACTACCACCCATACCTGAATCTATAATTTAGTCCAGGGATCTCCAGTCCCCAGGTGCAGACCAGTATCAGTCCATAGCCTGTTAGGAACTGGGCTGCACAGCAGGAGGTAAGCAGCAGGCTAAGGAGCATGACTGCCTGAGCTCCACTTCCTGTCAGATTGGGGCAGTATTAGATTCTCATGGGAGTGCGAACCCTGTTGTGAACGGCGCATGTGAGGGATCTAGGCTGCTCACTCCTTATGAGGATCTAACTAATGCGTGATCTGAGGTGGAAGAGTTTCATCCCAAAATCATCCACCACCACCATTCACAGAAATATTTTCTTCCAGGAAACCAGTCCCTGGTGTCAAAAAGGTTGGGGAACGCTGATTTAGTCCTTTCAATTTAACTTTTTAAATATTTCTCACACCTTTCAACCAGTCTCCATCCTATAGCCACCTCTCTGCTTCAAGTTCACCCATACCTGATTTAGGTGATTAGAAGATGGTATTTGTAACTTATTGAGTTGATTATATTTAGATGAGATTTTGAACTGAGAGTTGATGCTGGCGTGGGTTAAGAATTTTGGAAATGTTGGTATGAAGTGAATGGATTTTGAGCATGGGACAGATACGAATTTTGGAACACTAGAGCACAGATTATTGAGTTGAATTGTGTTCTTCAAAAGATATCTAAGTTCTAAACCCCCAGTTCATATGAATGTGATCTTTTTTTGGAATTAGATTATTTGCAGATGTAGTAGAGTTAAGATAAAGTTATACTGGATTAGAGTGGCCCCTTGTTCAATGATTGGTGTACTTAAAAGAGAGGAGAATTTGGATACAGAGAGGCACAGAGGGAAAATGGAATGTGGAGACAAGGGTAGAGATTGAAGTTACGCTGCCATAAAGCAAGGAATGTCAAGCTTTAGCAGCAACCATAAGAAGCTAGGAAGAGGCAAAAAAAGGATTTTGGATTTCTAACATTCATAATGGTAAGATAATAAAGTTCTGTTGTTTGAAGCCACCAAATTTGTGGTACATTGTTAAAATATCCTTAGGAAATTAATATAGTTTGAATCCTTCCACCTTCCTGAAAAGATTGCAACGAATTCTCATTATTCTCAAGATAAAGGCAGAAACCTTTAACAATTTCTGTCAGAATCGATAGTCTGAGCTTTGCCTACCTCTACAGCCTCATCTAACACAACTCTTCACTTTACACCCTCCAGGTACCTGAACCTTTTTGCGTATGGTCAGATGAATCATGATTTCCTCAATGACTATGTCAGAGCTTCCTGTTATCTGTTCTCATGGCACTTTGCACAGATATGAATTTGCATCTATTTGTAAGATCTTGTGATTAGTATTTATCTTTTATCTTTTCCACTAGACAATAAGCTCTATAAGGCAAGGGACCATGTCTGTTTTTATCTCATGATAGATGCCCCAGTGCCTAGCATAGTGCCTGGCTTATAATAGTTTTTCAACACATATTTATTAAAGAAATGATTTAATGGATGAAGGAATGTTACATGAGTAGACTGTTCAAGCAAGTAATTCTTCACAGTATATTAGTTTTAGAGAAGGAAAAAGAGGTCACTGCATCTGTCGATTATGATATCATTGATGACTATAGCAATAGCAATTTAAATAGCATTCATTGCATTGAATTCGGGAAAGCATGAAAATTCAACGTGTGTACGTAATTCTTTGATGTTTTTAGAGCAAAGTGGAGAGAGACTCATAATTTGGAGGGTGGTAGCATCTAGATAAGAATGGAGGATTTAAGTTCCAGGATAAAGAGAAGGAGCCAACAAAGAGGAAAATATGAATGATATAAGAAAGAGAGAATCCAGAACTAGCAGGAATAAATGGATAAAGAGCACCAATAAAAGAGACACATTGGTGAGGAAGGGAATCTCTTTCTTTAGCAGGCAAGCAGGCGATAAGGACAGATGAATAAACAAATAAATTTAGAAGTAGAAGAGACACCTACTGAGAAAGTTAATTATTGATAGTCTCTCCTCCCTCTGCAAAATAGGGTTTTAGGTTACAGAGTGGAGGGTAGTTACACAGTTTTACTTAAAAGCTCTTTGACAATCCTGTAACAAGGAATAGGTACTGTAGAGTTGGGTAGTACATTTTTAGCCAATCTGACAAAATCTGACTTTTTAAAAAGCTTTATTTTTATTTTTATTGTTTTATTTTATTTCAGTAGATTTTGGGGAACAGGTGGTTTTTGTTTACATGGATAAGCTCTTTAGTGGTGATTTCTGAGATTTTCTTGCATCTGTCACCCAAGCAGTGTATGCTATACCCTATTTGAGGTTTCCCCTTAATTCAAGTCTTTGACCTTTATAGTTAATGTGATTATTGGTGTGATTAGATTTAAGTCTAATGTCTTGCTATGATTTCTCTTTCTACCGTTTGTTCTTTTTATCCTTTTTACTTTTTTCTGCTTCTTTTTAGATTTAGTGGGAGTTTCTTTTTTTGGATGATTTCCTTTTATTACCCTTGTTGGCTTGTTAGAAACATCTCTTCGTTTTGCTACCTTAGAGGTTGTTTCAGAGTTTAGAGTATGCATCTTCAGCTTTTTATAATCTGCCTTCAAGTTGTTATGATTTTACACATATAGTATAAGAACTTCACAATAATGTATTTTGATTTAACTCCTCCTGCCTTTATGTGATTCTTGTTGTATATTTTAAACTCCATGATAAATTCTTCTTTTTGTTTAAACAGTCAATTATCTTTAAAGGAAATTTAAATTTTAAAATATTTTACATTTACCCATATAGTCACTATTTCTGGTGTTCTTTATTCATTTGCATAGATCTACAGTTCTATCTGGTGCTATTTTCCTTTTGTATTAAATATCTATTTTAACATTTCTTATAGTAGAGATATGTTGTTGTTTAATTGTTATAGCTATTATATGTGCAATGATATTTTCTTTCACTTTTATTTTTTAAATTATTTTCACTGCATATATATGTCTAGATTAGAAGTTGTTTTCTTTCATTACTTTAAACATGTTGCTTCACTGTCTTCTTACTTGCATTATTGCTAGCAAAAAAAAAAATCTGCTGTAATATTTATCTGTCTTTTCCCCTCTGTACATAATGTTTCTTTTTTTCTCTGGCTGCTTTAAAACATTTTTTTGGTCATTCGTCTAGAGCCATTTGATTATGGTACGCCCTGCTGTAATTTTCTTTATATTTCTTGTGCCTGGGGTTCATTGAGATTCTTGACGCTATAGGTTTATGCTTTTCAACAAGTCTGGGAAAATTTGGTCACTATTTCTTGACATATTTTTTTTGTCCCCACCCCTAGTTAAATGAGTTGAATTGTATGTATAATAGGATGTCTGAAGTTGTCCTGTGGATCACTGATGCTCTTCATTTAAAAAAACTGTTTCTTTTCCCTGTGTTTTATTTAGATAGTTTTTATTGGTTAGGTCTTCAAATTGACAAATCCTTTCTTCTGGATTTTCTAATTTGATCTTAATTTCACATATTATACTTTTCATCTCTAAAAGGCTTCTCTGAGTCTTTTAAAAAATATTTTCATGTGTTTAAATTTTCTGAACTTATGGAATGAATTTAACTCCTTCGGTGTCCTCCTAAGCTAATTCTAACATCTGTGGAAGTTTTAGTTCAAGTTCAATTGATTATTTTTTCTCCTTATTATGGGTTGTATTTTCCTTCCACTCCACCTGGTTTTGTAATCTTTGATTGGATGCCAGACATTGTGAATTTTTATCTTGTTGAGCACTGGATATTTTTGTATTACTGTAAGTATTTTGAACTTAGTTTTTGGATGAAATTAAGTTAATTGAAGACAATTTGATTCTTTTAGATTGTAGTGTGTTGAATAGTTTTTCTACCCAATTTGTGTTCACCTGCACCTCACAATGTGACCTTATTTAGAAATAAGGCCTTTGCAGATGTAACTAGTTAAGATGAGGTCATACAAGATTAGGGTAGGCCCTAAGTCCAATCACTACTGTCCTTATAAGAAGGTCATATGAAGCCATACAGGAAAGAAGGCAATGTGACTACAGAAACAGAGATTGGAGTGATACAACTATAAACCAAGGAATAACGAGGACTGTTAGCAAGCACAAGACATGGGACGGATTTCTCCTCAGAACCTTCAGAAGGAACCAATCATGTTAACCTTGATTTCAGACTGTCCCTGAACTATGACTTTCTCCTGAACTATGAGAAAATAAATTTCTGTAGTTTTACACCATGCTATTTGTGGTAATTTGTTAGGGCATTCCTAGGAAAATAATACACAAATCCTAGCTTTAAGAATTGTTAAGTGGGACCAGAATAGTGTTTAGTATAGGGCTAATTGTTCCTCACTAGTGAATGGAAACCCTTACAAGTACTCTACTCAATTCTCCAAGAGTTATGAGGTCTTACATTCTGTCTGGGGGAAATACACACTATTTCTGTCTCTATAGGAAATTTTTTCCCCACAAGTTCAAGCGCTTTCTTCACACTTATGTGCTGGTCAGTACTCTGCTGAAAGCTCAAAGAGGTACTTGTGCAGATTTCTGGGGTTCTCTTTCTGAGCAGCCCTCTACTCTTTGGAACTCTGTCTCATGAACTCCAGCTTCCTCATTCTCCCTGGAATGTCAGTTGCTTGTCCTCAACTTTAGGAGACTTTTAGGCTCCACCTCTGCTTCTACTTTCTGGGCCATGCCCTGGATATTTTCTGTAGTCATTAAGCTGTATCAATCACATGGCTCATTTTATTTGTTTCCCATTTTCAAAGGTCACTGTCCTTTGGTGCATAAAGTCCAGTACCTTTAAAACTATCGTTTTATAGATTTTTGTCCCATAAGGTTTCCAATCCCTGTTATTACATCTTATTTGGAGATAAAAATATTCCTTAGCCAAAATTAGAACAAGGCTATGAAAACAATTTTAAGTATTTCGAAGTGCT
This sequence comes from Piliocolobus tephrosceles, assembly GCF_002776525.5. Taxonomy (NCBI): domain Eukaryota; kingdom Metazoa; phylum Chordata; class Mammalia; order Primates; family Cercopithecidae; genus Piliocolobus; species Piliocolobus tephrosceles. The sequence continues at coordinate 58,085,510 of NC_045445.1, forward strand.
TGAAAGGAAGGATAACAAATTAGCAGTGGCCAAGCCATTAGAGGCATACGTCAGATACATTGCTGATGGGGTTCCAGACCACTACAATACAGTGAATATTGCAATAAAGTGAGTCACACAGTTTTTTGTTGTTGTTCACCAGTGCATATAAAGCTATGTTTGCACTATATTGTAGTCTATGAAGTTTGCAATAGCATTATGTCTTAAAAAGCAATGTGCATACTCTAATTTAAAAACACTTTTGCTAAAAAGTGCTGAGGATTATCTGAGCGTTCAATAAGTTATAACCTTTTTGCTGGTAGAGGGTTTTGCCTTAATATTGATGGCTGCTGACTGATCAGGATGGTGTTTGCTAAAGGCTGGGGTGGCTATGGCAGTTTCTTGAAATAAGGCACCAATGATGTTGTTGGAGAATTTGTGGAAGAATCACAACCTCTCTAAAAGCAGATTAATTACTTTCAGAGTTTTCTAAAACAGAATGATAGAAGACTAAGATGTTTTCAATTTGTCTTAAACTGTTTTAGTGATTAACAAGCAGCTCCTGATGTTGAATGTGCTATACCTAATTGATTTTAGGGTACACACACAAACCCAAAATTGCACAATTGGCCTGTGTTAGGTTGGTGGAACAGAAAAGAGACTCTGCTGACATCAACATTGTTCTAAACTGGTGTTCTGGCAACTACTCTATTGTGGGGAACAAGTTGTTTCATGTTTCTCTAACTTTAGGAAACACTAGGTTAAACACCTTTACACAAGATTCCTTAAGGTAGGAATTCTGGAAGACTTTGACATGTTGGCTGGCAAATACTAACTTATAACCCATTATCTTAGCCTCATAACAACTTGACACTGCATAAACAAACAATCAAAAATAAAGCTCATTAAAGTGCTATGCCTTAACATCATTACCCCACTTTTTAATTATTTGTTTTTTTCTGTTTATATCTTATATTACTATGTCTTGAAAGGTTGTTGTAGTTATTATTTTCGATTTGTTCATCATTTAGTCTTTCTACTTAGGGTAAGAGTAGTTTACACATCAAATTAAAATGTTAAAATATTCTGTGTTTTCCTGTATACTCACTATTGCCAGTGACTTTTATACCTTCAGATAATGTTTGATTGCTCATTACAGTCCTTTTCTTTCTGGTTGAAGTACTCCCTTAAGCATTTCTTTAGGACATATCTGGTTTTGATAAAATCTCCCAGCTTTTGTCTGGGAAAGTCTTTATTTCTTCTTCATGTTTGACCATTGTGTTTGCCAGATATACTATTCTAGGGTGCAAGTTTTTTTCCTTCAACACTTTAAATATGCCATGCCACTCTCTCCTGGTCTGTAAGGTTTCCATGGAAAAGTCTGCTGCCAGACATATTGGAGCTCCAATGTACGTTATTTTCTCTTTTCTTTTGTTGTTTTTAGGATCCTTTCTTCATCCTTAATCTTTGGGAGTTTGATTATTAAATACTTTGAGGTAGTCTTCTTTGGGTTAAACATGCTTGATATTCTATAACCTTCTTGTACTTGGATATTGATATCTTTCTCTACATTTGGGAAGTTCTCTGTTATTATGCCTTTGTATAAACTTTCTACCCCATCTTCTCTACGTCCTCTTTACAGTCAATAACTCTTAGATCTGCCCTCTTGAGGCTATAGATCCTGTAGGCATGCTTAATTGTTTTTTTATTATGTTTTATTCTGTCTGCTCTTACTGTGTATTTTCAAATAGCCTGTCTTCAAGTTTACTAATTCTTTCTTCTGCTTGATCAATTCTGCTGTTAAAAGACTCTGGTGCATTCTTCTGTATGCCATTTTCTAGCTGTAGAATTGCTGCATGATTCTTTTTAATTATTTCAATCTCTTTGTAATTTTTTCTTCTTTTTTTGAGACAGAGTTTTACTCTTGTTGCCCAGGCTGGAGTGCAATGGTGCGATCTCAGCTCACCTCAACCTCCACCTCCCAGGTTCAAGCAATTCTCCTGCCTCAGCCTCCTGTGTAGCTGGGATTACAGGCATGTGCCACATGCCCGGCTAATTTTTGTATTCTTAGTAGAGATGGGGTTTCTCCATGTTGGTCAGGCTGGTCTCAAACTCCCAACCTCAGGTGATTCACCCATTTCAGTTTCCCAAAGTGCTGGGATTACAGGCATCTTTGTTAAATTTGTCTGATAGAATTCTGAATTCCTTCTTTGTGTCAATTTGAATTTCTTTCTGTTCCCTCAACCAGTTGTTTTGAATTATCTGTCTGAAAGGTCATATATCTCTGTTTCTCCAAGATTGGTCCCTAGTGCCTTATTTATTTCATTTGTTGAGGTTATGTTTTCCTGGATGGTGTTGATTCTCGTAGATATTATTTGGTGCTTGGGCATAGTATAGTTAGCTATTTATTGTAGTCTTCTTTGACTGGGCTTGTTTGTACATGTCCTTCTTGGGAAGCCTTCCCAGATATTTGAAGGAACTTGGGTGTTATGATCTAAGTTGTATCTGCTTTAGGGAGCAACCAAACCCAAGTAATGCTGTGATTCTTGAAGACTTGTAGGGATATTGCCTTGATGGTCTTGGACAAGATCTGGGAGAATTCTCTTGATTACCATGCACAGATTTTTTTTTTTTTTCTTACTTTCCCACGAACAAATGGAGTCTCTCTGTTTGGAACCACCTAAAGCTGAGGGTGGAGTGACACAAGCACCCTTGTGGCCACCAACACTATGACTGAACTGCATCAGATCTGAAGCCAGCACAACACTGATTTTCTCTGAAGGCCTGCTGTAGCCATTCCTGGTCACTGCCTATATTTGCTCAAGGCCATAGTGCTTTACATTCAGTAGGTGGTAAGGCCAGCCAGACCTGTGTCCTTCTGTTTTAGGGCAGTGAGATCCCCCAGGCCCCAGGTGGGTCCAGAGGTGCCATCTGGGAATCAGTGACTAGAGTCAAATACCTTAGAAGTCTACCTGGTGTTCTATTTTATTGTGGCTGAGCTGACACTCAAACCACAAGATGGAGTCCTTCTTACTTTTCCCTCTCCTTTTCAAAGGCAGAGGAGTCTCACTCTTGGCCACCACCACTGCAGACCATGGGAAGTACAGCCAGACTACCACTGATGTTCCCTTAAGGCCCAAGCGCTCTTAAGTCTGCTTGTAGTAAATGTTGTCTAGCATAGGAGTCACTCTTCAGGGCCTTGAGTTCTTCTCTGACCCAGGACAGGTTCAGAGGTACTGTCCATGAGTCAAGTCCTAGAATTGGAGACCACAGGAGTCCACTTGATGCTCTACTCCACTGTGGCTGTGCTAGTACCTGATAGCAAGACAAAGTCCTTTTTATGTTTTCCCAGCACCCAGAGATGCTCTCCACACCATGACACCACTGCTGTAGGGGACAGGTGGCATTGACGATTCAAGGCTGTCTTTTTTGTTTGTTTGTTTTAACCTCTTCAGTGCCTCTTTCAGCAATACAAAGATAAAATGAGGTACTATGAGGGCTCACTGGGTTTTTGGTCATAATGAAAGTGGTTTTTCTGTGTAGACAGTTGTTAAATTGATGTCTTTGGGACAGGCGTGGTGGCTCATGCCTGTAATCCCAGCACTTTGGGAGGCCAAGGCAGGAGGATCACGAGGTGAGGAGATTGAGACAATCCTGGCTAACACAGTGAAACCCCATCTCTACTAAAAATACAGAAAATTAGCTGGGCATGGTGGTGGGCGCCTGTAGTCCCAGCTACTTGGGAGGCTGAGGCAGGAGAATGGCGTGAACCCAGGAGGCGGAGCTTGCAGTGAGCCGAGATCACATCACTGCACTGCAG
>NC_045445.1:58089708-58102386 GCF_002776525.5 Piliocolobus tephrosceles
TGCTCTATCTCTCAGCTGGTAATTTTTTTAAATAAGACAATAATGGTGTTTGCCACATTGATTGATTTTTTACAAAAGGTTTATCTATAGCATGTGATACTGTTGGATAGCATATTTCCCACACTAGAACTTCTTTCAAAGTTAGAGTCAATCCTCTCAAATCCTGCTGCCAATTTATTAACTAAGTTTATGTAATATTCTAAATCCTTTATTGTCATTTCAATAATGTTCATAGCATCTTTCCTAGGAGTATATTCCCTCACAAGAAAACACTTTCTTTACTCATTTATAAGAAGCACATTCTCATCCATTTAAGTTTGATTATGAGATTGCAGCAATTCAGTCACATCTTCTAGCTTCATTTCTAATTCTTGTTCTCTTGCTGTTACTACCACATCTTCAGTTTACTTCCTCCACTGAGGTGTTGAACCCCTCAAAGTCATCCGTGAATCAACTCTTTCCAAATTCCTGTTACTGTTGATACTTTGACCTCCTCTCGTGAATCATGAATGTTCTTAATGACATCCAAATTAATGACATTCCAAATTTGGAATCAACTTTTTCCAAATTCCTATTAGTGTTGATACTTTCATCTCCTCTCATGAATCATGAATGTTCTTAATGACATCTAGAATGGTGAATCCTTTCCAAATGATTTTCAATTTAATTTGCCAAGGTACATCACAGGAATCACTATCTACGGAAGCTATAGCTTTACTGAATGTGTATCTTAATAAGACCTGAAACCTGAAGTTACTCTATCTACAGGCTGCAGAATGGATGTGTGTTAGTATGCATTAAGACAGCATTAATATCCTTGTACATCACCATCAGAGCCTTTGAGTGACTAGATGCACTGCCAAAGAGCAGTAATATTTTGAAAGAAATATTGATTTTCTGAGCAGTAGATCTCAACAGCAGGCTTAAAGTATTCAATAAACGATGCCATAAACAAATGTGCTAACATCCAGGCTTTCTTATTTCTTTTATAGAACACAGTCAGAATGGCTTTAGCATTATTGTAATGGGCTCTGGGATTTTTGAAATGGTAAATGAGCAATGATTTTAGCTTAAAGTCACCAGCTGCATTAGTCCCTAACAAGAAAGTCAGCTTGCTTTTTGAAGATTTGAAGTTAGTCATTGGCTTCTTCTCTTTAGCTAGGAAAGTCCTAGATGGCATCTTCTAATAGAAGGCTGTTTCATCTGCATTGAAAATCTGTCATTTAGTGTAGCCACATTCATCAATTATCTTAGCTAGACCTAGATAACTTGCTGCAGCTTCTCAATCATCACTTGTTTCTTCACCTTGCACATTTATTTTATGGAGATGGCTTCTTTACTTAAACATCATGAACCAACCTCTGTAATTTCCAACTTATCTTCTGAAGTTTCTTCACTTCTCTCAGCTTTCATAGAATTGAAGAGAGATGAGGCATTCCTCTGGATTATGCTTCAGCTTAATGAAGTGTTGTGGTTGGTTTGATATTTTATCCAGAACAATAAAACCTTCTCCATATCAGCAATGAGGGTGGTTTGCTTTCTTATCATTTGTGTGTTCACTGCTGTAGGACTTTTGATCTCTATCAATAACTTTTATTTTGCATTTACAACTTGCCTAACTATGTGGCACAAGAGGTCCAGGGTTCAGCCTATTTTGGCTTTCAGTATGCCTTTCTCACTAAGCTTGATCATTTCTAGCTTTTGATTTCAAATGAGAGACATGTGACTCTTACTTGAACACTTAGAAGTCATTGTAGGGTTATTCATTGGCCTAATTTCAATATTTATATGTCTCTGGGAATTAAGAGAACTAAGGAGAGGGAGAAAGATGGGGAAAAAACAGTTGGCAGAGCAGTCAGAATAGATCCAGCATTTACTGATTAAGTTTGCCCTCTTGAATGGGCGTGGTTTGTGTTGCTACTAAACAATTACAATAGTAACATCAAATGTCACTGCTCAGAGATCACCAAAACAGATGTGATAATAATCATGTTTGAAATGTTGTGAGAAGTACCAAAATGTGACACAGAGACACCAAGTGAGTACATACTATTGGAAAAATGGCATCTATGGGCTTGCTCAACACAGGGTTGCCACAAATCTTCAAGCTGTAAAAAAAACACAATATCTGCAAAGTGGAATAAAGTGAAGCACAATAAAAACTGGTATGCCTGTAGGTCACGGTGGTTTCTCTGGCATCCAGAAGTTAGTGAGGTACTGCTTCTCGGAGGGTGAAAAGAAGGCGTGGAGACAGGCAGCATTGCTACCAGACCAGAAGCCTATCCTTTTTCCTAATGACCCTTGACCCTTAGGTGTTGACCCAGTGCTAGCATTTTGCCAGGTGTTCAGTGGCTTGTTGTGGGAATTAAATTGATCAATACATGTTAAGTGCTGAAAAGATCCTCTGTTTTGATATATCAAAATTTATTTTCTGTGTGCAACAAATATTGTCTTGAGTGACAGCTTAATCATTTCCCCTCAACAACATGCAGAAAAAAGACCTCCCACAGTTATCTGTCACATGGCTTCTGTCAAATTAGTTGTATTCTTTCTCAGATATTTAGGCAAAGATCACACCAGGCAGGGCAATGCTAAGAGCAAACACCCTGAAGCAAGAGAATGCTTGGTGTGTTCTAGCAATACTGAAGAGGCGAGTATGGCTAATGTGCAATAAGTTTAAAGCCCACAGAAGTGGTTTTTCGGGGATACGGACATTGTTGTTCATTCATAAAACAAGGTAAAGCCATGTGAACAATTTTAGTTTTTACTCTGAGATAGGGAATCTTTTGGAGTTTTAAACAGTGATGTGACATTATTTGATGTGATATTTAATAGAATTACTCTGACTACTGTGTGAAGAAAAAAATGTATGGGTAGTAAGAATGAAAGCAGGAAACCTGTTAGGAGGCTGTTGAAGAAATCCAGGTGTTAGTTCCTAATGCTCTGGTCTGTGATGTTAATAATGTAATGACAAGTGGTCACATTCTGAATATATTTTGAAGGCAGAATCAATGGGATTTGCTGATAGGTTAAATAGATGTGTGATAAAAAGAAGAATCAGGAATTACTACATGCTTTCTTATCTCAATAAGTGGACAAATGAAATACAACTTACTGTGATAGGGAAGAGGGAGACAGCTCTGAAATGAGGTGTTATATTAAGATTCATATATGATATCCAAGTGAAAATATCTAATAAGCATTTGATTATACCAGTCTGAACATCAGGAGAGTGAAGAAGGAAATTTGGCAAAGTAGGTAGCCAAGAGTGAGGAGAGTCTTCAAAACCAATTGAAACAACAAATGTTCAAGAAGGAGAGAGTGTTAAATTATACTGCCAGGCTGATGCTTCAAGTCTGATGAGTAACAGAAAGTAATCATTTTATTTATCAAGATACAGCTCATTGGTGACCCTAAAAGACTGAACAGAGTGGCAAAAGCCTGATTGGAATAAGGTCAAGAGAAATGAGACTTCATAGTTGGCTGCTGTATTGGTCAGAGTTCTCCAGTAGATATATGTGCACATGATAGAAAGTTTATTAGGGAGAATTGGCTCACACAATTAAAGGTTAAGTCCCATGATAGGCTGCCTGCAAGCTGAGGAAGAGAGAAGCTGATAGTGACTCAGTCTGAGTCCGAAAGCCTCAAAACCAGGGAAGCTGAAACTGCAGATTTCAGTCTGTGGCCAAAGGCCTGAGAGCCCCCAGCAAGCTGCTGGCACAAGTCTCAGAGCCCAAAGGCCAAAAAACCTTGAGTCTGATGTCCAAGGGCAGAAAGAATGAAAGCAATTGTCTTCCAGTACGGGAAGAAGAAGGAAGCCAGAAGACTCAGCAAGTAAGGTTATCCCACCTTTATCAGCCTGCTTTTGTTCCAGCTGCACTGGCAGCTGATTAGATGGTGCCCACCCACGTTGAGGGTGGGTCTTCCTCTCCCAGTCCGCTGACTCAAATGTCAATCTCCTCTGACAATACCCTCACAGACACACCCAGTAACAACACTTTACCAGCCACTGAGGCATCTTTCAATCCAATCAAGCTGACACGTAATATTAACCGTTACTGCTGGATAAATTCAAATGTACCCATATACCTCAAAAATCCTCTATGAATCAAGAGGAGAGCAAATTACAACACACACAACCCATTTTTTTTTTTTTTGTTACCATGACTGAGAAGACAGAGAATACTATAAATATCAAATTACAAAGGGAAAGGAAGTGGCATTACATGGATCAATAACGTGTCAGACACCACCTTAACCAAGAGTCATACTCCTACCGAAAATGCACAACCTGGACATATTCATGAGGAATCATCAGGAAACCCCAAAAAAGCAAATTCTACAAAATAGCTGGCCTGTAACTTTTCAAATATGTGAAGAAAAATAAAGATTAAGTAAAGGTGAAGAACTGTTCCAGATAAAAGGAGACTAAAAGACATGACCACTAAATACAATATAAGATCCAGCATTGGATCTTGGGATGGAGAGAAGAATCACCTATAAAAGATGTTTGTGAGCCAACTGATGAAATTTTAATATGGACTGTGCATTAGAAAATGGTATTTTATAATGTTAAATGTTCTTGTTCTGATTATTGTATTGTGGTCATATATGAGAATGTCTCTGTTCTCAGGAAATGCACATTGAAGTAGTTTGGGATAAAAGGACATAATGTTGGCAACCTAATTAACAATGGTGGTTTGAAAAAAACTGTGTGTGTGTGTGTGTGTGTGTATACTATATGAAGAATGATAAAACAAATGTGGCAACAATGTTATGTCAATAATTGGTGAATCTGGGTAAAGGATAGAAAAGACAAGGCACTTCTTTATATTATTCTTTCCTTTTTTAGTAGGTCTCATGTTATATTAACATGAAAAGATAAAATGGGAGGAGAGGAAGTAAAGATAACAAGTAAAGGAAAATCATTTGAGAAGTTTACTGTGAAAAGGAGCAGAAAAAAGAGGCAGCTAATGAAAGAGAATGTGAGATCAAGGGAGATTTTTAAAAATAATGATAATAGTGATAATACTGATATAATAATATTAATAACGGTACTAATACAGCACTTACTAAGCTCCAGACATATTTCTAAGTATTTTATGTATGCTACCTCATTTTATGTGCGAATACACACACACAGGCACACATACACTCACAGTGATGGAAATATTAAAGTTGTCTGCATTAACAAATGAGAAAATTGAGGCGAAGAGCAGGGAAATAATATGCTGAAGGCCACATAACAGTAGGTGGCAAAAAAGGAGATATTGCAGAATGTTTGTATGCTCATGTAAATAATGCAAAGAGAGATGTATTAGTCTGTTCTTGCACGGCTACAAAGAAATTCATAAGACTGCGTAATTTATAAAGAACAGAGGTTTAATTGGCTCACAGTTCCACAGACTGTACAGGAAGCATGATTTTAAAATCTGCTTCTGGGGAGACCTCTGGATACTTACAATCATGTTGGAAGACAAAGGGGAAGCAGGCATATCGTACATGACTGGAGCAGGAGGAAGAGACAAGTGGGAGGCGCCACACAGTTTTAAACAACCCGGTCTCATGAGAACTCACTATTGTGATGATAGCACCAAGGAAGATGGTGTTATATCATTAGAAACAGCCCCCATGATGCAATCATCTCCCATCTTAACCCTGAGGATTATCATTTGACATGAGATTTGATGGGAACACTGATCCAAACCATATCATTTCCCCCCGAACCCTCCAAATCTCATGTTCTTCTCACGTTGCAAAATAAAATCATCCCTTCTCAACAGTCCCCCAAACTCTTAACTCATTCCAGCATTAACTCCAAAGTCTGAAGTCTCATCTGAGACAAGGCAAGTCCCTTCCACCTATGGGTCTATAAAATCAGAAACAAGTTAGTTACTTCCAAAATATATTGGGAATATAGAAGTTGGGTAAATACTCCTGTTATGAAAGAGAGAAATTGGCCAAAAGATAGGGGCTACAAGTCCCATGCAAATCCAACACCCAGAAGGGCAGTCATTAAGTTTTAAAGTGCCGAAGTAATCTCCTTTGTCTCCATGTCCTATATCTGGGACACACTGATACAAGGGGTAGTCTCCCAACACCTTGGGCAGTTCTGCCCCTGTGGCTGCAGCTGCTCTCACTGACTGGCATTGAGTGCCTGTGGCTTTTCCAGGTGAAGGGTGTAAGCTGCTGGTGTATCTACGATTCTTGGGTCTGGAGGACAGTGACTTTCTTCTCACAGCTCCACTAGGCAGTGCCCCAGTGGGGACTCTGTGTACAGGCTCCAATCCCACATTTCCTCTCCACATTTCCCTATTAGAGGTTCTCAATGATGGCTTTGCTCCTGTAGCAGGCTTCTGCCTGGACATCCAGGCTTTTCCATGCATCCTCTAAAATCTATGCAGATGTTTCATAGCCTGAACTTTGGTGGTCTGTGTACCTGCAAGCTTACCACCACCTATAAGCCGCCTTCTGAAGCAGTGACTCAAGCTGTACCTGGTCCCCTTTAAGCCATAGCTGGAACTGGAGTGTCTGGGATGCAGGGAGCATTGTCCTGAGGCTCTGCAAGGCAGTGGGGTCCTGGGCTGGCCCATGAAATGATTCTTCCCTCCTACTGTTCTGGGCCTGTGATGGGAGGGGTTGCCAGGAAGATCTGTGAAATACCTTTGGGGCCTTTTTCCCATTTGTCTTGGCTACCACCACTTACCTTCTCTTTTCTTTTGCAAATTTTTGCAGTTTGCTTGAATTCCTCCCCTGAAAATGGACTTTTCTTTTCTATCACATGGCCAGGTTGCAAATTTTCCAAACTTTTTCACTCTGGTGCCCTTTTAAAAATAAGTTCCAGTGTTAGATCATTTCTTTGCTCATACTTATGAGCATAGGTTGTTAGAAGCAGCCAGATGGTTTCTTGAACACTTTGTTACTTAGAAATTTCTTCCACCAGATACCCCAAATCATCACTCTCAAGTTCAAAGTTCCACAGATCCCTAGGGCAGGGACACAACACATCTAGGCTCCTGAATAAAATATAACAAAAGTGACTGCTCCAGTTCCCAATGTGTTACTCATTTTTATCTAAGACCTCCTCAGCCTGGACTTCATTGTCCTTATCACTATCAGCATTTTGGTCACAGCAATTTAACAAGTCTCTAGAAAGTTACAAATGTCTCCTCATCTTGTCTTCTTCTGAGCCCTCCACATTCTTCCAACCTCTACCTGTTACTAAGTTCCAAAGTTGCTTCCACATTTTTAGGTATCTTTATAGCAATGCCCACTCCTCAATACCAATTTTCTGTTCTTGCATTGCTATAAAGAAGTATCTGAGACTGGGTAATTTATAAAGAAAACGGGTTTAACTCACTCATGATTCTGCAGGCTGTACAGGAAACATGATGCTGGCCATCTGCTTGGCTTCTGGGGAAACTTACAATCATGGTGGAAGGCAAATGGGGAGCCAGCACTTCACATGGCCAGAGGAAGAGGAAGACAGAGAGAGAGGCGAAGTGGTACACACTTTTAAACAACCAGTTTTCATGAGAACTGTATCATGAGAACAGCACTGGGAGGATGGTGCTAAACCATTAGAAACCACTCCCATAATCCAATCACCTCCCACCAGGCCCCACCTCCAGCACTGGGGATCACATTTCAACATGAGATTTTGATGAGGACATAGATCCAAACCATATCAAGAGGGAAATAAGAGACAAGGCTATTGGCTGAAAGTAAGAATGGGAAAATAGGTATTTGAGATTTAAAAAAGAAAGCAGATAGTGCGAGTTAACCTTCAGGGAGAGTGGAATAGTGAATTGGCCTGGGAAATGTAGTAAGATTATGGAGCAGAAGTAATGGACCACTTGAGGCTTTATATCACAAATTGAAAGTGACATGTGTTCTCATGGTTTTGTTTTACTCCAGGCGTGTTCAGTTGCTCAGTGTAGCACAGAATAGGTGCAGAGTTATAAGTTTTCCATAGTTATAGCAGAAGGAGAAAAAAAAAAAAAAACAGAGTTTGACAGTGTGTGCAGTAGAGTTGGAATGAAATGGAGTATGGAATTTAAACTGCATAAGGAGGAAGATTAGAACATGATGGTGAAAGATTGGGAAAAGGGAGTTGGATGGATAGATTGTAGGTCCCAGTGAGGTTAGAGGACTTCTGTAATTGAGGTACTAGTGAGCATTAGCTGGAAAGATAGAAGGTGGTGGTGAGAGATGTGAATATGTGAAATTGAGATTATAGAGGCATTTTAGTTAGTGATAATGACAATATCTACGGTTATATCTATGGGACTGGGCGGCTGATGGAGGTTTCAGGCAAGATCATTGGAGGAAAGAATGTTAAGAAACAGTGAAGTCATGATAGTAAAAGGATTATTCGAGTGTATATTGAAATTACTGAGAATTGTGAGTCAAGGCCAGTACCCATGTTCTTTGGTCATTAATTCATACACTCATTTAGTCAGTAAGTGGTCACTGAATACTTTTTAATGTGTTAGGCACTTTTTTAATGTGCTATTTTATCAGGTGCTAGTGATATAGTGAAGAAAAGATTAAGTCCAGTGCTTCAGGAGCTTATATTTTAGTTGGATGAGCAGATAATAAATAAATCTATAATATAATGTGAGGTAATGCTAATGCTGTAAAAATAGCACAGAGTAAGTGGATATTTTAATAGGTGTAAATAAATATGTATTTATACATTATTTAAGATAGGATTTATATCAAAGACAAAGCCATGCAAAGATCAGGAAGACATGCCTTCACACACAGCAAAGAATAAGGGCAATGATTCTGAGGTGAGAATGAGCTTGACCTACTCAAGGCCCAGTAGCTAGGGAGAAGTGAGTAAGGGGGAGAATGGTAGGTAATGATGTTAGAAAATATGTAGGTTGCAGCTATTGGGCATTTTTGAGCAGGGTAATCACAGTCTGGCTAATTCTCTCACAAATATTTATTCTGGTTACTGTGTGAAGTACGGACTAATGGAAGACACAAAAATATAAACAGGGAGAGAGTTTACTTAGGAGGTTTTATTTTATTGTCTGGGAAAGATAAGATGATGATGCATTGCCTGAATCCTTCATTTCACTCTTTATCACAGTTGTTTTATGTTATTTAGAAAACATTTAGTAGTCTCTAGGGTGGAAAAATAAAAGGCCAACCCTTTTTAGGAGAGAGTTGCCTTAGCTTCTGAAAAGTTTTCAAAAATGCTAGGGTTACCAGTTTCGGTGTTGAAATCCAAATCCATGTAAGTTAAGTTATTCACATAAAAAGTGTGAGACAGTGAAAAATTTCAAGAGGGAGAAGTGTAAAATAAATAATAAAACTGACTAAGATAGTAACATGATCACCTAAGTAATTGCGGTCATATTATAAGGAGAATAGCAGGGGAGATGAATGGCTATTTATTTATTTATTGTTAGAGACAGGGTCTTACTCTGTCACCCAGGATGGAGTGCAGTGATATGATCATAGCTTATTGTAACCTCGATCTCCTGGGCTCAAGTGAACCTCCTGCCGTGGCCTCCCAAACCCCTAGGATTACAGGTGTGAGATATCCTGTCTGTTCTTACATGGTTCTTATTCAGACTATCTTGAGGGAGGCATTTTATTATACTTTCCAGATTTTGAAGTACTATCTAAATGTGAATATTTTTGTCATCCTTATTTTTTAAAATTTCTGATCCGGAAGAAGGAAAGATCATTTCTGATTAGGACATACTATAATATAATTTTTCCCTTTGTCTTTGCTGGTATTGGAGAAGGACAATGTTGAGTAAAAAGTCTAACTGTTTTAGAGAGGAAGGGCTAAAATGAAAAGGAGAAAACTGAAACTAAAGATACTGCTCTTAATGTGAGGGTAGGTGGATGGTGAGGGTTGAAAAATTACATATGGGATACAATGTTCAATATTTGGGTGACGGGTACACTAGAAGCCCAATATCCACCATTAGGCAATACACCATTGTAGCAAACATGAACATGTACCCCTGAACTTAAATTTTAAAAAAATAGAAAAAAAGATACTACTCAGTCTCCAGGAGGAAAAAATGGCTATTATAAGCTATTATTGGCAGCAAAAGCTGTTATAACACCAGAGCCATAGAAATAACAGATAAGAGTTTATGATGCTGAAAGAAGGGGGTTTTCAACTGAAATGTAGCAACAGAAAAGTGTCAACTTATTTTGAAGCCTTATACTTCTTTATTCTTGCTTTCAATTATCCTTAATTATTGCATCTCTTTAATCGCATATGTGTTTAATATAATGGTGATATTTTAAGAGTCAATTTAGTCCATAAAAAGCAATATTGAATGTAGTACATGCTGAAGTGAGAAAGGATTTTTAAAATTATAGAAGTTAAAATAATGTCCCTGTCTTCTAGGAAACTTACAATTTAGAATATAGTGATTGTCCTTAGAAATATCAATGAACTTGAAATATCTGCTTATTAAGACTAAGATACCTGGTAATGCCATCTAGAGATAATTACCCTAAATTATTCACTCAAAACCCAGAGCACTTAAGGCCATGCCTGACTGATTTAGTAATACAGAGTGTCTCAGGCTTTAACACATCAGAATGTTTGTATGTATTAGTTGCTTGAAAAGAAAACAAGTACCAATATTTATTACATTTATGCTTTTACTTCTTTTGAGTGCCTCAGAAAATTAACTTCTTAAAAGAGGTGCCCATTTTATTTATGGCTGCCAGCTGGTTCAATAAACAGGGGTATAGTAGATAACAATCTGTAGAGCAAATAAAAAAGAAACTCTATGGAACACCTATGGATAATGATCCCTAGATTGCATCTTTTATATTTATTTACATCATATTTCAAAGTTTATTTGCATCTATCATGCCATCACTTTTAAAAAGTCAATTAAAAAAGAGGAAAATAACTTTTTAATTACTGGCATATTTCCCACCTAACAGTTAAAAAATCAAATTGTCTGCTTCAGAAGTGGTCTTTGAGAAAGATGATCTAACCATGTCATTTATACCTTGTTCCCAATTTTTTATCACATGTCGTTGAAGAAAAGATCCTTAACTATAATGATGCTATGTATAGTAAAAACATGGGTTGACTTGAAGATAGGAGACATAGAGCCAGATGTTCCAATAATATGCTAGATGACGGTAAGAAAGTCACCTATTATATTAAACCTAATGTTTCTCATGAGTAAAATGAAAGGATGTAACTAGATGATCTCTAAGAAAGTTTGCAATATTTTCTGCTTTCTGAGTTATCCGAAAAACTATGTATTGTAACTCTGAATAGCTATACAATTTGACAAGGCATGACCACACTAGTTATCCATTTTACAAGAGGAAGAAATGGAAGCTTGGGTTAAAAAAAAAGGATTTAAGGGTAACCAATATAACCAGAAATGAAATGGAAATTAAAAATTAATACATTAGTAAATGAAAATGTAAAGCAAGATTTACTGATTTGAAAATATTCAATTTGGGGCTGTCTTTCCTTTTTATTTTCATTCATGGGGTAAATTGCTAGTCCTGACACACTGAATTATAGAAATTATAGATTTACTATCATTTCCCACTTAAATAAATTTAATTACATTACTTTTTTTTTTTTTTTTTTTTGACAGAGTCTTGCTCTGTCGCCCAGGCTGGAGTGCAGCAGTGTAATCTCGGCTCGCTGCAGTTCCCTGGTTCAAGTGATTCTTGTGCCTCAGCCTCCTGAATAACTGGGATTACAGATGCACACCACCACGCCTGTCTAATTTTTGTATTTTTAGTAGAGTCAGGGTTTCACCATGTTGGCCAGGCTGGTCTGGAACTCCTGACCTCATGTGACCCACCTGCGTTGGCCTCCCAAAGTGCTGGGATTATAGGTGTGAGCCACTGTGCCCAGCCCTCATTAAATTACTTTTGACAAGCACACAGTAATGAAGAAAAACATGGGGAACGACAATCTTTCCTATCTTTTTGAAAAAAAGAAACTGATTTAACACATGCATTGCTGCTTAATTACTCAATTGCCAGGCATCACCCAGGCTGAAACAGAATAAACAGAGCAAATCATTTTTGACTTGTCATTGGGTGTGAACAAATCCCATCTCTCTCTCCAGCCTGGGTTTCTGAGTTACTATACTGAAAATGAATTTGGCAAATACATTGAAAGTTGTATGGAATGTAAAACAAAACAAAACAGAACAGAATGTAATCCATCTTCTTGATATGAAAAGAAAATGTCTAGGGCGCAGAAACAGTCTGTCTTGCAACATTGTTTAATGCCTTCCCATATGCTGTTTTATCTATTTTTTCCTGCTCCTACTTGTTTTTCATGTCTCATCTTAATTTTCAGAATAAAGGTAAAGTATTTTATGGGTTTGAGAAATCTGACAGAGGAGGGAATATGTTACATTCTAATGATTAATTGTAGTGATTTTGGTGTTTATTTTGTATAATCTGACACAAAGACTACCTGTATTGACTCAAGCTTGAAGTTTCCTTTAAATTCCCTTTCTCCAAAAGCCTTCTTTAAGGCTTTCCTGGTTACAGAAAACATCTAATCACTCTTCCTATAAGGGCTTATTTTTACCGTCTAATCTAAAAATAAATATCATGCATTGTTTTTGCCTGCTTGATTGCCTTTCTCTCTCTCTCTTTCTTTCTTTCTTTCTTTCTTTCTTTCTTTCTTTCTTTCTTTCT
>NC_045445.1:58102396-58118684 GCF_002776525.5 Piliocolobus tephrosceles
TCTTTCTTTCTTTCTTTCTTTCTTTCTTTCTTTCTTTCTTTCTTTCTTTCTTTTTCTTTCTTTCTTTCTCTCTCTTTCTTTTTTTTCTCTTTTCTTTTCTTTCTTAGTGCCTTAAATTGACAGACATTTAAAGTCCCATGTTTCTTTCTTCATTTTCTTTATTTCCTGCATTCTCTTCCCAAACCTGTATAGCTCAGTTAGTTTCAATCAGTATATCAGGTGACAAGAAAAGTACTTTTCTGTCTCATTTCCTTTTCTATCTTTAGTCAAGACACACCTGTGTATGTCCCATATGCTTCTAAAGCTGTTTCTTTTAATTTGAAATCTGTTTGAGTTATAGTGACTGTGTGGTGGAGGGGACCTGCAGTGGGTGTGGGGCATCAACATGCATATTAGGGTCAGAGTTAGTAGTAAACTCCCTGAAGATAGTAATTCAGTCTTAGGTGTATTCTTGTCAGGGCTTAAAACACAAACATCCATTGAACACCAAATACTATTGTATTAGAATTCTCCAGAGAAACAAAATCAATAGGATGTATGTGTGTGTGTATATATATATGTACATATATATATCCAACCAGTTAAAGGCCTGATTTAAACAAAAAGGCTGACCCTTCTCTGAGCAAAGGAGAATTCTTTCTGCCTATCTTTAGAGTGGGACATCAGGTTTTTTCCTGCCTTTGGATTCAAATTGACCTACTGGCTCTTCCTGGTTCTCAAGGCTTTTGATCTTTGGACTAGAACTATATCATCAGCTTTCTGGGTTCTTTGGCTTCTGGACACAGAATGTGACTAAACTATTGGCACATCTTGTTCTCCAGATTGCTGACTTAACTTGCCTCCATTGGAACTTTTCAGCCTCCATTATTGCATGAACCAATTTCTTACAAATCTCTTTCTATATACATAGATGTATGTGTGTGTGTATATATATGTACATATATATGAGAAACTGGCTACAATTACTTTATAGTAGCTTTGGTTAACAGTCAAAGATTAAAAACAATGAAATGAATGCCCAGTCAAGAAAAGCCACATTGAAAATAATAGGGCATTTTAGGACATTTTAACTCCCATTTGCTCTACCTCCTCCCTGGTGCTGCATGGTCTTGGTCCAGAGGAGGCAGCATTCCAGTTCACAATTCTTTTCCTCAAACTGGAAGTAGCAGAGCAGACCATAAAGTGATGTTCTAACTGGAGACTACCGGAAGGACTGATCTCTTTTTCACTTAATTCAGAGTTCAGGTATGGAAAAGTGACATCAGACTTCAAGCATGGAAAAACAGTAGAAAGTACCAGGCAATGCTCATTAAAAAACTACAGAGGAACAACAGATCTGCAGACATCTGGGACAAGAGATTAAGCAGGGAGGCATATAGCAGAATATTTAAGGCACCAAGAAAAGGTGATATGAGAGTCTTTGGGAAATTAATAATTTTTAAACAGCCATGTATACAGAATTTAGAAAGCCACACATAGGCCAAAGTAAGATGCATAGTCTTGAAAGCTTTGAGAAGACCTTATGCTTTCACGTTGAGCTAATCAGGCTAAAAATACACTCAACTAATCAGTGATGGACTATGCCAGCACAGAGCCTGTCTGTAAAGAGTGAGAAAGGTAGCTGTTTTTCAAATGCTCAATTTCCAACAACAAAAGTAATAGGGCATATGAAGAAATGTAAAAACTTGGCCCATTCAAAGTAACACAATAAATAATCAGAAGCCATTCTGGAAGAAATAAAGACATCAGATTTACTAGACAGAGACATTAAAACAACTGTCTTAAACATGCTCAAATGCTAAAGGAAAACAGAAAAAGGTAACTAGAGGAAATTAGAAAAATGAAACATGAAATAAATGAGAATTTCAACAAAGAGATAAAAATTCTCAAAAGGGACAGAAAAGAAACTTGGGTGATGCAAAATACAATAAAAGAATTGAAAAATTTACTAGATCAGTTCAACAGAAGATTTATCCAGGTAGAAGAACCAGTAAACTCACAGATAGAAGATTGAAATTTAGAAGTCTAAGAAGCAAAAGTTTAAAAACAAATGAAGAAAAAGGATCAGATTCATTATGGGTGTCTCAGAAGGAGAAGATAGAGAGAAAGGAATAGAAAGATTACTTGAAGACTAATGTCAGAAAACTTTCCAAATTTGATGAAATACATGAATCTACAAGTTCAAAAAGCTCAACAAATTCTAAGCAGAATAAACTCAAGATGTTCACACAAAGAAATATTATAATTAAATTGTCAAAAGCCAGTGACAAAGAGAAAATCTTGAAAGTATCAAAAGAAAAGTGACTTTTCATGTACAAGGGAACCTCAGTAAGTTTACCAGTGGATTTTGCAACCAAAACATTGACAGATAGTAAGCAGTGTTATGCTACATTTAAAGTGGTATAAGAAAAATCGTTAACTGAGAATTTTGTATCCAGCAAAACTGTCCTTAAAATGTATGGAGAAATTAAGACATTCCCGGGGTGGGGGTGGGGGGGGACTGAAGGAGTTTATTATCACTAAATCTGCCTTATTGGAAACACTAAAGGAAGTACTTCAAGGAAAAATGAAGGAATGCTACATATTAACAGCCATATGCATATGTAAAGATCTCCAGTGAAGGAGAACACATGGGAAAATATAAAAACCAGTATTAATGTGATTTTGACTTGGAAGTTCATTTTAAATTTTCTACAGGATTTAAAAGACAAATGCATAAAATAATTACAAACCTATGTTAATGAATATACAATGCATAAAGATATAATTCTGACATTAATAACATAAAGCAGGAAGGGGGACAGAGGTGAATAGCAGTAAAGATTTTGTAAGAAACTGAAGTTAAGTTGATATCAATAGAAAATAGGTTGTTACAACTTTAGTTATTAGATACAATATCCAAGAAGACTACAAAGAAAATACACACTAAAGGAAATGAGAAGGGCACCCTGTCTCAAAAAAAAATTAGTTGCATTTCCATATACTAACAATAAATAATCCAAAGAGGAAATAAAATAATTCATTTATAATAGCGTCCAAAACAATGAAATAGGAGTAATCTTTAAATAAAGAGTTGAACGATTTGTACACTGAAAGCCACGATGCTGAAAGAAATTAAAGAAAACATAAATGGAATGATACTTCATGTTTACTGAAAGATGTAATATTGTTACGATGTCAGTACTACACAAGGCAAGGCAATCTAAAATTTTAATCCCTATCAAAGTCTTAGTGACCTTTTTTTGCAGAAGTGAAAAACCCCAAGTTCATATTTATATGAAATTTCAAGGGATCATGAATATACAAAACACTCTTGAGAAAGAACAAAGTTGGAGGATTCACACTTCTGGATTTCAAAACTTGCTACAAATCTACAAAAACCAAAACAGTGTGATCCTGGCATAAAGGCAAACTTCTAGGACAATGGAATATAATGGCGATCCCAGAAATTAATTCTTTTGTATATGGTCAAATGATTTCCAACAAGATCGACAAGATCATTCAATTGGGAAAGGGCAGTGTTTTCAACAAACAGTGCTAGGAGAAAAGGATATTCACATGCAAGAGTGATGTTGAATCCTTATACTACATCATATACAAATATTAACTCAAAAGGGTTGAAAAACATAAAAGTAAGAGTTAATGCTATAAAATTATTAGGAAAAACATAGGGGAAAGCTTCATGCCATTAGATTTGGCAATGATTTCTTAGATAAAATAATAAAAGTGTAGTCAATAAAAGAAAAATATAAATTGTACTTCAATATTAAAAATTTGTTTGCATCAAAGAACATTTTCAATGAAATGAAAGGCAACCCACAGAATGGGAGAAAATATTTGCATATCATGTATCTGATGAGATATTAATATACAGAATATATAAAGAGCCAATAGGATGTATATGTGCTATATAAGATAGATATAGATATATGGGTAGTATGATGGTTTCACAGCAATGTGAATGTTCTTAATGCCTCTAAATCGTACATTTATATATGGTTAAAATTGTAAATTTTATATTATGTTCATTTTACCACAATAAGAAAATATAGTTAGAGATATTCATTTTATTATTTCTTAGATGTAGAAAAACTATATTATATGATACTGGATTCTTCTATGGATTAATGCATACTGTATTGGGAAATTTTCTAAGTTATTTTAAGATCTTGGAATTGTGCTGTATCAAACATAGTTAAGAGTAAGTGGGACTGAATGAACTTTGATTATTCTTTTCATATATTTACCTCTCCTTAGTCTTTTTGTTTGTGTTAAAGTTATCTTAAACTATTCCATCCTCTGGAATATAAACTGCCATACAGTACAAATTCAGGATGTCAGGCAGTGCTTCAATAGGAAACACAGTTTCGTTCAATGATGGAGGATGTGATTCATCATGACACAATGGCAGAGGGGTGAACTGAGAGTGCAGGAACTCAGATTCCTCTGTTGCTGTCCTGGAACTTGGGTCACAACTTGTTTAGTCACATCTTCTGTGCACACTTAACTAAACTGAGCAATTATTTAAGACTATTTAAAACAATCATAGCCTAGTAATAACTCAAAATGCAAACTGTCTTCTTAGTGTATCAGGCAATAGAATGTGAGGTTAAAACACTAAATAAGTGAAGAATAAACATTGTTAGGGGACAGGCACAGTGGCTCACAGCTGTAATCCCAGAACTTTGGGAGGCCGAGGCGGGTGGATCACTTGAGGTCAGGAGTTTGAGACCAGCCTGGCCAAAATGGTGAAACCTTGTCTCTACTAAAAATACAAAAATTAGCTGGGTGTGGTAGCATGTGCCTCTAGTCCCAGCTACTTGGGAGGCTGAGGTGAGAGAATTGCTTGAACCTGGGAGGCCGAGATTGCAGTGAGCCGAGAGCACACCACTGTACTCCAGCCTGGATGACAAAGTAAGACATTGTCTCAAAAAAAAAAAAAAAAAAAAATTAAAAGAAAATATTGTTCAGTATAATGGCCATACCCAGAAGGATAGTTTTGGTTTTGAGAAATAAAGCAAACTGATGACCTAAAAGATTTGAGGAACAACTAAAGCAGTTATGATGCAGCACCTCAGATATGTTGGGAAGATCCAAGCCAAATAATGCCTACAATGAATTACCCACAAAATACATTAAGTGAATTAAAAAATGAATTCAAATTTAATATTTTGCTGCTATGAAAGCACCCAATCAGACAACATGTGAGCATGAAATATACTAGCAATATATCACCAAATAGCCTAATACAACATCCAGATTAAATGGAGAGTTTGTCACAGTTCAGAGGCAGGCTATTGTGAACAACTACAGCAACAACAAAAGTATAGTTAACTGCATCCGAAATTAATGCCATACAGCATGAGATTAAATAAAATATTGGATTTAATTACACTAATTTCTCTAACAATGGGAAAAACATCAGACAATTTCCAATTGAGGGGCATTCTACAAATTATACCAGTACTCCACAAAGCTGTCAAGTTCATCCAAAAATAAGAAATGTCTGAGAACTGTCACAGTCAAGAGGAGCCCAAGAAGACCTATAAGTACATGTAATGTGGTATCTTGAATGTGGTCATGGAAAAGAAAAATGTATTAGGTAAAAACTAAGAAAATATGGATATATTATGGACTTCAGTTAATAATGATGTATCAATATAGATTCATTAATTGCAACCAATGTACTATACTAAGATATTAATAATAGGGGAAACTGGCTGCGGGGAACATGGTAACTCTCTAGCATCTTCACAATTTTTCTGGAAATCTAAAACTCTCCTAAAATAATAAGCTGATTAAAAAATAAATTGGCTATAAAAAGGTATTAGAAAATGTGACTAGGATCACTCATAGTAGCTCAATTATGTGCCACAATTTTATTTCAAATGAAAAGGATTGTTTGGGTACTAGTCTGCTTTCACAGTGCTATGAAGAAATACCTGTGACTGGGCAATTTATAAAGGAAAGAGTTTTAATTGACTTACAGTTCTGCATTGCTGGGGAGACCTTAGGAAACTTACAATCATGGTGGAAGGCAAAGGAGAAGCAGGCACCTTCTTCACAGGACAGCAGGACGGAGTGAGTGCCAGCAGGGGAAATGCCAAATGCTTATACAACCATCAGATCTTGTGAGAACTCACTGTCATGAGAACAACATGGTGGACACTGCCCCCACGATCCAATCACCTCCACCTGGTCCTGCCCTTGACACGTGAGAATTATGGGGATGATAATTTGAGGTGAGATGTGGGTGGGGACACAGAGCCAAACTGTACCGGTTTGTCTAGGACTTTAGTATGCATCTCCTAGTATGAGCTTCCATCAAGAAATTAAAGAAACACAGTCCTGTGCTTTCTGATATCTGGTGACTCTAATTCAAGTAAAAAAAAATCTGACAATAATTATACAATCTGCCTCTCCTTTCAACTTTCCATTCATCTTCATTGTGAGCAATCCCAAGCACATGGAAAATCCAGACCATATAAGTTACCAGTAATTTTTTCCATTAGATGCATACCATTGAATGCAGTCTCTGAGTATGATACATCCAGTGACTTTGTGTATGTTATAGCTATCTCTGGCCAGCCTATAGGAGAGAATTTCTGTTAGAAAAAAAAAAGTCTACTTAATTTTTTCTGTAAAATAATTCTTCAAAAGCTTCTAGGCAAACATTATCTCTTTGATACTTCATTGTGCAGAACTCTTGGATTTGGAGCAGATCAAGTGGTGCTTTTTGTGAAAACTCTTCTCCCTGCTTTCATACATTCTTATAGCTCACTTCTTAGATGAGAAGATATCCTCTTAAAAATAGGCCAGAAAGCAATCAGGTTCTTCTCTTTTCAGAACAAAGCATTAATTGATCTACAAAGTACCTCTATTTATTTATATTCACATTTTAATTTTTTATTTTTATTTTTATGGGTACATGGTAGGTGTATATATTTATGGAGCACATGAGATATTTTGATACAGACATACAGTATGTAATAATTGCATCAGGGTAAATGGGGGTATCCATCACCTCAAGCATTTAATATTTCTTTGTGTTATAAACATTCTAATTCATTTAGTTGTTTTGAAGTGTACAATAATTATTGTTGATTGTAGTCACCCTGTTGTGTTATCAAATATTAGATCTTATTCATTCTATCTAATTCTATTTTTGTACCCACTAACCAGCTCCACTTTCCCTGCACTCCCACTACCTTTCCCAGCCCCTAGTAACCATAATTTTACTCTCTATCTTCATGAGTTCAATTGTTTTAAGTTTTAGCTCCCACAAATGAGTGATAACATGCGAAATTACAAACTGCCTCTATTTAAATGGCACTTCTTTTAACAAAATTGTTTATCAGCAGAAGCTGTAGTAAATTCCAGCCAACCACACCCAGCTTTCCAGAGATTGAGTGTACCTCTGTTAATTGCTATGGGGCATTAAATGAATTGAGGTAGGTCAATTTCTTATAATAGTATCGGACATATTGTAAATGCAATAAGAGTGTTTACTGCTAGTCTTGTTGATGCTATGAAAGTAACATACTGGCCGGGCACGGTAGCTCAAGCCTGTAATCCCAGCACTTTGGGAGGCCGAGACGGGCGGATCACGAGGTCAGGAGATCCAGACCATCCTGGCCAACAGGGTGAAACCCCGTCTCTACTGAAAAATACAAAAAACTAGCAGGGCGAGGTGGCAGGCGCCTGTAGTCCCAGCTACTCGGGAGGCTGAGGCAGGAGAATGGCGTAAACCCGGGAGGCGGAGCTTGCAGTGAGCCGAGATCGCACCACCGCACTCCAGCCTGGGCGACAGAGCGAGACTCCGTCTCGAAAAAAAAAAAAAAAAAAAAAAAGAAAGTAACATACATGTCAAATTGCACATACACGCAAAAAGAAGACACATTATTGTTATTGGATACTTATATTTGCTCACAATGGGAAAGTGCTGATGGTGACCCTTGTTGTCAGTGGTCTTGAAAGCTGAGAGGGAGCTAATTAATGGCAGGAACCTCAAGAGGTAATTCCATAAAATCAATGCCAGGTGATCAATTCACATAGTTCAGAATATCTGATTAGTATTTTAAATGTAATTAGCTCAAAATTGAAGAAATATTAATTTTCTTTTGAGCATGTCTTAACATTCAGCCTTCTTCGCAAGACACTTTGCAGTTTACAAAATAGTGTCATACGTTTTCTCATTTGATCATCACAACAAATTTAGATGTGGTAGGAAACAAAAATAGAGCAAAATGCTGGTACTGCTGTGAGGAACATATTACCTGTGTTATAATTTCTGCCTTCACAGTTTAGTAAAAATTTAAGGCCCCAATTGGATTTTCCCTTACATTTTATGTTAGTGTTTTGTGACAATTTGTTAAACAAAAATAATTTGCTGCCTCTGAATTTATACAATTGAAGCCATGAAAGTTTTGAAAATATTTCTGAATCATTGGTAATATTGGTTTACTATTTATAAGAGTGTTCTCCACAATTGTGGAGAAAAATGGCCATCCTATACTAACGTCATACTTTGACATCCTAGATAAAAATAATACCCAAAACCCATGTATTTAAAGCCATACTGAAGTGGACCATTTATCAGATAATACAGAATCCTTCACTCTTTTCACCCTCATACTCTTCTGCTAGAATTGTATGGGTAACAGTTTTAATTTTCTACTATACTTCATCTGAGAGCTAGGTACCCATACCTTTCTGTACCTCAGGCAAGTAGTACCTAGCAGATTATCTGGCTAAATCTAAGTGAACAGTATTTATTGAATGTGTTTGAATGTATCAGCCCATGAAGACTTTAACCACAAATTGTAAGGAAGATATTTTTCATCATTAAGGAACATGTTTGTGGTTCTCCCTGAAATTGTTCACCAAATCTTAAACGTCTGCAGTGTTTGGAAAAAGTCTGTAGCTTTCATCAGGTATTTCAAAGAGTCCTTCTATTTTAAATGATTGTTAAGAACAACAAATTAAAGAGAAATAGATCTATCTAATTCAAATTATCCCCATTTTGCACTGATGTACACCAGATAGAATGAAAACAGTACTATTTTGGTAACACCTTGCATAGTTACATAAATTGATGTTTAATTTTTAAAATTACTTTAACATCTATGTTCAAATATTATTTTATCAAAGAAATCTCTCCTGAAAATCCTCTATAAAACAAAACAATAACTGTCTTCACTCTCTTACTATTATTCCACCTGTTTTTTATAAAAAAAAAAATCACCCACAGTAAATATATGTTTTTTATTTGTCTCTCCAAACTACCTCCTTTTAGAGTGTATGAGTCATGAGAATAGGAACTTTGAATTGTTCACCTTTTTTCTAATCCTTAGAGCCTAAAATTATGCCTGGTTAAATAGCAAATGATCAACAAATATTTGTTGAATAAATAAATTAATTAATGCTAAAAATAAACACAACTCTTGAGCATCCACACGTGTATGAAGTTTGGTAAAAATCAAAGTAACCAGTAAAGTACAATAATCCACCAAAAACAATGTCACAAAGAAGTATTACATGCTTCAAAATGGGCATGAAAACATTCAACGGCAACACGTGGTTCTCCTGTGGCTATAGAGTTTGGTGTTGTGGCTGGCTGGAGAAGCATTTTTCAGTTTTTTCCAAGTGAGATTTTTCTTTAAAAATTAAAAAAAACTAACTTTCATAGAAGCTATTTTACTGACTTAGTGGGGCCAGAAAAAAAATGCAGGATTAAACAGAGAAACATGTGGAGAATGTATAACTGAAAGAGCACTCTGACTTGAAGGGGTACATTACTGCCTGAATAATTATTTGATTCCTGGTGTGAAAAGTACCTGCAGCAAGAATTTTTTTGACCACATTAAAGAAGAGTACAAATTCAGAATGTATTATAGCCAGTAACTATAGCTAGAAACATACTAAATGAAGAATGTAATAAAAATCTGAATTATGAACTATCTCAGATTAAGAGATTACCAAAAAATGTGAAATACACAGGTATAACTTAACAAGAAATGCATAAAGTACACATGATGAGAACTACAAAACTTTCTTGAGAAGAACATAATAAAAGCGAATAAAAGGGGACTTAGTCTGATAATAATATAGTTACTCAAACTTTCTTCTGATTAGTATGAACCTGCCATATCATCTCCCATTCTTTTATACTTATTTAATATGTTTATAGTGTACTTTTTTTTGAAAGGAGAATATACTTGGGTTTTCCTGTTTTATCCAATCTGAAAATCTCTGCCTTTTAGTAAAGGTATTTAGATAACTTACATTTAATATAATTACATACATAATTAAGTTTAGAATTCCCACCTTTTTTTTTCTATTTTTGATCTATTTTTGCTTTATTTTGGGTTAATTGGATATCTTTTGTGATTTATTTTATCTCCTTGTTGGCTTATTAACTAAAAGTTTATGTTTTATTATTTTTGTGATTGCTTTGGATTTATAGTATTTACATCTTTAAATTTTATGCTCAAGCCTCAAGTGATATACCACTTAATGTACAGTAGTCCCACCCTTTCCCTTCTGTGGGGATATGTCCCAAGACTACCAGTGGATACCTGAAACCTTGGGTAGTACCTAACTCTATTTATACTATGTTTTTCTTCTATCCCATGATAAAGTCTAATTTATAAATTAGGCACAGTGAGAGATTAACAAAAATAACTAATAATAAAATAAAACAATTATAACAATATGCCAGCATCACTACTGTTCTGATTTTGATCCATTATTAAGTAAACTAAAGGTTACTCGAACACAAGCAATGCAATACCGTGATAGTGGATCTCATAATGGAGACAGCTACTAAGTAACTAACAGGTAGGTAGTGTATACAACATGGATAATTGGGCAAAGGGATGATTCACATCCTGGGTGGGATAAAGTGGGATGGTGCAAGGTATCATCGCCTTACTTAGAGTGGCACACAATTTAAAACTTAAGAATTGTTTATTTCTGGAATTTTTACATAATATTTTCAGACTGTGGCTTACTCTGGGCAACTCAAACCAAGGAAATGAAAACAGTGTATACCCTAGAACTTAAAGTATAATAAAAAATAAAAAAATAAAAAAAAAAAAAGAAAACAGTGTATAAGGGAGAACTACAGAATATCATAAGAACCTTATTTCACAAATGCCAAAATACATTGTTATTATTTTTATTTACAGTCAATTATCATTGAAATATATTTCAATAATATGGATAAAAGCATTCTTAGTGTGTATCGAAGTAGTTACCATTCCTAGTATTCTTTCCTTTGTGTAGACCCAGATTGCCATCTGGTGTATCTTTTCCTTCTGCCTGAAGGACTTTAACATTTCTTGTAGTGTGAATCTGCTGCTGCTAAATTCTTTCAGCTTATATATGTCTGAATAGTTTTTATTTTGCCTTCATTTTTTCAAGATAGACTCATATTTTCATGGGATATGGATTCTAGACTATTTTAAACATGCTGCTGCACTGTCTTCTCACGTTGTTTCTGACAAGAAATTGGCTGTCACCCTTATCTTTGTTCTTCTGTATGCAGCAGGTTTTTTTCTCTCTCATTGCTTTTAAGAGTTTCTCTTTATCACTAGTTTTCAGCAATATACTTACTGTATGCCTTATTAGAGTTTTCTTCATATTTTTATGCTTGTGGTATATTGAACTTTTTGCATTTATGGGATCATAGTTTTCATCAGTAATACATTGAAATTTTTGCATCTACAGGATTGTAGTTTCCATCAAATATGGAAAACCATTGGCCATAATTTCTTCAAATATTTTTTCTGCCTCCTTTTTAACGATTGCAGCTACATGTACGTTTGGCTGCTTTAACTTGTCCCACAGTTTACTGATTGTTGTTTATTATTATTTAAATTATCTTTTCTCCCTATGATTCACTGGACAGTTTTATGCTATGTCTTCAAGTTTACTAATCTTCTTTTTGCAATATCTAACCAGTTGTGAATTGATGCAGTGTATCTTCCATGTCAAATATTTTACTTTTATCTCTCGAAATTTGTTTCGGTCTTTTGATATATCGTCTATATTTCTAGTAAACTTTTTGATTCTATGGAATTCAGTTATGATAACTATTTTAATGTCATTACTAATTCTATCATCTATTTCAGCTGTTTATTTTCCATGAACTGATTTTTCTTTTTCATTATAGGTTTTATTTTGTTGGTTCTCTTCATACCTGGTAATATTTAATTGGATGTCTGATATTTTGAATTTTACTTGTCTGGATGCTGAGTATTTTTGTATTTCTATAAATATTTTCCAGTTTTGCTCTAGATTGCAGTTAAATTATTTGAAAATAGTTTGATCTTTTGGGGACTTGCTTTTAAGATTTATTTGTCAAGGTAAGAGCAGTATTCAGTATGGGGCTAATTATTCCACACTACTGAGGGAAGATCCTTCGAATTACACTCACAATACCCTATGAATCATGAGGTTTTCCTCTCTGGCTGGTGAGTGCAGTCACCATTCCCAACTCTTTGTGAGCACCATACACCATTACTTCTAATAACAGTTTGGTAGGGGCAAACACTCTGATTATGTTAAATATACCTTGAATTCATTAAAGTGACCCTGAATTATTATTACAAACAGTAAAATTATATTTAATATATTTTAAGCATTGTATATATTTAGTATGTTAATCCAAAATACATATTTAGTTATAACATTGAAAACCCAATTGTTAAAGTTGAAA
The DNA here is from genome assembly GCF_002776525.5 of Piliocolobus tephrosceles. Lineage (NCBI taxonomy): Eukaryota > Metazoa > Chordata > Mammalia > Primates > Cercopithecidae > Piliocolobus > Piliocolobus tephrosceles. The sequence continues at coordinate 58,115,118 of NC_045445.1, forward strand.
ACCAATGAGTGTTCTGAATAATCAGTATTTTACTGAGTGTGAATTTTGAAAAATATTAGCTTTTATCTCAGCTATTTAGAGGGTAAGAATAAAATAAAGAACTCCTTAATCACATGACTATGACTAGGCAATTTTCTTAAATAATTTTTGTAACACTGCCGTTCCGTCTATATGCTTATAACATTGCCCTTATTTCATTTTCTCTTTAGATTTGCAGGGGATATCATAGGCTTCCTTTAATTAGTGAAAAGAAAAAAACAAAAACAGAAAATAGTACTGATTAAACAATTTCCCAAAGGAAAAAAGAGTATATTTTGCCTTTAAAAATACTTAACAAAGGAAGTGATTTAGAGTTAAATTTGAAAGACACTTCTTAAAGTGGTCCTATCATAGGAGGTTGCATGTTTTTGTTTTTGTTTTGATTTTTATTTTATTATTTTATTTTTGAGTCAATCCCTCTTAGAACATTGTAGCAGCAAAATATAGTACTGCATATTCATTACTTCACAAGTAGTCTGGTTTTTGTTGAATCCTAGGAGAAAATAATCTAGGATAAAAGGAAACTATTTCTATTTTTCTTTTGTCCTCCCAGTTGCCCTATGTTTGCTTCTTCCGTGAAAAAGCTTATATTCTTTCTCAAAGAGCTGACCTCAGTTCTTGAGAACTGTCTCTAAGAAAAGAGATGCTATATATCCGTCATAATTTCAAGTGTAGTGCAGGTACTTGCATTTCTAACATAAAAGGATGTGAGGAGCAATGGTAGAGAAACATTTCAAATCTGACTTACAGAAAAAGTGTACATATTTTGAAAAAGCGAAATGGAAATAAGCATTTCAGTGATAAAACTGTCTTAGAATGCCCATCAAATGTTTTAAGCAAAGGACAAATAGTCAAATTGGGTTTCTATTGAATCTCTGAAGGACACAATTGATCATGCTGTCTGATTCCAGTATTTGTTCAAAATTATTCTAATCTGTTTAAGGGAATATCCATTTTTTAATTTTAACAATAGCTTATGAAGGAAATCTTGTTAATGTAATGGCTTTTCTTTCTCCTCTACATATATCTGATTAATATATTCGTCCTTAAAAGTCTAGTCAATTTTTCCAGGAAGTTAGATGGCTTTGTTTTGTTTTGGATCACGGCCTTTTCTTTTTCTTTACTCAAGGTATTGTTTCTAAATAACCTGAGGATACTTGAAGGAACTCGTTCCTCCATTCTATTGATGCTCCAATAAGGTAGGATGAGAATACCAAAAAGGTCACTCACAAAATTGTTTATTCCTCAGGTTAGTCTGTTTGTTTGGTTGTGTATAAATAATTTTGAAACTGTTGTTTTAGAACAAAATCTCAGTTTGCTTTAAATCAGTGTCAGGTTTCGATGACTTTACCTAGCTTTTGACCTTTATGTACTGACCCATGTTATGAAATATAAGACATAATTTGTAGGCTTGGGTGGTACGTCATTTCAATTAGCAGGCAATTAAAAAATAAGGATCTTTGACATTTACATCTGTAAAAATGTTTAAAGACTTGTGTGTCTGTGTGTGTGCAAATATCTGTATTAGGGTTCTCCAGGAAAAGAGACAGAACCAATAGGATATATCTCTATATCTATTTCAGAACGTGCATGTGTGTGCACGTGTGCGGGTGCACACACACACACACATGCACACGCGCGCACACACACACATATTGTCTTAAGGATTGGCTTGCATAATTGTAAGGGCTGGCAAGTCTGAAGCTTGTAGGGCAAGCCAGCAGTCTGGAAACTCAAGCAGGAGTTGGTGCTGCAATCTTGAGGCAGAAAAAATCTCATTTTTTTTTTTTCTTTTTCTTTTCTTTCTTTTTTTTTTTTTTTTTTTTTTTTTTTTTTGAGAGGGAGTCTCGCTCTGTCGTCCAGGCTGGAGTGCAGTGGCCAGACCTCAGCTCACTGCAAGCTCCGCCTCCAGGGTTTACGCCATTCTGCCTCAGCCTGCTGAGTGGCTGGGACTACAGGCGCCTGCCACCTCACGCTGCTAGTTTTTTGTATTTTTTTAGTAGAGACGGGTTTCACCGTGTTAGCCAGGATGGTCTCGATCTCCTGACCTCGTGATCCACCCGCCTCGGCCTCCCAAAGTGCTGGGATTACAGGCTTGAGCCACCGCGCCCGGCCTCTTAAGGCTTTCCAGCTGATTGGATGAGGCTCTGTTTCTGACAGTGTTCATATTTTTACAATATTTTAGTGGAGGTCTTAGGTCACTTCAAGTATGTTCCCTGTCTCCAAATTGGTAAAACATTAGCTTACTAGAACCTTATGAACGAGGTCTATTTTGAAATTGCTCATCTTTTTTCTATGAAACAGGAACTCATCACAGAAAAAAACTCATCACATGTTCAAACAGATTTATTCTCTCTTCTTTTTATTGCCATTTTTGGTAGTAGGGAACCACTACAATCCATTATAAGGACGTCATTGTTAACAAATTGATATCTATTCTGTATCCAATGCTATTTACAATAGAATTCTATTTACAATTCTATTACAGTTCTATTTACAATAGAACTCCATTCTAACTACTATCTCCTCTTGTTTCTTTGATGATGGTAGTGGCAAAAGTAACTTTATTCATAATTTTACCTCTACTTAATAAAACTCTCAATATTTAAAAGTTGCTCTTTTGAGAATCATCTCATTTTGAATTACAAGTTTGAATTGATCACAGGTTGTGATCAATTAGCTCTGATGGTAATTTAATAGAAAGTACTTGATTTCATGGATAGTCAACAAATCCAGCAACACTTTTCTTTGAAACTGTTAAGACATCATGCCAGTTAATATGGCCAGAGACAAAATTAATTAACAACCAGTAGATTTGAACAATCTCAGGCTGTTTCTAGTTCGTAGCCAGATAGGGAAATAATGAAATTGTTTTCTTGTTACAGTGAATAAGTAAATAAAATTCTCATTATTAGAAGATATAGATGATATTCCAAAATATTTTCCCTTTGCTTTTCATTAACCAAAAGTTAATAGCCTTCAAAATGGACCAGAAATACTTTCATATAAGGCTGATAAATAAGATTTGAAGGAAAAAGAAAGCAATAGTAATGTTGTAGGTTACTGAGTGCATGCAATTGCATTCAGGAGCGATGACACCAAATTGTCCCGAACATGTAAAAGCTTTACATTTTAAGAGCTTTAGTATAAAAACACCTTCACTAATTCATTTTAATATTTAAGAGCCCTAAAAATGCAGGTATAGTGCAGATACCTGCTATGATCAATTAGCTCTGATGGTAATTTACTAGAAAGTACTTGATTTCATGGATAGTCAACAAATCCAGCAACACTTTTCTTTGAAACCGTTAAGCCATGCCTCATTTTTATTTTTATTTTATTTTATTTTTTTTACAATACAAATAGAAGTTTTTATGTTTGCTTATTATAATAAGGACAGCTCTAATGTGTCTATTAAAAAGACTTTTTTTTATGAAGACACATTTTGAGAAGGAAGTTAAGGGAGATGTTGAATTGGAAAATAGTGTTTTTCTTCTTTTCTTTTCCTTTTTTTTTTTTTGTATTATA